>NC_140017.1:29601083-30010761 GCF_964263955.1 Coregonus lavaretus
GACACCATGGGGCTTGTAAGGCTGGTAGAGAGGAAGGGGAGAAAGAAAAAAAAGAGAGAGAGAGAGAGAGAGGGTGGGAGAGTAGACAGCTGCTGGGGCTAAAATAAGAGGAGGTCAGGGAGTCCAAAAACCAGTGGCGTGCTGTGGGTGTGTGTTGGTAGGGGTGTAGCGAGGTGGAGGAATGGGGGGGGGGGGGGGGGGGGGGGGGGGGGCGTGAGGTGGGCAGACACGGCACTGTACCTCTTCACATGCCCTCCATCAACAACAGCACAACCCAATCCCCCCTCTCACCTCAGCCTCTCTCCCTCTCTTTCTCTTTTTATCTTCCCATCCCATAGCAACACTATCCTGCCCAGCCTCCTGCCCCTTGCCTCCCAGACCTGCCACCTCCTGTTTCCCCACGTACTGCTGTGACATTGGAGAAAAAAAACATTTGGAAAAATATTTGTTATTTCCTGTGCACTCTCTCTCTCTTTATTCTTCTCTCTTTCCTTCCTTCCTCTCTCTCCCTCAATCTTTGACTCTCTCTCTCCCTTCCTCTCTCTCTCCCTCTATCTTTGACTCTCTCTCTCCCTTCCTCTCTCTCTCCCTCTATCTTTGACTCTCTCTCTCCCTTCCTCTCTCTCTCCCTCTATCTTTGACTCTCTCTCTCCCTTCCTCTCTCTCTCCCTCTATCTTTGACTCTCTCTCCCTTCCTCTCTCTCCCTCTATCTTTGACTCTCTCTCTCCCTTCCTCTCTCTCTCCCTCTATCTTTGACTCTCTCTCTCCCTTCCTCTCTCTCTCCCTCTATCTTTATCCCTCTTTCTCTCTCTATCCCTCTCTCTCCCTCTCTCTCTCATTCTCTCTATCCCTCTCTTTCTCTCTCTCTCCTTCTCTTCTTCTCTCTAGTCTTGGAGCAGTTATTGCGGGCCACTGTCAGATTCAGGTCAGCGACGGGAGGCGCAGAGAATGTGATTTCAGCTCCCCCACTGCCTGGACATGTAGAGGGTGAGAGATTTGAGGAGGAGGGGGAGGAGGGCGGTAGAAGAGGAGGGGTAGGGGTGCCTGCTGAACCCACCCAATCCACAAAGTCTGTGTGTGTATCTGACTCAGAAAATGGAAGACTGAGATGGCATGATGGACGTTTGGAAGACACACACACACACAGTCCCTGTGTCTAAGTCATAATACAGTGGTTTTCAGTAAACTGGGCATCCTTTTAATGTAAGTGATGAGCAACTGTCAAAATAGCAATTCATCTATTCAATTACAGCGGAGGATTCCGCCTTTCACAACTTACTTAACATCTTACCTGACTCCCAGTCTCAGCTGACACAGATATGGCTTAACCTCCAATCCTGAAGTAACAAACTGCCCCTCCCCTCCTCACAATGAGGGCACCTTCAAATGTGATGTGCCTCTTAACCAAGCAGCCCTCAGAGCTAGACTACCTCAGGAAGTGAGAGGTTAAACGTGGCCGTTCGGCCAGATGGCCATCATGTCCGTCGCCCTGTAATGACTCGTCTGTAGGCCGACTGACTGGAGGACAGGTTCCATCAGATCCCCCATCGCATCACCAGGGTCAGCCCTTTCCCCCATAATCCCCCCGGCTGCTAATGACAGCACGATTTAAGGAAAAGAGAGGTGGAGGAAGGGTGGAGGGGACAAGGGGAAGGGTTGGCACCCACAGGAAAGAGAGGAAAAAACCTTGACAGAGGCAGTGGATAAAACTCAATTTGAGAAAGCCTGTAGTGGGAAATGACTGTTTTTAGCCCCCATCATGTCATACAGCAAGGCCACTTTACTGGGGCCCGTAGGCAATTTTAAAGGCTGCTTTCTGCTGTGGGATTTACTGGATGTGCAGTTAATAGTTGATATAGTTCAGTGGGAGCAGCAGGGATTAAAGATGGAGTGTTGTTCATCAGAGAGAGCACGAGAGATGGGGGAGGGAGAGAGCGAGATGGGGGGAGAAGGTATTTATCCGTAGACAGCCAGGGGTTTGGATGTGGTACAGACTGCCCCAACTGACCCATGCTGGGTCCATTATAACATAGACTTCTTCACAGTCCAATGGTCATGCTTTAAAATGGATGCACAAGTTTTTGTCTGTGCATTCCCCCATTCATCTGTCTCTGTCCACTTCACTCTCTCTGTTTCTCCACTTCTCTGTCCATCTCTCTGTTGTTTCCGTCCATCTCCATCCCCTCACCATCCATCTCTCAAGGCTTCACTCTTTTATTTAATCTTTCTCTCTTGTTCCCTTTATCACGCTGCCCTTTTCCCCTCCCCCCTTACACCCTCTTTCCCTCCACCTCCCTCCCTGCGTCTCCTCCTCTTTCTTCTCTCCATCCTCCTCCTCCTCTCACACCTACCGGTCCGTGTGGGCAGACTGCTGGCTCGGGGTTGTATAGTTCCTATTGTTCAGCTGTAGCTGAGGTAGAGACAGTAAACACTGCCCCACTGCTAGTCCTCTGTAGTGGTGATGCAGTACCTGTGTGTCATTGACTCTGGCACCCACAGCAAACTTCACAGGGAGGCTGAAAATTAAACAGGGCCTCCCTTCCCACCTGTGGCCTAGACATGTGTGAGCTTCGAAACAGCCTCTTAGTGTGTGTGTGTGTGTGTGTGTGTGTGTCTTTGAGCACAATGTGCCTGCCTCTTTGCATCAGAGTGCCAGGCCCTTCAAACACAACTCTAGCCAGCTGGGTCAAACATTAGTCTGGGCCCCTGTCCTCTCACTCCTCTCTGACATCCCTTTCTCACTTCTGTCTGACCTCCCTCTCTCATACTTTCACTTCTCTCTGACCTCCCTTTCTCACTTCTGTCTGACCTCCCTCTCTCATACTTTCACTTCTCTCTGACCTCCCTCCCTCTCTCCACCTTCTCGGGCTGAACTGGAGCACTTCACTGCTGAGCGTGAAATCCCAACAGAACATACACTACCGGTCTTTATTTTTACTATTTTCTACATTGTAGAATAATAGTGAAGACATCAAAATTATTAAATAACACATATGGAATCATGTAGTAACCAAAAAAGTATTAAACAAATCAAAATATATTTTAGATTTTAGATTCTTCAAAGTAGCCACCCTTTGCCTTGATGACAGCTTTGCACACTCTTGGCATTCTCTCAAACAGCTTCAAGAGGTAGTCACCTGGAATTCATTTCAATTAACAGGTGTGCCTTGTTAAAAGTTAATTTGTGGAATTTCTTTCCTTCTTAATGCGTTTGAGATAAGGGGAATACAGAAGATAGCCCTATTTGGTAGATTTTTGTTTCCAACCGCCGTGTCTTTTTGAGACGCGGTGTGGGTGAACGGATGATCTCATGTATATTTCCCACCGTAAAGCATGGAGGAGGAGGTGTTATGGTGTGGGGGTGCTTTTCTGGTGACACTGTCTGTGATTTATTTAGAATTCAAGGCACACTTAACCAGCATGGCTACCACAGCATTCTGCAGCGATACGCCATCCCATCTGGTTTGGGCTTAGTGGGACTATCATTTGTTTTTCAACAGGACAATGACCCAACACACCTCCAGGCTGTGTAAGGGCTATTTTACCAAGAAGGAGAGTGATGGAGTGCTGCATCAGATGACCTGGCCTCAGTCGGACTGCAGAGTGAAGGAAAAGCAGCCAACAAGTGCTCAGCATATGTGGGCACTCCTTCAAGACTGTTGGAAAAGCATTCAAGGTGAAGCTGGTTGAGAGAATGCCAAGTGTGTGCAAAGCTGTCAACAAGGCAAAAGGTGGCTACTTTGAAAAATCTGAAATATAAAATATATTTTGATTTGTTTAACACTTTTTTGGTTACTACATGATTCCATATGTGTTATTTTTTGATGTCTTCACTATTATTCTACAACGTAGAAAATAGTAAAAATAAAGAAAAACCCTTGAATGAGTAGGTGTTCTAAAACTTTTGACCGGTAGTGTATATTGTATACACAAACAGATACGTAGACTCAGACAGTTATAAACTACACACCCAGACTAACACCCACTCACACAAATAGACGCACACACGTGAAGCCAAACACATAATTTACTAACACAAATAAACACACACATGCACACACTAACACAACATACACACTAACACAACACACACACTAACAGAACACACATACTAACACAACACACGCACACAAACATTCTGTACACACACAGCGGAGCTAAGGGCCCGGCTTCAGCTGGCTGGACATCTAGCCACACTTCACACCTCAGCTCGATAGCCTTTATTGGGTAAGATCCCACCTGGTCAGAGGGGAGGGAAGAGAAACACCTCGGCTATACTAAAACAACATCAGAGATCCATGGCCTGGGACAAGAAAGGCTCCGGAGCAAAAAAATGGCAGCCGTTTACAATGTTCACTGCTGTTTGTACAACGAGTTGGACTGAAAACCAACAAAAATTCTAAATAAAACTACAAGAGGGGCATTGATGCAAATAGTCAGAAATACCCAATAGTGAATTATGAGAATAAGATGTCCCGGAAATTACGTTTTCAAAAGGAAATGGGTTATTTTGCCAATTGAGGCAACATGTTTGTCTATTATTTTAAGATCAAATTAATGCATTTCCTTTAGAAAAAAAAGTCCATATTTCTGTTTCTCGCCTTATGGTAGTTGTTGACTGAAGAAACTCTTCTCTCAGCCACAGTGACCAGTTACACTGACAAGGCCATACTATGGTGGCCCAGAGAGTCAAGACATAGCACTTTGTGCACCACAAAATGGATCCAATTTCAGCTCAGATCTTTATTTTTGAAGACAATTGTGAGGCGTATTAGAGGTTTTATGAACAGGTAGAGAGATCCCGACGGCTTGGCTGGAGTTAGTTGTCAAAAACCCTTATAAAACCCTTTTTCTGATGGGGAATTAGCCAATAACCATGGCAAGTGGCTTTGAAGGTGACCCGTATTTTATCATTTTTTCTGTTTTACTGCTGGCCTGGCGAATTGAAAATGAAATATGGCCGTGAGGGAGCGAGGGGCGTGTGAAGGGCAGGGTTGTAAAGGCCTAGTGGAGAGAGGATGGGGGGAGTCTAAACAAACGATCTGGATGGCGGGGGAGGAGGTGAGGTGAGGTGTGGAAAAGGTTGGATGGACTCCCTATTAGGTCACAGAGCCTGACTAAATCGGTTACAGTCCACCGGTGGTTTATATCAGGGTGTTTTCATTAGGTTGTCATGTGGTTAGCACCAGACTACCACCATATATTACCACCCTACCACCCCACTATACAGAGAGAGATAGATTGAGAGAGCGAAAGAGAGAGACTTATTGTGATGCTCTTTTTAAAAATTGATTTTTATTTTACCTTTATTTAACTAGGCAAGTCAGTTAAGAACAAATTCTTATTTACAATGACGGCCTACACCGGCCAAACCCAGACGACGCTGGGCCAATTGTGCGCCGCCCTATGGGACTCCCAATCACGGCCGGATGTGATACAGCATGGAATCGAACCAGGGGGTCTGTAGTGACGCCTCAAGCACTGAGATGCAGTGCCTTAGACCGCTGCGCCACTCGGGCGCCCTGGTATTCTGTCTGGCCCGGCGGACTTGTGATTGTTAATCTGTTTAAACGTTTTTCTCACATCGGCCACGGAGTGCGAGATCACACAGTCATCCGGAAAAACATGGACTTTCACGCAAGGCACAGCGTTATATTCCTCGAAGCGAGCATAAAAGGCATTTATCTCATTTGGGAGATAGATAGAAAGAAAGAAAGAAAGAAAGAAAGAAAGAAAGAAAGAAAGAAAGAAAGAAAGAAAGAAAGAAAGAAAGAAAGAAAGAAAGAAAGAAAGAAAGAAAGAAAGAAAGAAAGAAAGAAAGAAAGAAAGAAAGAAAGAAAGAAAGAAAGAAAGAAAGAAAGAAAGAAAGAAAGAAAGAAAGAAAGAAAGAAAGAAAGAAAGAAAGAAAGAAAGAAAGAAAGAAAGAAAGAAAGAAAGAAAGAAAGAAAGAAAGAAAGAAAGGACATAGTCCACTTTGCCGAAGCAAAGATGTTTAAAGCTGCTCCCCAATCGTCACAAATTGGCCAGACTCCTCCGTCGCTGCAATTATAAACAAACAAGTGCAGCACAGCTCTGAAAAGAACAGAGAAATTGACCCACTTAAATACAGTCAACAATAAACTAGAACTCTATCTCTATGTTGTTTCTGCTTCTGTCTCTCTGTCTGCCTCCCTTTTGTTAAAGCGGACAGAGAGAAAAAAAAGGTCTCAAGACTGAAATTGCTGTTGTGTGATGTTTGCTGTGCCCAAATCGAGGGACAAATTATGCTGTCAGGAACACATCCAGTCAGGATGAAGAGGAGAGTAGAGGAGAGCGGTTCAAATGTTTACTGTTCATCACCTTTAATGACTGGTAATGCAAGAGGTGTGGCTGTTCCTATTAAATGTGAGTCTGAATCCATAAGAGGGATAATTGGAGTTGTTAGAGCAAATTATAACATGGCTATTATGTGGTAGTACAATGTTGCTCTGTAAACTGTTGTTACAGCGGGGAGATGCTTTGTGTGTGTGTGTGTGTGTTCACAAGGGTTAGAGCAGAGTAGTTCGTTGAGAAAGGAGGATTACATGCAATAGCTGCAACGCAACCTCCAAAGCAAACCACTTCATCTACAATCGCCACTTTTGTGGAGTCTATAATTTCCTACAGTAGCAACTCTGTGTGTTTTAGTTCTTACCTTCTTTTTCAGCTGCCAGAAGCTGTGGTTAACCTGAGCTCTCATATTAAGTCGTTTTTCACCCGGCCAATGTTTGTGTTTACATATTGGAGTGTGTGTGTGTGTGTGCGCACACATGTGTGTTTGTGTATGTGTGTGCGTGTGTGTGTGACATTTGGATTGAGTGGCTCGAGGCAACAGATAGAAGTCTCCTCTTTTGTCCGTCTCCTGCCCTCACTGACTCACCATTTTGTTTCTGTGGCCCTGAGGTGAATCAGGGTTAGCACTTGGCAACCCAGTGAAAATGTAGAACGCCTTGTCCTGACCTTGTCCACTTGTTGTCTGTTCCTGTTGATGACCTCACACACGCCATTCTTAGAAATACAGACTCAATTGAGAGTTGGTTGGACAAAAAAAATAAAAATAACAGTTACTAAGTCAGATTTACTAACACATTCATCACATACACAGCAGTAATGACGATTTCTGAAGATTCATCAACAACTAACGTAGAGCTTAGTCTCGATCCAAATATGATGAAAGATGAAGTGTACTGTACAGTACAAAGTGTACTCACTAAAATAAATCAATTAGAGTCAGGCCAATAGCGAGAGCCCTTCAACCAAGATTAGCTCATTGACTAGGTTATGGTTCTGTCTGAGAAGGCCCAAAGTTGGAACAATTAGGGCAATCACACGTGTAATGGTGCTCATCATTGAGTGGCTTGTTAAAGTGACAGTCAGAGCTGGGCTGAAGTGAGTGGTCCTCTTCACTGTGATAGCTGGCTGTGTTGGCACTGAGTGGCACAGTATAGAGAGGTGTAGGATGGCACACTGGCCAAAAGGGGGAGAGAGATTTCCTTAGGATGACAATGGGACTGGGTTTTACAGAAACAAAGGGTGTTTGTAGATATTCAGTTGCTTTCCTGTCGAGTTTTCCTTGTTATTGTAGATAGGTCTACATCCAACAAAATACTGTACATACAGGCAACTAATGTCAGATGCAAAGTGATGATAAAGTCTGTTGAAATAATGTGTTATGTGTTATGTTAAATCAACCAATTTTTACCCATTGGGTAGGCACCGTATTAGACAAACAATGCCCCTGTCAAAGCCATCAGTTGGCAGCGTCCTCAATTGATCCCCACACACTTCCTGGATTAGCTAAGGATGACTTAATTGATTCAACACAGTCAAGTGATCTTCCAACAAACATTATTTTTAACTTTGAAGGGACTGACAGTCAACCAAACCTGAACTGCTTTAGATGACGAGAACTTCCTCCAGGCGACAGTGGTTATTTTTAAAGTGAGTGGCTGCTGGTGGAAAGATAACTCCTGCCTGTCCTGAATTTCAGAAGGGCCCCAAAACATGGGCGTATAGAGCGAAACAGTCCTATAGCCATGGGTCACTGCCTTGCTTCACTAATCAAGAAGTCTTGAGATACATTTGGTTGATAACTGATAGGCGTTGTAGTAGTACGAGCCTTGCAGCAGTGCACGGAGTGAGAGAGTCTTTTTAGGTTTTTCCTGACTTTGCTGAAGTATAGCATTAATCTTGGCTGGAAGCACTGGGATGACAGAACAGTTAGCATGGGCACTATCAAAATCCAGTTCAGTAGCAGTGCTTTCAAAGGCGTCTTCATTGTGTAATTATAGCCTTACAGAGGCTGTGTTTTCATCAGTTGTTCAGCATAACTAATGCTCACCAAGTAACAGCGACAGTGTATTGTACTTGAACTTATTGTTCATTTTGAATGTATTGTGAACGTACACAGAGTATACAAAACATTAAGAACACCTGTGCTTTCCATGACATAGACTAACCAGGTGAATCCAGGTGAAAGCTATGATCCCTATTGATGTCACTTGTTAAATCCACTTCAATCAGTGTAGATGAAAGAGAGGAGACAAGTTAAAGAATGATTTTTAAGCCTTGAAACAATTGAGACATGGATTGTGTATGTGTGCCATTCACAGGGTGAATGGGCATGACAAAAGATTTAAGTGCCTTTGAACAAGGTATCGTAGTAGGTGCCAGGTTTGTGTCAAGAACTGCATCACTGCTGGGTGTTTCACGCTCAACAGTCCTTTGTGTATCAAGAACGGTCCAATACCCAAAGAACATCGAGCCAACTTGACACAACCGTGGGAAGCATTCGAATCAACATGGGCCAGCATCACTTTGGGGGGGTGGGGTTGGGTGCAACTCAATATTAGGAAGGAGTTCCTAATGTTTGGTATCAGTGTATTGTTCCTACAGCAATGTCACCTTGTCTTCCCATAATGTGTCCATACCCCTACATTGTCAATCCATCATTCTCTTGTTTCTCTCCCAGCTCTTGCAAACTTCTCTACCTTTTCAGATTGACTGTGGTCTACAGAAGCACCACAGGGAGTGAGAGAACAGCACATTTCCCTTTCCCCAGAGCGCTGATAACAGACAGAAAGAGGAGAGAAAGATTTACTAGTTTGCCAGGAAGACGTGTTTCTGCAAGTTTCTCAGACAGCAGGCAAACATTTGCTCGGGGAGAGGGGGTGAGACAGAGAGAAACTGGGAGAAGACAGAGAGAAACTGGGGGGAGACAGAGAGAGAGGGGGGAGAGACTGAGGGAGACGGGGGGAGACAGAGAGAGGTTGACAGGGAAGACAGAGAGAGAGAGTGCTGTGCAGGGTTTATCATCACAGACCTGTGCTCTCCTCAGAGCTAGGAGGATACTGCTACAGACCTGTCCTCTCCCTAGAGCTAGGAGGACACTGCTACAGACCTGTCCTCTCCCTAGAGCTAGGAGGACACTGCTACAGACCTGTCCTCTCCCTAGAGCTAGGAGGACACCGCTACAGACCTGTCCTCTCCCTAGAGCTAGGAGGACACTGCTACAGACCTGTCCTCTCCCTAGAGCTAGGAGGACACCGCTACAGACCTGTCCTCTCCCTAGAGCTAGGAGGACACTGCTACAGACCTGTCCTCTCCCTAGAGCTAGGAGGACTGTGCTACAGACCTGTCCTCTCCATAGAGCTAGGAGGACACTGCTACAGACCTGTCCTCTCCCTAGAGCTAGGAGGACACTGCTACAGACCTGTCCTCTCCCTAGAGCTAGGAGGACACTGCTACAGACCTGTCCTCTCCATAGAGGTAGGAGGACACTGCTACAGACCTGTCCTCTCCCTAGAGCTAGGAGGACACTGCTACAGACCTGTCCTCTCCCTAGAGCTAGGAGGACACTGCTACATACCTGTCCTCTCCCTAGAGCTAGGAGGACACTGCTACAGACCTGTCCTCTCCCTAGAGTTAGGAGGACACTACTACAGACCTGTCCTCTCCCTAGAGCTAGGAGGACACTGCTACAGACCTGTCCTCTCCCTAGAGCTAGGAGGACACTGCTACAGACCTGTCCTCTCCCTAGAGCTAGGAGGACACCGCTACAGACCTGTCCTCTCCCTAGAGCTAGGAGGACACTGCTCAAGACCTGTCCTCTCCCTAGAGCTAGGAGGACACTGCTACAGACCTGTCCTCTCCCTAGAGCTAGGAGGACACCGCTACAGACCTGTCCTCTCCCTAGAGCTAGGAGGACACTGCTACAGACCTGTCCTCTCCCTAGAGCTAGGAGGACTGTGCTACAGACCTGTCCTCTCCATAGAGCTAGGAGGACACTGCTACAGACCTGTCCTCTCCCTAGAGCTAGGAGGACACTGCTACAGACCTGTCCTCTCCCTAGAGCTAGGAGGACACTGCTACAGACCTGTCCTCTCCATAGAGGTAGGAGGACACTGCTACAGACCTGTCCTCTCCCTAGAGCTAGGAGGACACTGCTACAGACCTGTCCTCTCCCTAGAGCTAGGAGGACACTGCTACATACCTGTCCTCTCCCTAGAGCTAGGAGGACACTGCTACAGACCTGTCCTCTCCCTAGAGCTAGGAGGACACTGCTACAGACCTGTCCTCTCCCTAGAGCTAGGAGGACACTGCTGCAGACCTGTCCTCTCCCTAGAGCTAGGAGGACACTGCTACAGACCTGTCCTCTCCCTAGAGCTAGGAGGACACCGCTACAGACCTGTCCTCTCCCTAGAGCTAGGAGGACACTGCTACAGACCTGTCCTCTCCCTAGAGCTAGGAGGACACTGCTACAGACCTGTCCTCTCCCTAGAGCTAGGAGGACACCGCTACAGACCTGTAATCTCCCTAGAGCTAGGAGGACACTGCTACAGACCTGTCCTCTCCCTAGAGCTAGGAGGACACTGCTACAGACCTGTCCTCTCCCTAGAGCTAGGAGGACACCGCTACAGACCTGTAATCTCCCTAGAGCTAGGAGGACACTGCTACAGAGAGACCGAGGTGAGGGAGAGGACCATGGCAATGCACTGCATATACAGTAGGGGAGAAAGACACAGTAGGGGAGACAGACACACAGTAGGGGAGAAAGACAGTAGGGGAGAAAGACACACAGTAGGGGAGAAAGACACAGTAGGGGAGAAAGACAGTAGGGGAGAAAGACAGTAGGGGAGACAGACACACAGTAGGGGAGAAAGACAGTAGGGGAGAAAGACACACAGTAGGAGAGAAATACACAGTAGGGGAGGCAGACACACAGTAGGGGAGAAAGACACAGTAGGGGAGAAAGACACACAGTAGGGGAGAAAGACACACAGTAGGGGAGAAATACACACAGTAGGGGAGAAAGACACACAGTAGGGGAGAAAGACACACAGTAGGGGAGAAAGACACACAGTAGGGGAGACAGACACACAGTAGGGGAGAAAGACACACAGTAGGGGAGAAAGACACAGTAGGGGAGAAAGACACACAGTAGTGGAGAAAGACACAGTAAGGGAGACAGACACACAGTAAGGGAGACAGACACACAGTAGGGGAGAAAGACACACAGTAGGGGAGACAGACACACAGTAAGGGAGACAGACACACAGTAGGGGAGAAAGACACACAGTAGGGGAGAAAGACACACAGTAGGGGAGAAAGACACAGTAGGGGAGAAAGACACAGTAGGGGAGACAGACACACAGTAGGGGAGAAAGACACACAGTAGGGGAGAAAGACACACAGTAGGGGAGAAAGACACACAGTAGGGGAGAAAGACACACAGTAGGGGAGACAGACACACAGTAGGGGAGAAAGACACACAGTAGGGGAGAAAGACACAGTAGGGGAGAAAGACACACAGTAGGGGAGAAAGACACACAGTAGGGGAGACAGACACACAGTAGGGGAGAAAGACACACAGTAGGGGAGAAAGACACACAGTAGGGGAGAAAGACACACAGTAGGGGAGAAAGACACACAGTAGGGGAGAAAGACACACAGTAGGGGAGAAAGACACAGTAAGGGAGACAGACACACAGTAGGGGAGAAAGACACACAGTAGGGGAGACAGACACACAGTAGGGGAGAAAGACACACATTAGGGGAGAAAGACACACATTAGGGGAGAAAGACACACAGTAGGGGAGAAAGACACACAGTAGGGGAGACAGACACACAGTAGGGGAGAAAGACACACAGTAGGGGAGAAAGACACAGTAATAATATAATATGCCATTTAGCAGACACTTTTATCCAAAGCGACTTACAGTCATGTGTGCATACATTTTTACGTATGGGTGGTCCCGGGGATCGAACCCACTACCCTGGCGTTACAAGCGCCTTGCTCTACCAATTGAGCTACAGATGAGCACAGTAGGGGAGAAAGAGGGAGCAGATAAAGTAGAGAAAGAGAGAGAGAATGAGAATAGGGAAAATGGACCAAGAAAAGCAGTAGAGAGAAAGAAGGGGATGAAAAAACAAAGAGTGAAGAGGGTTATACGTTGGAAAGAGGGAGAGGAAGGTGTATGGAGCAGAAAGTGTGTAGAGTGTGAAGAGGTGTGGAGAAAGAGGTACAGAGGAGTTGCAAAAGAGACGGGTGTATAGAGAAGAAGGTGTGTAGAGAGAGAGAGAGAGAGCCAGAGAGGACAGGACAGAATTGGAGAGTGAAAGGGAGGTGCAGAGAGAGAGAAAGACTGGGAGAGGAGGGGGAGCAGAGAGCTAGGTGTGTGTGTGTTGGGGGAGGGGGCTGAGTGTGAGAGGGGTTAATAGCACAGTGGAGGCTCAGGGCTGATAGAAATGCAGAGCGTGTCCCACAGCCCGCTGCTCAGTGAGGGCTGGAGTTGAGATCTGGTGCCTGCTATAAAGGAGCTCATTGAAAATAATTCAGAGTGACGGCTGTGCAGGAAGGGAAACAGGGGAGGAGAGGGGGAGGTGGAGAGAAAGGGGGAGCGAAGAGACGGGGAATGGAGAAGGCATGGAGAGAAAGAGGGAGAGGTAGAGTTAGAGAGATATTGAGAAACAGAGGGATGGACCAGAGTTGGGGTAGAGAGTTGAGTAGAGAGAGAAAAAAAAATAGGCAGATTGGGTAAGAAAGCTAAAAGGAGGCTTTGGGGAAAAAACTGTGGGGGAATGGGAGACCTGTGTGAGGTTTCTTGAAGGTATTTTCTGTGGGGGGGGGGGTGTTGAAAATACAAAACAAGAGTAAGTTAGACTATATCAAGATACGTTATTATATTCAGAGAAAGAGACAGAAGCAGTTATTATGACACCTGCGTTATTTTTGTGGCAATGATTTAAGACTCTTTGTTTGATTATTGGAAGGCTGACTTCCAGGCTTTACGTGTACTATCCAAACACTAATCCAAAACGTGGCTGTTTGGCTAGGGCTGTCTGTCGGCACACAGAGATGAGAGCTGTGGGCTGAGGCCCATCTGTGAGGTCAGAGTTCACATTGTAGTGGCGACACTGGGCCGGACGTGTCACCACACAGCCAAATGTGCCTGGCCCTGCCACTTTAAAGGGATGGAGGGATAGAGAGAGGGGTGGAGGGAGGGAGGACCGGTGGAGGGAGGGATGGATGGATGGAAGAGCGGTGAATGGAGTGATCGAGGAAGGCGTGGTAGTGGAATGGAGGGGAGGGTGAAGAGGAGAAGCATGGGTACCTCTCATGGCCTTACTATAATAATGTGGACCCCTCCAGACCTCTATTAAACCTGTGTAAAGCTCATCTCAGACACAGGACATATTTTATGGTAACGCCAGCACGTTAAGCACACAGGGAACCCAGGGAGAGGCATGCAGGGGTTAATGGGGCTTGGTGCGCACCAGCAAGTGTTGGAGGGGGTGGAAGGAGGATAGGGATGGGTGGAGGGGGGAGAGTGGGTGGAGGGGGGAGAGTGGGTGGAGGGGATATGGGGTGACAGTGTGTTGGTGCAGGGAAGGACCCCGCTGGGAGTTGGACCCCTGTACCAGCTTTAGACACCCTCCTCCTATCTGAACTGTTCAACCTTATATCTGGATGATACATACTACGTAGGTAGGCCTACTGTGTGTGTGATAAATTAATGTGTTCATTGAAAATATGAATTCATGAGTATCGGTGCTCGAAAGTGAGTAGGCCTATGTGCCACTTAATGGTCAATATCAGAAGCTGAAAACGATGGAGGGGGTTGGAAGCACTACCCCATCACCCCATACAGACAGTTCAGTTCGTTCAGCCCCCCTGGCTCATAGTGCTGGTCCCAGACTTCAGAACACTATGTCTATGATGAGATATTGAGCTGGCGCTGCACATCGCACACTGATTTATATAAAAGACCATCTCAGAGCTTCCAGAAGGAAGCCTTTTAACTCCATTGAGGGAGGGGTGGGTGGGGAGGGGTATAGAAAGTGCTTGAAGTTTAGAGGCAACTTTTAAGCCAGCGAAAATCTAATTAATTCCAGAGTCACCCTAACAAATCAAATCAAAAACACTTCCCTGTGAATACACTAAACAACAGAAAAACACAATCGTTTGGAGAAGAAGATGGTTTCTAAACGCTCCCCCCATCATCTCAAACTGGTCAAACTCTCAATAGCTGATCAATTTAGCATGGCTGGGAGTCATTTTCTGGCATATTAATGTTTACATCCAATCAGCAGGATGTGGGGGTGGCCTAATTAACTCAATCAGCTGGTGGAATGCAACGTGAATGAGAACCCCACCTAGAGACCACACAACACTGATCACTCCAGCCCGCTCTCCACACAATTGTTTTCTGACAGCACTTCAGAGCTGCTGAATTACAGGCTACATTTGGTGATTCAAAAAGTAGTGGGGTTGTTGTTTCTTTCTTTGCTGTATTCTTCACATTAAGAAGAAACATCAGGCATCAAAATGCTCGTATGGTGAGGGTTTTAAATTGTAATAGCTACATGATATGCTTGATAATTTTAGTTCAGCCGACTGTTGTAATTTCGTTCTCCGAGCCAGAGCAAGAAATTATCAAACTGGTCAAAATGTTCTTCGTTTTAGAGAAATAATGTATTTTTCCATGGCATGAAATGTATCAAGAAATTGATTGGTGATGGGACATGGGGGAATGTAAACAATTTCTAGTCAATCAATGAATTACACAAAATAATGCTTTTACTCTGAGCAGCTCACCTCCCATTTTCTCTCCAACCAGACTCATTCTGCTGTGGAGGGTTGGAGATGGCTGGGTAGGAAAATCAGACTGAGACAGAAAAAACACAGTTCCAACCAAAACACAATAATAAAAACCAACATCACCCTGGTGTTATCTTCCCTGGTCCCAAACACACACCACCTCTCTCTCACTACCTATCTCTCTCTCTCCCAATCTCCCTCAATCCCCCTCTCTCTCCATCTCCCTCGCTCTCTTTTTCAAACTAGCCTTGCTTCCTTACCTCCCTCCCCCCCCCCCATCTATGAAAAAGCAGCAAATAAAAAGTTACATTAACCCTGCACTGACCTTTCCCATGTAATACAGTGCAGCCTGTTGGGCTGGACCGGGAGCTTCATCGAAAAGCTGTCACTCTGCGCCACCCCAAGCACTGCCTGGGGAACATTTACCGGATAATTAATATATTAAATGCATGAAAAATAGTTACACAGGGGCCCCTTCGTCAGCTCTTCCACGGCGCAGGGGGAAGAGGGATACAGCCTGTGAACCATCAATATACAAGCATCCCCCTTCAATGGGCCATCATAAAAACTGCTCATAATTTTATGGCTTCATTCACGGCCCCTGCTGTAAAGGAAGGCCATATTTCCTCGTAATTCACTGGATCTTGCCCTGGCTTTTTTATGATCTGGCGGTTTTAAGCCGCCGCCCGCCGCAATTATAGAGGTGCTCCTGGCCCTGGCGTGAAGGACGCGCAGGGGTCAGCACTGGCGAGCTGCGAGCACCGTGACTGAGCAGGACAGAGGGCTCAAAACAGGCAAAAAATACACACGTACACAGACACCGCCTGCTTTACCACACCGCCCCACGCTCACACTCACTGCAACAATGCCACCCCCATCCACCATCACTGTTTCCACACACACATACAGTACAATGGCATATGTTTATAACCACTAGACCCCTACCATTCACTGTGCTCCTGATTCGATCCTGTCTGAAAAGAAAGCTTGGTGTCGTTGTGTGTCCCGTGCCACTGAGTCTTAGGAAATAGAAAGCATTTCCTTACGTAGGAGGAAAAGGGACTGGGAGTGAGATTTCCTAGCAGGTTGTTTACCAGTCTTTCAGCACAGATGATAAAGGATGTTAAAAGAGAGAAAACTATTGGAAACACACAGATTTGCTCTAATTCATCAGACATTCCTCCCATGCTCTTCAGATTGACACAATTCGGATTCAGCAGCTGGTTTCTCTTTGTCTGAGGTAAACATTGCATTTGGTTTTGGAAATGAGAAATGATTTATTATGAATATTGAAATAACTGGCTGCTCTCTTCCTAGCTAACTCCGTTTTCCCCTATATAGTACATAATTAAACTGCTACCTGCAATTTTCATGGAACATTAACTTGAACCACGTGACGATTTTGATCGTCACGGAGACACAGATGAACAAACACACAGACAGACACACATGCACTGACTGACATGCGTACATGAACACAGGCAAATACAGAGGCATGTGCATGCTCACACGCCACAGACGTATAAACATACAGACGCACACTGCTCTGCTCACACTCACAGCACATATTTGCGCACACTCAATTACAAAAAACTCACCTTCATACCAAAACATAAACACAGAAATGTATGAAACAGGCAAACATCTACAACCCACTTAAAAAGATACAAACAGACACCTGCTCATGCAAAACAAAACCACACAAAAAACACTGCACATAAAAAACCTAAATATGGATTGCATTGCCACGGATAGACAACGGTATATTACAGTATGTTGTTTATTCAAGATGTCAATTTAAATCAATTCAAACACAGGACATACTATTCTCACTCAGTTGTATGCACCTACAGTACATTGAGACACAGAATCCGAGTAACTGCTTCAGACTGCACAAATGAGCCCAAACACTCATCTCATCCTCCCTTTCCTTGGCTTTGGAATCAGCTAAACTGCATTTCACACAATGCCCTCCCACATACGTAATCGTGTCTGTGTGCCTATCCGTTACCAAGAAAAATCCCCCGAGACCAAGCCCATATTGATAGTCCTATTCATTAAATATTACTCTTGTCAAAGGGGTGGTTGTGGTGGTGATGGTGTGGTGTGTGTGTGTGTGTGTGTGTGTGTGTGTGGGGGGGGGGGGGGGGGGGGGGGTAGCATAATACTGGCCTGAAGACACAAACTGAGATCCAGGAGTAAGCCAAATACATTTTCTGGAGCAAACGCTCCGATTCCACCAAATGACATTCTGTACCGTTAGCATTTTATAATGTGACACAAATGGCTCTCCGGCACAATTTAAAATCCAAATAGTGAACCGGGGAGTTCTGACAACGCCTCAATCACAGCTTTATTCTATGCTAGCAGAAAAGAAAACAAACTAAACAGATCACTGGGACTAGAAGGTCAGGTTAACACTGCAACATAAGTCAGTGCTCACTGGTAAGCTCTAGTCTATGGCATGATACAAAGGACAATTGACAATATCAAAAGTCAATACTGCTGAGCAAATACATGAGCTATACATTTTGTTCAAAGTTTACAGATAAGGTTGTCCTTAGGGGTGGTAAGGTACTTGTTAGGGCTAACAGTTAAAGTGACATTCTAGGAGAGAAAACGTGATATACTTCCATCCTTTACAGCATGAACAGATATAAACAACCACGTTCAGTTCTTCAAGGCTTCCACAGTGACTGAGACAGTAGAATTGGTCTAGCTTCCACAGTGACTGAGACAGTAGAATTGGTCAAGTTTCCACGTTGACTGTGGCAGTAGAATTGGTCTAGCTTCCACAGTGACTGAGGCAGTATAATTGGTCTAGCTTCCACAGTGACTGAGGCAGTATAATTGGTCTAGCTTCACAGTGACTGAGGCAGTATAATTGGTCTAGCTTCCACAGTGACTGAGGCAGTATAATTGGTCTAGCTTCCACAGTGACTGAGGCAGTAGAATTGGTCTAGCTTCCACAGTGACTGAGGCAGTAGCATTGGTCTAGCTTCCACAGTGACTGAGGCAGTATAATTGGTCTAGCTTCCACAGTGACTGAGGCAGTATAATTGGTCTAGCTTCCACAGTGACTGAGGCAGTATAATTGGTCTAGCTTCCACAGTGACTGAGGCAATATAATTGGTCTAGCTTCCACAGTGACTGAGGCAGTAGAATTGGTCTAGCTTCCACAGTGACTGAGGCAGTAGCATTGGTCTAGCTTCCACAGTGACTGAGACAGTAGAATTGGTCTAGCTTCCACAGTGACTGAGGCAGTAGAATTGGTCTAGCTTCCACAGTGACTGAGGCAGTATAATTGGTCTAGATTCCACAGTGACTGAGGCAGTAGCATTGGTCTAGCTTCCACAGTGACTGAGGCAGTAGAATTGGTCTAGCTTCCACAGTGACTGAGGCAGTATAATTGGTCTAGATTCCACAGTGACTGAGGCAGTAGCATTGGTCTAGCTTCCACAGTGACTGAGACAGTAGAATTGGTCTAGCTTCCACATTGACTGAGGCAGTAGAATTGGTCTAGCTTCCACAGTGACTGAGGCAGTATAATTGGTCTAGCTTCCACAGTGACTGAGGCAGTATAATTGGTCTAGCTTCCACAGTGACTGAGGCAATATAATTGGTCTAGCTTCCACAGTGACTGAGGCAGTATAATTGGTCTAGATTCCACAGTGACTGAGGCAGTAGCATTGGTCTAGCTTCCACAGTGACTGAGGCAGTATAATTGGTCTAGCTTCCACAGTGACTGAGGCAGTAGAATTGGTCTAGCTTCCACAGTGACTGAGGCAGTATAATTGGTCTAGCTTCCACAGTGACTGAGGCAATATAATTGGTCTAGCTTCCACAGTGACTGAGGCAGTAGAATTGGTCTAGCTTCCACAGTGACTGAGGCAGTAGCATTGGTCTAGCTTCCACAGTGACTGAGACAGTAGAATTGGTCTAGCTTCCACAGTGACTGAGGCAGTAGAATTGGTCTAGCTTCCACAGTGACTGAGGCAGTATAATTGGTCTAGATTCCACAGTGACTGAGGCAGTAGCATTGGTCTAGCTTCCACAGTGACTGAGGCAGTAGAATTGGTCTAGCTTCCACAGTGACTGAGGCAGTATAATTGGTCTAGATTCCACAGTGACTGAGGCAGTAGCATTGGTCTAGCTTCCACAGTGACTGAGACAGTAGAATTGGTCTAGCTTCCACAGTGACTGAGGCAGTATAATTGGTCTAGCTTCCACAGTGACTGAGGCAGTATAATTGGTCTAGCTTCCACAGTGACTGAGGCAGTATAATTGGTCTAGCTTCCACAGTGACTGAGGCAATATAATTGGTCTAGCTTCCACAGTGACTGAGGCAGTATAATTGGTCTAGATTCCACAGTGACTGAGGCAGTAGCATTGGTCTAGCTTCCACAGTGACTGAGGCAGTATAATTGGTCTAGCTTCCACAGTGACTGAGGCAGTATAATTGGTCTAGCTTCCACAGTGACTGATGCAATATAATTGGTCTAGCTTCCACAGTGACTGAGGCAGTATAATTGGTCTAGATTCCACAGTGACTGAGGCAGTAGCATTGGTCTAGCTTCCACAGTGACTGAGACAGTAGAATTGGTCTAGATTCCACAGTGACTGAGGCAGTAGCATTGGTCTAGCTTCCACAGTGACTGAGGCAGTATAATTGGTCTAGCTTCCACAGTGACTGAGGCAGTATAATTGGTCTAGCTTCCACAGTGACTGAGGCAGTATAATTGGTCTAGCTTCCACAGTGACTGAGGCAATATAATTGGTCTAGCTTCCACAGTGACTGAGGCAGTAGAATTGGTCTAGCTTCCACAGTGACTGAGGCAGTAGCATTGGTCTAGCTTCCACAGTGACTGAGGCAGTAGAATTGGTCTAGATTCCACAGTGACTGAGACAGTAGCATTGGTCTAGCTTCCACAGTGACTGAGGCAGTATAATTGGTCTAGCTTCCACAGTGACTGAGGCAGTAGAATTGGTCTAGCTTCCACAGTGACTGAGGCAGTATAATTGTTCTAGATTCCACAGTGACTGAGGCAGTAGCATTGGTCTAGCTTCCACAGTGACTGAGACAGTAGAATTGGTCTAGCTTCCACAGTGACTGAGGCAGTAGAATTGGTCTATGCTCCACGGTGACTGAGGCAGTAGCATTAGTATTAGTATTTATTAGGATCCCCAACGCTGCTCTAACCTGAAAAAACACAACAAATATATTACCCAATATACTTTACATAAATATACATACATAGCACTACATTTACATTACAATTTAGCCATTCAGCAGAGGCTCGCATCCAGAGCGACCGACAGATAGTGCTTTCATCTTAAGATAGTCAGGCGAGACAACCACATATCACAGTCATATCCCAACCACGTATCACATACATAATACAATGCAAAATACCATACAAAATGCATAAACATGTATGTGTCTCTTCATGCCGTAAGGTGTTCTTTTATCTGGTTTTTGAATCTGGTTTTATTGCTTGCTTGAGTTACCTGGGGTGACAGAGAGTTCCATGTAGTCATGGCTCTATTTAATACTGTGTGTTTCCCAGACTGTGTTCTGGGACCTGGGGACTGTGAAGAGACCTCTGGTTGCACGTCTTGTGTGATAATGATGAGTGTCTGAACTGTATGCCAACTGCTTGAACAGACAGTTCAGTACCTTCAACACACCTCGCACAAAGACCAGTAGTGATGTGGTCAATCTCTCCTCAACTTTGAGCCAGTAGAGATTGACATGCATACCACTGACATTCGTCATCCGTGTACGTCTAAGTGCAATACGTGCTGCTCTGTTCTGGACCAACTGCAATTTTCCTATATCCTTCTTTGTCGCACATGACCACATAACTGGGCAGTAGTCCAGGTGTTCTATGCTCCAACTGTGAATGGGCTAAACTAAAAGCAGTGGATACAACAGCCAGAGAGTAGGATTACTAGATCTAGATTAGGTGCCATTGTGAATGGAGTAAATACAGAGGGTTACAGTGAGACAAGGAACCATTCCATAATCTGATTTCAACCAGTGAACCCTGATACGAAACAGTTTTTATAATTACATTCCATGTCTATAAAATATCACATTTACATAATGTAAACACACCAATGTAATGGAATGGCCACAGTGTTTTAAATTGAAGCGTGTAATGAACAACTCATAAGAGTGCTGTATCGTAACAGTCAGGTCTGCCGGGTCGAGTAAGATAGTGTATTCCAGAGATATAGAGGGAGGAACCAGTAAGATAGTCATACATAGAGCCTGCTGCAATCTGATGCTCATCACATCTTTCCCCAAAAAAAGATTTACTGTTCTACAAATATAGTCACAAACATTATTTTACTACTGATAATCCTTGATATGCCACCAAAATGTTAATCAAATTGCGCAATGATTACTCCATCAAACAAAACAAAACTAATTTGGAAACTAATCAGAACATTAATTTTTGTAGTGCATGAACAATGTTATTTATTTAGATACTAGGTTTTCTGGAATACAGGTTTGTTTGAGTAGCACCATGGGTATTCTCTATTGGAAGCCAGCATCAGAAGAAGGCCCAAAAACAGTAACACAAACCATGTGTGTTTATATATCCTAATTAGCCACTGTTTATAAATAGTATGGCAAATTAAGGCAAATCTCTGGTTTTGGCCCGGTTGTGATTGCCCTCCGACGACATCTCTCCATCCTCCTCCTCGTGCAAGAGGGAAACAAATTCATACGCTGCTGCTATATAAAATAAAAAAAAGAGGAAGAGACTGGAAAAAAACATGCGGTTGTAGCCAAAGTGGCGAGCCAGCATTGTGAGCTTACAATACGGAATATAGGTGATCCCTGAGAGCTGGTGCTAAGCAGGCCTAATCCTGTTGACAGAGAATGGGCACAGGGAGCCATGCCAGGGTCGCATTGAGCTGTGGATGTATGGAGCACCAGGGGGAATTACTCACCATGGCAAGGGTGGTCCTCCAGCCTGCCTGAGCCCGCCCACGGCTGGGCTGCCAGCGGGTACCAGAGGCACTTGGGTGGGCATGCCAGCCAGCCACCCAGGGTTCTCCCCTAGCCCCCCACCTTCCTTCCTCCTCACCCATGCTGAGCCCTGCTGCAGGCCAAGCCTCCTATACTGCTCTGGCTTGGAAACCGGGTTAGGACTTCCTGTAGGATTTGGTGCTGGTGACATTTTGGTGTCCCCGCCACGATGGCCCCAATTAGGAGGGCACTGAGGGCTTAGCCAAAGATTAGCCAACAGTGTAGGGGAGGGGTGTGAGGAGGGGAGAAGGCCTCCGTCAACACTTGTCATCACTGTTACTCTGTGTCAGGTATCAGGGACAATGGAGACAAGGAAACCTGTTGGAATCTCATCACTCTTCTTTAGGTTAGATTGATGTTATACATTCAGGCAGAAACACAAAGACTGACTACTAGGAGATGAGTCTAAGACTTCTAAGAGACAGTCTGGTATTGTTCCTCAAAGTGCACGTGTCACTCCTAATTCCATTAGCTCTGACTAGCAGCAGTGTTAATGCTGCCGCAGTGAGATTGAGTCCAAGTGTGGTTGAGGAGACTAAGCACCAGCGTCCCTGGATCTCAGCTCAGATTCTTCTAAGGCATTACAAGAAGTGTCATCGTTTTAATGCGATGATCTAGATTAGGGGCGATCTAGAGTAGAAATGCACAAAGGGAGACATTATTAACTCTCTTCAGTACTTTAGCTTTCTGAGTTTCCCTCCTCCCCTCATCTCTCCACCTCCTTTTCCCTTAAACGATAGAATATTAGGCGGTTAATCAGGTTGTGTGCAGGTTAGCAGGGCTATGTAGTGGAACGTCTCTCGTTAAGACCACCAGGCACCTCTCTGTGTCCATTACGATGGTGTTGATACGGACAAAGAGGGAGGGACTCCTCGGGGGGCAGTAAGTGGAGGCCCCCTCCATTAATCATCCCTCCATCCCTCCCTCTATCCCCCCATCCCTCCAGCTCTCCTTTATGAGGTGTGTGCTGATTATCTAATAGATGGGAAGGTAAAGGCCAGCCGTCCCACTCCACTGCATCCAAGAGGAGAGCTGGGACGGATAACGTTACCACACATGCACACACACACAAACACACAAATACACACACTCACATAAACATGGGAATGCACACACACACACACACACACACACAAATACACACACTCACATAAACATGGAAATACACACACACACACACACACACACACACACACACACACACAAACACGCAAATACACACACTCACATAAACATGGGAATACACACACACACACGCACGCAAGCACACACACACACACACACACACACACGCAAATACACACACTCATATAAACATGGAAATACACACACACACACTGCAGTGTAGGCGTCTTGTCCTGGCATAGGAATCACGTTGGGGCATTTACCACCATGGCCTATTACAGTATGGTGCGGATGTCCGTGGAGCTTCCCTAAAACTGTTCCACATCACAGGCTTCATGTCACAGCCCCAGCCAGCCAGCCGTCAAGGCCACGGGGGTAGAGGTCTCTGGCAAGACCCAGAGAGAGAAGGACCAATCCCATTTTTTGTGTGTTGTCTAATGCTAACAGGTTTCACTGTACCCCAGAAATAGGCAGGACATTTCAGGTTGCGTTTCTTCGTGCGATCTGCATGGCTGATGCTATGGCCCTGTAGGAAACACACAACAGTGGAGAATAAGGCCAAAAGCAGGGCTCTAGCCCAGCAATGATGTCCATACACTTTGCATGGGAGGATTCAGTCAGGAGATCCTAAGTGTACACACTGTGTTGGGGCTTCCATGGGATAATTACAGAGTGATAATAAGGGTATGGGTCAGTCCATTATGTAATAGCCAAGGTACAATATCATTAGGAATCGCACATCACATTGGTAAGTACTAACACCAAGCAGTGAGCTATGATTCTGAGCCAAGGGTCTATGCTCATACAGGCCCACTGTGTATTCTGATGTCACTTCTCATATGACAATAAATATGATAGACATAAATCAAACTATATTGTAAGTGTTGTGTATAGTGTACATGTGTTGTTGTGTGTGTGTGTGTGTGTGTGTGTGTGTGCAGCCCTAGGCCCAGCAGCTGTGAGCAGATGTCATTGTAAGTGAGCAGGGAGTTGTGAGAGAGAGAAATGTGCTGGGCCAACCCTCTAATTTACGCATGAGAGGAGCTGCACCACCGATATTTACATTTAAATTGATGTTTCAGATACTTAATTAAAGACGAGGACTGGGCTCTTCTGGTCGACGGCAGCTTCTTACACAGCCTCCTCCTCCTCCTCCTCACTGAAGCTCACTGACCGCTCACTGGAAACCTGAGCACTTCCCCAAACCCGCCAGAATATTCCACTGGCACCCAGGCCAGCTAATGACAATAGCTCCCGTTCCTGTTTGTTCTGTCCTCTCTATGGTGATTTCAGAGTACATTACTGAACACATAATGCCCCCTGGTGGCTTGCTATACTCCACCAGGACTCCCCACAACATCAGAACTCTTCTTATACTCCAGCCAGTACTCACTAAATCACGCAACATCAGAAGTCTCCTGCTTGTATAGTCTCACAGTAACAGCCAGTTGCCCTGATAACACTGTCAGCTCACTCTACTCAACTAACCCACTCTGAAGACCCTGTGTAGCCCTGGAGGGGGTAGTCTAAAACTGGGTGTGTTCTGGCAGGCTGTTCTGGAGCTGTCATCATGAGACATATATGAATACACCATTGTTCCTCCTGTACTTTGTCTTGGGCGCCGAAGCAACATGTATTTATATTTAAAACATTATTTTGAAACTCCTGGCTGTTAAAAAAAACACACAATAAGGGTAGGGGCAACAGAGCTAGACAAGGAGGGGGGCTAGGCTTTGTCTAAGTAATGGTGGGGCAGACTATTCTAGGATAGCACTATACCACTATGCAATATTATGAGGGGCCCTGATGGGGCCAGGGCCCTAATGCAGAGGCACTCCACTCCTGATGAACCACCCTCCCAGCATGCTCCTCTCCTCTCTCCCCTGGCCCTGGACCCTAAGAGGGGCACCTAGCCGCCTGTAGGACACACCCCTCCCCCACCACTTCCTCCAAAACAGCCTTCTAATAGATTTTAAAAGAGTGTTACATTACCTGCTAATTATGTTAAGGATCTAATTAGGGAAAGAGAAAAAATGTTTTTTTTTGTCTAATTAGGTTTTGTCTCTAAGTACGGCCTGATAACCAAGGGAATGCTGCCTGCACGGAGATCTCCATAGAAATGAGAGTGCAATGAGCCAGTGAGAGAGAGGCTCCTCTCCTTCGGAAAATAAGTTAACCCTTTAAGTCGGAGACTTGACTCTATTAACAGGAGCTGGCAGAGGGCAATTACCAGCCAAATTGTTTATTTAGGACGTGTTTATCTGGGAGTGGGAGCTGCATCATTCAGCGCGTTACAAACTCAATACAGGGCTTCATTACCGATTACAGTCACTGGGTGGTAATACTTTCTTGATAGCCAACTGAAGCCTGATGCTATCAGCCCTGCTGCTGAATGATAAGGAATGGGACCTCATTTTTCAGCCACTCGGGTCGGCTCGTTCCCCTGCTGTTTCCTCTACTCAAGCGCTACCCAGTGGGTGTGCTGTCACAGTCACTTCACCGGGGTTCCAGGCTAAGGCATGGGCATGGGAAGAGACAACGTACTAGACCACTACTCAGCCACAGTAAAAAGGGAGTGAACAGACCCACATTAGAGAAACAACATCATTACTGAAAAGAGAGTATTAAGATTTCCGCTGAGGCATTCAACTACACCTAGAGAAATATCCAATGAAATACCATGGAAATATTGAATCAGATTCTGGTTGAGTTAGAGCACTGCAGTGGAATTTACAGTCATGAAGGACACTGACCTGATACTGACTGATGCTACTTCACAGGGCGTTGTCAGGGCTCTCAGCATCAAAACAGTTAAATGTCAGAGAGCAGGGTCTACACTCATAGAAAAAAGGGTTATTCGGCTGTCCCCATAGGAGAAACCTTTTTGGTTCCAGGTAGAACCATTTTTGGTTCCAGGTACAATGCATTCGGAAAGTATTCAGACCCCTTTACTTTTTCCATATTTTGATACATTACAGCCTTATTCTAAAATGAATTAAATTGTTTTTTTCCCCTCATCAATCTACATACAATACCCCAGAATGACAAAGCAAAAACAGGTTTTAGACATTTTTGCAAATGTATTAAAAATACAAAAATTTTAAATATCACATTTACATAAGTATTCAGACCCTTTGCTATGAGACTCGAAATTGAGCTCAGGTGCATCCTTTAATCAAATCAAATCAAATTGTATTGGTCACATGCGCCGAATACAACAGGTGCAGACATTACAGTGAAATGCTTACTTACAGCCCTTAACCAACAGTTTACTCAGTACTTTGATGAAGCACCTTTGGCAGCGATTACAGCCTCGAGTCTTCTTGGGTATGACGCTACATGCTTCGCACACCTGTATTTGGGAGTTTCTCCAATTCTTCTCTGCAGATCCTCTCAAGCTCTGTCAGGTTGGATGTGGATAGTTGCTGCACAGCTATTTTCAGGTCTCACCAGAGATGTTAGATTGGGTTCAAGTCCAAGCTCTGGCTGGGCCACTCAAGGACATTCAGAGACTTGTCCTGAAGCCACTCCTACGTTGTCTTGCCTGTGTGCTTAGGGTCGTTCTCCTGTTGGAAGGTGAACCTTTGGCCCAATCTGAGGTCCTGAGCCCATCAAGGATCTCTTTGTACTTTGCTCTGTTCATCTTTCCCTCGATCCTGACTAGTCTCCCAGTCCCTGACGCTGAAAAACATCCCCACAGCATGATGCTTCTACCACCATGCTTCACCGTAGGGATGGTGCCAGGTTTCCTCCAGATGTGACGCTTGGCATTCAGGCCAAAGAGTTCAATCTTGGTTTCATCTGACCAGAGAATCTTGTTTCTCATGGTCTGAGAGTCTTTAGGTGCCTTTTGGCAAACTCCAAGCGGGCTGTCATGTGCCTTTTACTGAGGAGTGGCTTCCGTCTGGCCACTCTACCATAAAGGCCTGATTGGTGGAGTGCTGCAGAGATGGTTGTCCTTCTGGAAGGTTCTCCCATCTTCACAGAGGAACTCTGGAGCTCTGTCAGAGTGACCATCGGGTTCTTGGTCACCTCCCTGACCAAGGCCCTTCTCCCCCGATTGCTCAGTTTGGCCGGGCGGCTTGCTCTAGGGGTAGTCTTGGTGGTTCCAAACTTCTTACATTTAATAATGATGGATGCCACTGTGTTCTTGGGGACCTTCAATGCTGCAGACATTTTTTGGTACCCTTCCCCAGATCTGTGCCTCAACATAATCCTGTCGCGGAGCTCTACGGACAATTCCTTCAACCTCATGGCTTGGTTTCTGCTCTGACATGCACTGTCAACTGTTGGACCTTATATAGACAGGTGTGTGCCTTTCAAAATAAATTGCAATCAATTTAATTTACCACAGGTGGACTCCAATGAAGTTGCAGAAACATCTCAAGGATGATCAATGGAAACAGGATGCACCTGAGCTCAATTTCGAGTCTCATAGCAAAGGGTCTGAATACTTATGTAAATTAGGTATTTCTGTTTTTTATTTTAAATACATTTGCTAAAATGTCTAAAAACCCGTTTTCACTTTGTCATTATGGGGTATTGTGTGTAGATTGATGAGGAGAAACATTTAATTTAATCAATTTTAGAATAAGGCTATAACATAACAAAATGTGGAAAAGGTTAAGGGGTCTGAATACTTTCCGAATGCACTGTATGTACAGCCCTCTGTGGAAAGGGTTCTACATGGAACCCAAAAGGGTTCTACCTGAAACCAAAAAGGTTTTACCTGGAACCAAAAAGGGTTCTTCAAAGGGTTCTCCTATGGGGACAGCCGAATAACCCTTTTAGGTTCTAGATAGCACCTTTTTTCTGTGTAGGGAAGCAGAGCAGAGTCCAATGCCACATCCTGACACTAGGTCTGGGGTCAAAGGTCAGTAGATGAGGTGTGCCCTCATTGTATAGGCAGGCACACAGAGAGTTAAGAGATGTCCGATAGTGATGGAGAAATAGTGGTGTAAGGAGGGGGCAGAAAACAGAGTCTGGTTACCACCACACTAAAGGTAGCCTAGTGAAGGGGCTCTGGCAACAACCCGCTTCCTGTGTGATTACATGTTTCATTTACTTCACATCTAAAAAAAAAAATGGTCTGCTATGACAGAGCCAATTTGTAGTGATCCCCGTATGAGTGTCAGACAGGAAAACTAAAGGGGGTTGCCGCAGTGAAACCTTTCTCCCTACAAGCCCTAATGGAATCTCAATGAACCCCCATGCTGCTGGGTCCGCCAGAGGCAGACAGCCCCGCCATTACAGCCAATGACCCTCCTTCACCCACTGCACACCTCTCACTCACTCCTGTTATTATCACTTCAACCATCCTGGGTAAAGAGCCAGGAGGTCTGAGGGGGGAGAAACAGCATCAAAGGGTGGGAGATTACCATCACTTACAGCCATGTACCTTGACATTCTCCAGATCCAGTTGAGTAGGGGAGGGGGGCCAAATAGCAGCCTTCTAAACTGACGGAGCCGGACACTCTGTTTAAATTCATAGCTGATCGTAGAGGAGCGCTGACGTCCAATTTTATTTTGAAACCCTGATTCATAAATAGACAGAGAAGGCATGGATATATTTAACATAGGTGTCTATCTGGCTGTCAATTTAAAGTGTCTCTATTTCACCTTACAGGGAAGAGAGAAAAAAAACGGTCTTTGAGTTGAAATTATTCAAATTATATTAATGTTCCATATCTTGGGAAATTGCAGGTGAAATTGGTGTGCTGCAATTGAAGGTTGTGCTGTTATCTCTTGTTCATAAACATTGGGTCGTTGAGTATTCTACCCTTTGAAAGCCTTAAGCATATATCCAAAGAAATCAAACATAAAATATGCAAATTAATGACTATCAGCAAAATAGAAGCAATAGATGATCAATTCAATGCTATGTAAACAAATGTTTAACGTTCAAATTGAACCTGCCCTTGTAAAGTTGACGGGACCATATGCTTCTCTGCATAAAAATGTTATTCAATAACATCCAACAACAATAATTTGCTTACGGTCACCTTCAATGTAAAAAAAAAGAAAAAAAGAAGAAAAATAAATAAATAAAAAACATGTATGCAAAGTATGTATGCATTTGCAGAGGTTATTATTTTTCTCCATGTCCTTGGTTTAATCGAATGGCAAACTCCAACACTACAGTTGTATGAAATGAAAATAATGAAACCCACAACCCTGGTCTCTTAGAAAAAAGGGTTCCAAAAGGGTTCTTCGACTGTCCCCATAGGATAACCTTTTTTGGTTCCAGGTAGAACCCTTTTAGGTTCCATGTATGTAACACCCTCTGTGGAAAGGGTTCTAAGCCAGAGTAGATGCTTTCTTTCCCAAACCTGCTACCTAGACAGGTGTCCTCTCCTCTCTCCCTGCAGTAAGGTTAACATGACCCATCCCTGCGGGAGTGTAGTCTAGGGTCTAGCCTACGGTGAGAATGTTTACTGTTTTGCCGAGCCCAGCCTGACCCCGGCCGGGGGAGAGACAAGATACATTTGACAGCTAATGTAAAAATAACAGCCAATCATAAATCAAGGAAGCAGGCGTGAGTCGATGATGAGAGTTAATCAATACGGGCCTGACTTTGCCATTGTGTGAAATGGCACTCCATTTATTAACAGGGGACTCTGAGGAGAAACATTATTCACATTAGAGTATGCACGGTTAAGAGAGGTTAGGGGGGGTGGGGGTGAGGGGCAGGGAGGGGGAGAGGGGGTCAGGGTGCTTAGTCACCGCTGCAGCCTGCAGCCAAGGAGGGCTGCCTGCCTGCCCTGCCCAGACACAGCCTGGCCTGGCAGACTGGCCCATGGTAAAATACAGGCAGTCCAGCCAATACAATACAAGAGTCAAAATACAGTATGTTCCTCGGTCTCTTACTAATCTTGATGAGAAATGACTATGTTGATTGTGTTGAATATTTCCTATCCAAAGGAAATATTTTGGTCACTTCACTCTACTAATGTCACGCAGCAAATTATTTCAAGATCTTTCATGATTGTTGCGCACTTTATCAGGCTGTATCAGTTATGCGTTAATGTCTCCAGGGTTTCAGCACACGTGGCATCTAAAAAGGTGAACAACAACACTGAGTAGGTCCACATCTAAAGTGTCTAAGATATTTCTAAGTTGAGTGAAATTGCTATTTTGGAGTGGAGAGGCTGAGACAGAGACTGAGATGGAGGCTGAGACAGAGTCTGAGACAGAGGCAGAGACTGAGACAGAGCGGGTGAGAGAGCTGGCTGATTTGAGTAGGTCTGGCTGGTGTCCTCTGGGGAAATTGGGCCTGAGAGTGGAGTTGTGATTTACTCTGGGCTCCTGGCTGGTTTGTCAGTCTGGCTGATGAGCTCCAGGCTCCTGGCTGCTGGGGCCCACGCCACCAGGGGATTGGCTCTGACCAATATGTTCCCTTCCAGTCTAAAGGACAGGGCTAACACGCTACAGGAACCCTGGCCATGCGGTCGCACTTCTCCTTCATTTAAAGTCCCTCTCTATCTCTACCTCCTTCGCTCGCTATCTCACTCTCTCTCTCTCTCTCCCATTGCTTTTCTTCATCTTCATATCAGACCTTCTTTATCCTGCGCTCACTCCCTCTCTTTACCACTCTCCCTCCTGATATCAGGACCTCTTTTTCCATCTTGTCTTCTCTCCCCTCATCTCGCGCCCCCCTTCCTCTCCCCCCCGCTCCTCTTCTCTCCCCCCCGCGCTCCTCTTCTCTCCCCCCCGCTCCCCTCTTCTCTCCCCCCCGCTCCCCCCTCTCCTCTTCTCTCTCTCCCCCCCTCTCTTGCTACTTCCCAGTGCTGCTGTAATCTTTCCACACCTGAGGCTCATTGCCAGGTCCGGGGGAATGTATGGCTTTATTTGTACGGCGCTGGAGTCTTATTGGATTCCTATTGCTCTGGAACAGGAGAAACACATTCCAGATTCATCAAGGGACAATTTAATTCAGAATTCATGAAGTGTGCATCCGTCAAGGTGCCGGCTCCAAGGTGCCCTGTGTGTTCTCTCTGTGCTCCTTCTCTACGGTGCATCCCGCTCCATCAGTACCTCCAGGCCCATTTCCCTCCCTGATTAGAAAATACCCGGTGGTTTCCTGATGTGGCTCAATATCAGGTTTAAACTAAAAAAGATCTCACCTATCTCATAAGGTCTGACTCCTGCTTTAGATCCAGACACCAATCTACTGGGGAAGGGAGACTGGACACCAAGGTTAATAATCTTCTCTCACCATACATTCTTCAGACTATAGAATTCCATGTCTGCTTTTCCGTGGCTCACAGAAAGCATTACCCAGGTTTCTACCACTGCCAGCCCTCCAAGGTGAGAAAAATCGTTTCAGCCATTCATCAGTCCTCTAATGGGTGCTCTGTGCAGATCTATCTGGCTAATATTTAGACATTTACATAGTTTGTCGGGTCCCGTTGGCTCATCTTGCTCTGTGGCTTGGAGTTACAGCATACATTTGAGGTCGTATTTGGGTCGTTCCACGAAAACAGTGCCTTTTGTGTCACTTTCATATTTTGAGTAGATATTATGCAAACATTTAATTTTAAAAGCCTTTTATATTAAATAAAGTGACCTTTCATATAGACGACAAAGAAAATTCATTAATTTAGATTTTTAATATGAGTAAAGTGCCATAATGCAACTGTCACGATCGTTGACTGAAGACACGGACCAAGGCTCAGCGTGATAAGCGTACATACTTTTATTTAACGTACTTAACGACAAAAACAACAAACAAACGATACGTGAAGTCCTGAGGTTATAACACAACAAACCTTTACGGATCAAGATCCCACAAAGACTAGTGCAAAACAGGCTGCCTAAGTATGGTCCCCAATCAGAGACAACGAGCTACAGCTGCCTCTGATTGGGAACCACCCTGGCCAACATAGATCAAACAATCTAGAACAAAAACATAGAAAAACTAAACATAGCAAATCCACACCCTGGCTCAACATTTAAGAGTCCCCAGAGCCAGGGTGTGAGAGTACCCCCCCCCAAAGGCACGGACTGCGACCGCGCCACACAAACACAAGAGGGTAGGGGCCGGGTGGGCATTCCGCCTCGGAGGCGGATCCGGCTCCGGGCGTGACCACCACTCTCTCTCCACCCCCCCGTTGCGCCCCTGATCTGGTCTGGCCCCGCTGGCCGGAGCTGGACTGGACACCGGTGGAGCGGATTGCTCTGGCTCCGGAGTGGATCCGCTGACTGGAGTTGGACCGGACCCCGGTGGAGCGGATTGCTCTGGCTCCGGAGTGGAGCAGCTGACCGGTGCCGGACCAGGCACCGGTGGAACAGGCACGGGCCGTGCCAGACTGGACACACGCACCACTGGCTTGGTGCGGGGAGCAGGAACGGGCCGGACCGGGCTGACGACGCGCACCACTGGCTTGGTGCGGGGAGCAGGAACAGGCCGGACCGGGCTGACGACGCGCACCACTGGCTTGGTGCGGGGAGCAGGAACAGGCCGGACCGGGCTGACGACGCGCACCACTGGTTTGGTGCGGGGAGCAGGAACAGGCCGGACCGGGCTGGCGACGCACACCACTGGCTTGGTGCGAGGGACAGGCACAGGCCGGACCGGGCTGGCGACGCGCACAACTGGCTTGGTGCGAGGGACAGTAACAGGCCGGACCGGACTATGGAGGCGGACTGGAGGTCTGGAGCGGAGAGCTGACACAACCCGTCCTGGCTGAATGCCTATTTCCACACAATATGTGTGAGGCATCAGCACAGGACGTACAGGGCTGTGCACTCGTACTGGCGCTACAGCACGTGGCACTGGCGCAGGATATACGGGACCGAGGAGGGGTACTGGAGGCCACAAGCGTTGAGCCGGCACACCCCATCCTGGCTGCATGCCCACCTTAGCACGACACGTGCGTGGTGCTAGCACAGGACATACAGGACTGTGCCGGAACACTCGCGGCACAGTACGTGGCTCCGCCAACCACCCTTTTAGCCCCCCCCCCCAAAATGTTCTTGGGGCTGTCTCTCGGGCTTCCTCCCCGGCCGGTACCTTCTGCGTTGCCGCTGCTCCTCTCCGTAGCGCGCCTCCACAGTCTCCTCTCCTGCCTGGGCATTCACCTTTGCCCATGGCCCTTTCCCCGCGAATATCTCCTCCCAAGACCACCATTTGCCCACCTGCGACATCGCCATCTTCTCCTCCTGGGCACGCTGCTTGGTCCTCTTATGGTGGGATCTTCTGTCACGATCGTTGACTGAAGACACGGACCAAGGCGCAGCGTGATAAGCGTACATACTTTTATTTAACGTACTTAACAACAAAAACAACAAACAAACGATACGTGAAGTCCTGAGGTTATAACACAACAAACCTTTACGGATCAAGATCCCACAAAGACTAGTGCAAAACAGGCTGCCTAAGTATTGTCCCCAATCAGAGACAACGAGCTACAGCTGCCTCTGATTGGGAACCACCCTGGCCAACATAGATCAAACGATCTAGAACAAAAACATAGAAAAACTAAACATAGCAAATCCACACCCTGGCTCAACATTTAAGAGTCCCCAGAGCCAGGGCGTGACAGCAGCATCCGTCTGTGCACCCTCCGTGACTTCTAGGAGGATTTTAACCCACTTAAGCCCAACATTTCTCAAACTTTTCACCATCATTGTAAAGCCCTAGAATATTTTTTGGCTTGACAAAGTCATTTCTGAAGATAATTAACTCTTTATGACAGAATCTTAAAATTAGGCGAAATAAAAATAAAACACTGACAAAGTTCCACTTCCCAAAATGTGGTGGAACTACCCATTTACAGTGAGGGAAAAAAGTATTTTATCCCCTGCTGATTTTGTACGTTTGCCCACTGACAAAGAAATGATCAGTATATAATTGTAATGGTAGGTTTATTTGAACAGTGAGAGACAGAATAACAAAAAAAAATCCAGAAAAACGCATGTCAAAAATGTTATAAATTGATTTGCATTTTAATGAGGGAAATACGTATTTGACCCCCTCTCAATCAGAAAGATTTCTGGCTCCCAGGTGTCTTTTATACAGGTAACGAGCTGAGATTAGGAGCACACTCTTAAAGGGAGTGCTCCTAATCTCAGTTTGTTACCTGTATAAAAGACACCTGTCCACAGAAGCAATCAATCAATCAGATTCCAAACTCTCCACCATGGCCAAGACCAAAGTGCTCTCCAAGGATGTCAGGGACAAGATTGTTGACCTACACAAGGCTGGAATGGGCTACAAGACCATCGTCAAGCAGCTTGGTGATGGTCTTGTGAGAAGGGCCGTCTGGAATGCTGCCTATGACCCCAAGAACACCATCCCCACCGTCAAACATGGAGGTGGAAACATTATGCTTTGGGGGTGTTTTTCTGCTAAGGGGACAGGACAACTTCACTGCATCAAAGGGACGATGGACGGGGCCATGTCCCGTCAAATCTTGGGTGAGAACCTCCTTCCCTCAGCCAGGGCATTGAAAATGGGTCGTGGATGGGTATTCCAGCATGACAATGACCCAAAACACACGGCCAAGGCAACAAAGGAGTGGCTCAAGAAGAAGCACATTAAGGTCCTGGAGTGACCTAGCCAGTCTCCAGACCTTAATCCCATAGAAAATATGTGGAGGGAGCTGAAGGTTCGAGTTGCCAAACGTCAGCCTTGAAACCTTAATGACTTGGAGAAGATCTGCAAAGAGGAGTGGAACAAAATCCCTCCTGAGATGTGTGCAAACCTGGTGGCCAACTACAAGAAACGTCTGACCTCTGTGATTGCCAAGAAGGGTTTTGCCACCAAGTGCTAAATCATGTTTTGCAGAGGGGTCAAATACTTATTTCCCTCATTAAAATGCAAATCAATTTATAAAATTTTTGACATGCGTTTTTCTTGACTTTTTTGTTGTTATTCTGTCTGTCACTTTTCAAATAAACCTACCATTAAAATTATAGACTGATCATGTCTTTGTCAGTGGGCAAACGTACAAAATCAGCAGGGGATCAAATACTTTTTTCCCTCACGGTAAGTCCAGGAAAGCGAGTAAAATGCTGTTTGGGTCATGGAGGTGCAGCCCCTAGAAGTGAGGAGTGCCGACAGTGCTCCATGGACAACTACCCTGTGTCCATCACTACTGTACATCTGGCCTACATTGAATCTATAACTGTCCCCACATTCCCCAAATAAAGATGGCTAACTATAACATCAACTACCTTTTTGAATGAAGCTCTAGTCTTCTTCTATATTCAGTATTGGGGATGAACTCCTGTGCTTTGTGAGGAGCTGGACTATAAGCTATTAACTGTCAGAACTATTGACAGTTGCAGGTGTCAATTTAGTGTACAAGAGAAACAGCCAGGAGAGTAATGGCAGAGAGAGAGGATGCCAATTATAGCTGAGGGAACCTTAAATCTACAGGACACAACACAGGGGATCAATATGCATTCACAACCTGACTGTGGTGTCCACTAGAACAGGACAGGCTACACAGGAGCTTTTATCACTAGGCCAGCTATGGGATCATTGGTGCTTCCACTCCCACAACGGTCCATGTCACTTCCAACTGTCGAGACTCTCTGTACCACAGCCAGAATGTCTTTATTTCATTGTTTGTGGTCAAAGCAACGTTCAACCTTGCCTTGCGCCTTCAATCCCCTACGACCACAACAACTAGAGGACAAGTCTACCCAACACAAACAACAGGGGTGATTGACATGCAAAAAATGCACCACAGACATCTGCACCAGCACAGGGGGGAAAGACCTATGTGATCCCCTTCCCACACACACACGCACACACACAAACCCCTTTCCCCCAGCCCAGCCCCTTATCCCAGCCTCTCCCTGTCCTGACCTCGGAAACCGGTTTGAAAATTTCACACAATCTCCCTGCACAGCAGTGGCTGCAGAAGTGCTGGGAGCCAATATGTTTCCATAATTGGGCCTGTAACGGGGGCAGAGTCCAAGGCAATTAATCCTTTCCTCCTCTGTTGTTTAGGCTCGGATGGCAGTGACAGGGTGCTGAGTAATTGGACGGGAGCACCCTTGTCCCCTCCGCTTTACATTAATATCCCTCCACCCCGACTCTAATCCCGGCCGGTTCCAGGATCCCAGCGCTGCCACCCACATCCGATTGCTCCCTACAACCGGCGACCAGCTCCCTCTGACCGGAGACCAGCTCTCTTTGACCGGTGACCAGCTCCCTCTCACACACACTCACACCCAGAGACGTCATGTCCATATGGGGCACAGGGGCACGTGCCCCCTCAGATTTGTCCTGTTTAAAAACGTTATCAATCAAGTTAAAATATAGCTAGCTTGTCTAACTATCTTATCTGGCATGCCTGCTGGTATGGTTGGTAGACATTACAAATGTACTGATTAAGACTTACATTCCTTTCAATCTTTTACCCAGATTTTAGCAGAGAAGCATACTTTGTTTCTTTAAAAAAACAACCACCAGTCAATAAGATACAGACAGCTCAAGAGGAATGCTTAGATTTTCAGAAGAATATAAATTTTTTTACATAGAATAAAGTATAATGATTTCAGGTGTTCAAAAAATACAAAATTGTCCAACTTACGGGCAGGGGGCCTCGCTCCGGACTACCCCCCAGCCATCCTCACATACTTTGTGCCCCCTCTGATTTTTGGGGTGCATGATGCCCCTGCTCCCACCTGTCAACTCCCTGCTCAGGCCACACACAGCTAATGTATGATCAGGTGAAGGGAATACTTAGTCACAGAAAGTTGGTTGCAATTTCAATTTAATCCTCCAGAAACGACAGAACAAATAATGCAACAAATATTGTGGTTAAAGTCAAATATACTAATTGATAAAAAGCCAGTATTTTTTGAAAAAATGTTTAAAAAAGGTATAATCTTCGTAAATGATATCATAGGTAGGACTGGTGGAGTTATGTCGTACATGCAGCTAATAAAAACATATGGAAATGTCTGCTCTACCAAAAATTACAACCAAATAATTGCAGCATTACCACAAAAATGGAAGAGGAAAGTGGAAGGGGGAAAAGTAAGGAACTTGTCTGTCAGCCCTGCATTAAATAACATAATTGGTTAAAGAAAATTGTGATAAATAAAAAAGTATTCCAGTTTAATTTAAGGACCAAAGGATTGACAGCCGTCCCATATAGATTGCAAAATAGTTGGGAAGAGATTTTTGACGTACCGGTTCCATGGCATAGTGTTTATGAACTGATACGCAAAATGACGCCGGATTCAAAACAAATAATTTGTCTATTTAAGTTATTATACAAAATTCTTGCTACCAATAGAATGTTATTTATATGGGGGATAAAATCTTCCCAGCTCTGCAGATTTTGCTGCGAAGAGACAGAATCATTAGATCATTTGTTTTGGTACTGTCCATTTGTGGCTTGTTTTTGGTCACAGGTCCAGGAATGGCTGAAGGATTGCAATATTTACCTGGAGCTAACCCTGCAGATAGCACTACTGGGTGATCTGAAAAGTCATAGTCAATCGATCAATAATATAATAATACTTTTAGCGAAAATGTTTATTTTCAATTTACAATCTGTAGAAACAATGAGAATAGAAGGGTTCAGTACTTTTGTGAAACATCACAGTACAGTTGAAAAATATATGGCAAATAGAAATCCAATATGGATCGTGTTAAGAGATTGATGGGAGGTGTTGAATGGAGCTGAAGGATGGGACTAATAACAACTAACAACAACTAATAACAGCAAGATAACTAATGTAGGGCATGCTGTGTCCACAATAAGTATATGGGTTATAGGTTGAGAGCTTTTGTGAAGGAGCACAGTTGGAGAGGTATGGCATATAGAAGCAAACCGGATGGACATCATGAAAATGATCGGAGAGGTTGAGGGTAGAGGAAGTTCAGGAGTAAAAACAAACAAAATATAATTATTGTAAAATTGACTGTGTCCATAAAATGTACAGTGGGGAAAAAAAGTATTTAGTCAGCCACCAATTGTGCAAGTTCTCCCACTTAAAAAGATGAGAGAGGCCTGTAATTTTCATCATAGGTACACGTCAACTATGACAGACAAATTGAGATTTTTTTTCTCCAGAAAATCACATTGTAGGATTTTTAATGAATTTATTTGCAAACTATGGTGGAAAATAAGTATTTGGTCACCTACAAACAAGCAAGATTTCTGGCTCTCACAGACCTGTAACTTCTTCTTTAAGAGGCTCCTCTGTCCTCCACTCGTTACCTGTATTAATGGCACCTGTTTGAACTTGTTATCAGTATAAAAGACACCTGTCCACAACCTCAAACAGTCACACTCCAAACTCCACTATGGCCAAGACCAAAGAGCTGTCAAAGGACACCAGAAACAAAATTGTAGACCTGCCCCAGGCTGGGAAGACTGAATCTGCAATAGGTAAGCAGCTTGGTTTGAAGAAATCAACTGTGGGAGCAATTATTAGGAAATGGAAGACATACAAGACCACTGATAATCTCCCTCGATCTGGGGCTCCACGCAAGATCTCACCCCGTGGGGTCAAAATGATCACAAGAACGGTGAGCAAAAATCCCAGAACCACACGGGGGGACCTAGTGAATGACCTGCAGAGAGCTGGGACCAAAGTAACAAAGCCTACCATCAGTAACACACTACGCCGCCAGGGACTCAAATCCTGCAGTGCCAGACGTGTCCCCCTGCTTAAGCCAGTACATGTCCAGGCCCATCTGAAGTTTGCTAGAGTGCATTTGGATGATCCAGAAGAGGATTGGGAGAATGTCATATGGTCAGATGAATCCAAAATATAACTTTTTGGTAAAAACTCAACTCGTCGTGTTTGGAGGACAAAGAATGCTGAGTTGCATCCAAAGAAAACCATACCTACTGTGAAGCATGGGGGTGGAAACATCATGCTTTGGGGCTGTTTTTCTGCAAAGGGACCAGGACGTAAAGGAAAGAATGAATGGGGCCATGTATCGTGAGATTTTGAGTGAAAACCTCCTTCCATCAGCAAGGGCATTGAAGATGAAACGTGGCTGGGTTTTTCAGCATGACAATGATCCCAAACACACCGCCCGGGCAACGAAGGAGTGGCTTCGTAAGAAGCATTTCAAGGTCCTGGAGTGGCCTAGCCAGTCTCCAGATCTCAAACCCATAGAAAATCTTTGGAGGGAGTTGAAAGTCCGTGTTGCCCAGCGACAGCCCCAAAACATCACTGCTCTAGAGGAGATCTGCATGGAGGAATGGGCCAAAATACCAGCAACAGTGTGTGAAAACCTTGTGAAGACTTACAGAAAACGTTTGACCTGTGTCATTGCCAACAAATGGTATATAACAAAGTATTGAGAAACTTTTGTTATTGACCAAATACTTATTTTCCACCATAATTTGCAAATAAATTCATTAAAAATCCTACAATGTGAGTTTCTGGATTTTCTTTTCTCATTTTGTCTGTCATAGTTGACGTGTACTTATGATGAAAATTACAGGCCTCTCTCATCTTTTTAAGTGGGAGAACTTGCACAATTGGTGGCTGACTAAATACTTTTTTTCCCCACTGTATGTCATGCAATAAAATGCAAATTAATACTTAAAAATCATACAATGTGATTTTCTGGATTTTCACAAGGTCCTTTGCTGTTGTTCTGGGATTGATTTGCACATTTCGCACCATAGTACGTTCATCTCTAGGAGGCAGAACGTGTCTCCTTCCTGAGCGGTATGACGGCTGCGTGGTCCCATAGTTTTTATACTTGCCTACTATTGTTTGTACAGATGAACATGGTACCGTCAGGCGTTTGGAAATTGCTTCCAAGGATGAAACAGACTTGTGGAGGTCTACAATTTTCTTTCTGAGGTCTTGGCTGATTTCTTTTGATTTTCCCATGATGTCAAGCAAAGAGGCACTGAGTTTGAAGGTAGGCCTTGAAATACATCCACAGGTACACCCCCAATTGACTCAAATTATGTCAATTAGCCTAGCAGAAGCTTCTAAAGCCATGACATCATTTTCTGGAATTTTCCAAGCTGCTTAAAGGCACAGTCAACTTAGTGTATGTAAACTTCTGACCCCCTGGAATTGTGATACAGTGAATTATAAGTGAAAAAATCTGTCTGTAAACAATTGTTGGAAAAATTACTTGTGTCATGCACAAAGTAGATGTCCTAACAGACTTGCCAAAACTATAGTTTGTTAACAACACATTTGTGGAGTGGTTGAAAAACAAGTTTTAATGACTCCAACCTAAGTGTATGTAAACTTCCGACTTCAACATATATATATATATATATATATATATATATATATATATATATATATATATATATATGTATGCGTGTGTGTGTGTGTGTGTGTGTATATATATATATATTTGCGAGAAAATAAATCATGGGGGATTGGAAGTGATGCAGACAATTACATTGATGGAAGTTACAATCTATCTGCAATATTAAAGCCCCCCTAAAAAAAATATATATATATATATACACTTAGTCAGGGTTGAAATGGAAAGATGGAAGAGGGGAGGTGTTGAAAACAAGAGGAATCAGAAACAAGTCGAGGCTGTTTTTCCCCTTTATAACTATCAAGGGAGTTTTAGAGATCTCGGAGACTTTCCGTGCATAACGGACCACTTGCTGAAAAAGGACAATAAGATCATCAAACAAAACTAATAACATACATTCTCGAAATGAAACAATGTTTTTGCAACAACAAAAAAGCACATTATAACACAATCCAATTATTTATTTTTAATCACAGACCGATTTTGGCTACATTATTTAAAATAATTATTTAAAAGGAGACCTTCTGTCTAACCATTAGTGAATGGAGTAGGGAACCATTTGTGGCAAGTGGGAATCCTTGCAGCTAAATCCAATATGCTTTAGTAAGAAGGAAGGGTCACAGAGAGGTGTGAGTTCAGAGGTCATTGAGACCACATCCAGTCTGAAGGCTGTGAGACTGACAGCAGTGTAGTGACGTGGGTCTATCTGTCTGAGATTATACACAATGGCACTGAAACAGACACACCGCTAAGGACATAGCAACAGGAGATAGTTTTTTCTATCCTCTTATTTTCTTTTTCAAAAATATCATTTTGCTCAACCTCTCCATGGGACCCTTGTTTTCTCCCACTCTCCCCCACCTCTCTCAAGCTTATTTTCTGGCCCATTTCTAATCTCCTCCAGCGACTCTTCTAAGCCTCAAAAACAAATCAATAGAGCTATAATAGCACTGCGCACGCTTTGTCATTTTTATATCATTAGTTTTCTTACTTCTCATGCATGGAGAGGGGAGGACGGGGGGCGGGTGGCGGGGGGCGGGTGGCGGGGGGCGGTGGGAAGGAGTGAATACAGTAGAGCGCCCTCGTAAACTTTATTTAGTATTCTATGAATTTCAGATCAGTTATGTTTCATAATGACACAGCAGTGCGGTTTGCAGTGAGGGGGGAGGCAGTAGGGGGAGGGTAATGGGGGGCAGGGATGGCGAAGGAGAAGGCAGAGGGAGAAAAGGGAAAAATCGATAGGAGCAGCACACTTTTCCCAGGCATGGTGGAGAGTGGATCTATTGTGGAGGAATTATGATTTATGTCAGGGGTGGAAGGGCCGTCAGGGTGCGTCAGGGACGGAGGTGTGCGCCAATAATGATTAATGCCCACCCTCGGTCCCCGGAGACAACCCAGCCTGCACTGCTCTCCCTCCCCCCTTTTTCATTATTTCCCCCTCTCTCACAGGTCTCCTATACCTCTCCTTTCATGTACAAAGGTGGTCTCTCTCTCTCTCTCTCTCTCTCTCTCTCTCTCTCTCTCTCTCTCTCTCTCTCTCTCTCTCTCTCTCTCTCTCTCTCTCTCTCTCTCTCTCTCTCTCTCTCTCTCTCTCTCTCTCTCTCTCTCTCTTCTCTCTCTCTCTCTCTCTCTCTCTCTCTCTCTCTCTCTCTCTCTCTCTCTCTCTCTCTCTCTCTCTCTCTCTCCCCCTCTCTCCCTCTCTCCCTCTCTCCCTCCCTCCCTCCCCCCAGCTGCAGGACAGGGGCAGTCACTTTTAAGCTGGACGTCAGCACTTTGTCTCTGCCAGGCCTGTCAGCACTCACCACACTGCACGGCAGAGAGAGAGAGGCGGGTGAGATGGACAGAGCCATAGAGGGCCCCTGATGAAGGGAATGAATAGATGGAAGAGGCATGGATGACGGGGGACGGAAAGAGAAATGAAGCAAAAGGAGAGGGAGAGCTTGTCTCCTCTGTCATGCCCTGGCTGTGGCAGGCAGGGAGAGACAACTCACTGATGTGAGTCTGTCTGTGAGCCTGAAGCAAGAACCATACCACGACACAACACACACGTCTGCCATGACAGAGGACCTGTAACTGTAGCTCAACCTTAACCTCACTTTCAACTGAATGCTAAACGCAACCCATTCACTAATGTCCTACAGTACGGTATCATATCCAAATAATATTACATAGAGATAATAATAGTACATATTGAGAGGTCTGCTGAGAGTCTCTTGCCTCTTTTGAATACAGTCAACATTGTCCTATTGTTCTTTGCAGAACCAAGGATATCGGAAACACCACTGAATGGGGTCAAGTCTTCTCAGCGTCCATTTATATGTCCTTGTGCTTGGTTTCAATTACCGATTGGTCAACATTCAAAAACGAAAACCTTTAGGGAGCTCATTGAACTGAATATGGAAAGAGAAAGGATTATTCTTTTTATCCAATGACAATCTTTTCGATATCACCTTTGGTCCACTTAAAAGAAAAAAGAAGAAGAAAAGCAGGGCATATTGAATTTCAATGAGCGATACAGCACACCCAGAAGACATTCATAGTGCACGTTGCTCCACTTCGTGTGGGCTATTCAAGAAGGAACCTTAGTGTGGAAGGCAGCCTTTGGAACAGAGTCTCATTATTACCTGCGAGGCAGGGGCGCCCTATGAACTATTCTAATGTGTGGCCGTGTGAATGAGACTGGGGGTAAGGGAGGTGGGGAGGGGAGAGGGTGGTGTTACAGTCTATTGTGTCCCACCACTACTTGAGTCTACATCTCAGCAACACTTGAGGATGGGCATCACTAGCCTTGCAGTTATCCGTCTCAGCCCCTAGAGGGTAAGAGGTCACCACTCACACACACTAAAATAAATCTACTTCTTTACCAGAGAAAAAAGACAAAAGGAAAGAGAGGCAGGGTAAGAAAATGATCTCAGGCGTCTATTTTCTCTCTGGATGCGAGAGAGTGGGAGGCAGAGATACAGATAGGTAGGACTGAATTAACAAAGGGAGAGAGAAATAGAAAGGTAGAAGAATAGATGTGGAGTGCACAAGGGGCACTGGGAACAAAAGCGAGGCTGTGGGGGGAAGGTAGGGGCAACAAGGGAGGGAGCGGGGCTGAAAACCTCATTTCCACCCTCCACTGCCTCCCTTTGCCTTGTGTAAGAGATTACCCTACAGCGCACGAGTCGAGGGGGGCGTAGCACCCTTACTGGGGGAGAAAGGGGGTCACAATAGTACACACATGAAAATTACATCCTAACGAGTTCATACAGAAAATACGCAAAATATACTGATACATATTTACAAAATATTAAATACATACAAAATATGCAGGCAAACAAACAGAAAATCTACTTTATAATACCCCACACACTTTCCCTCCCTGGCCTTCGGATACCACTGTGGTAATTAAGAGAGAAATAAGAGAGGAAGAGAGGTGTGTGCGTGTATGCGTGTGTGTATGTGTGCCAGCCTTGAACGTTTGGCCTGAGATGCGGCACCAGGGCCAGTCCTACCTCACCGTTCAATAACAAATCAGGCAGCTCCAGAGAGAGTAAGGAGAATAGAGTGTAATGCAGGGGACAAAATAACTGTTCCTACACCCGGTCTAAAGCATGAGGACGTCTGACTGTCTATCCCTCATGCCTACACCCACCCACCCACCCATCCATCCATCCCATGTGTGTTTATGTGCATGTGTCTTTTTCTAAAAGGGTATAGTATGAATGGCTACAGGTAAACACAGGCAGCTGGCCAGCCTTTCCTGAACCTCCAATGTCTCTCTACCTCCATGTTGTCCTTCAACTCTTCACCATCCTCTGCTGCCTCTTCTCTCCTCCTGTTTATTCTGTCTATCACACCACTGGCTTTCAGATCACAGAACTGAAGTGGTTGGAGGGATACTGAGGAATAGACGGTTATTTCAAATGGAAGATTTGGTCAAAAAATCCAGGGAATTTTTTGAAAGGCTGCATTGTGGGAATTGTGCCAACTGAATGAGAGTGATACAATGACCCTCAGCTAGGCACAGTGTCTGATATAAGAGCTGGGTTTTCAATGGAAGCTAGCTGTTCTGCTGCTCAAAACATGCCTCCACAGTGTCAGCTATCAACTGTAAATATAGAACTATGAATGCCGATGATACACATCACCTCATTAGCTGGACAGTTGAGAAAGGCTCCGGCTAGCACTTTGTTAAAAATAGTATACGTTACAGTATGTGTTTGTAAAAGCACGGACATGTTGTGTTGTGATGATAATGTTAACCATCTCATCAATGAGTAGAGTGGCGCCACATGGCTCCGGATAGCACTTTACCTAACAACAATATAATTGTAAGAGCAAGGCATGATGTTTAGCGGTAAGTCATGTTATAGTTTCCAGCTGAAGAGGAGATGCTCACATACAATAGCTATGGTTATTTGCTTTTTTTAGCCCAATGGGAGGTGAAATACTGAAAGGGACACTATAGACGGGTGGGTTGACAACGTCACGACAATGATGCGCACGCATCTCGGAGGCTAAAGGCAGTGTGTTGTTATGATTCCGAACGGTCAGATAGCTAGCAACAATGACAAGAAGCTGCCATGTGGGGAATCATAGGTGGATCATTTCAGCTACTTGATACCTTGTCTTGAGGTGTTTTCAGGTGACTTATGTCACACCTATGCTAATTTGGCAAATATATGCTAGCTAGTTAACCAACAACTGTAACGATTCATTTGAGAGACAACAAGTGATTGTTGTGCAAATGTATTTATATTTTCAATAAACATTTGGAGATTAAATATGGTTTAAATGTTGTCAGTCATTCTTTGATTGTAAGCCAACCCTGTATGTTTTGCCCCCAAGTTGCGCACGCATCGATTTGTTGGCAAGCAACCCACCCGTCTATATGGCTCAGCGGTGTCTATGGTATAATAGAGCTGTACTGTCTATCCAAACCCAAAGGGGCTTTGAAAGATTTTGACTCGATGTAAAGTAGAGGCGGAGCCCCTTTAGCACATGGATAATCATGAGCTCATCTCTGTGGCTAAATATAGGGCTTTGACACTCAGAGTCAGAGGTCTGTGCCTCTCGGGCTGGCTGCCTGGAGGCTGCTATTCCACCGTTTGATCTAATTTATTACTGGCTATTAAAAGTGAGGGTTGGTTGTTGATGCTACAGGCTGGCACAGTCAGAGAGAGGATGGGCCGTGTTGCATTGGGTGGAGGGGGTGGGGGGTAGGGTGAAATACTTTACCACACAGTGGCGAGGAGGAAGGATGGGAGAGGAAAGAAGAAGAGAGGTGGTGTCACATCGGCGGTGAAAATAGAGCAGATCCCAGCGGTGAAACTATTGCAGCCTGTGAATTATAAAACTATTAACCAGAATGTAACTTCCAATTAAAAGATGATTCAACACTGAGATCTGATGGATGAATTTTGATTAAGTGAGGACCCCATTAGGAGCGTAGGGAGATGGACGCCGGTCGACGGCGCCGCTACTTAAGAGGCAACGGTCTAATAAAGATTTGTCTCTTTTTGGTGCAAATTAAGGTGAATTACTTTAAAGAAAATGGCTAGGAGCACACTAAAAAATACATGTTTTATTCTCAGGACATTTATGCTGCGGACGGATAGAGTAGGGGCCATGCTCATCTGGCTGAGAATACCATGGGCGGGTAAGTATCGGTTAAGCATACATACAGTGCACAAACACACAATATGTAGACACATAAAAAATACTATACCCGTGTGTGAGTCCAGGGTCCGGCGAGCCCCACAGCTCTGTGTCACACTGTTGTGATTACTGATGATGTCTGCCATTGCCCATTGATTGGTCAAACACAAGAGGGGGGAGTGGATGGTTATAAAGGGGCACAGCTGGGACCAGCTGCTACAGACCTCAGTGAGTTTATACACACATTCACAAACCACAGAGTCAAATACACTCACTGTGTGCCACTACACTCACACACAAGTTGGGTCAACAGTCCACCTCTTCCTCTCAGACACAAGACACACATACATTAAATCTATTCTTGTCAGTATACCAATACATCAAGACTACAGAAGCTTTCACGCACTTCAAATTCACACAGTCATGCCAATTCATACAGTACAGTAACTTTATGCTGCAGATTTACTACGGAGTGTAATGCTAACAAATGATGCTGTTTTCCAGGCTTGTTTTGATACCAAGACAACTTCAGCCACAGCAACACACAGCCTTAGTGGCCATATTAACTGTAATGTAATCAATATACATTTTCCACTCATTCGATTTCTTTATCAAGTCTGTGACAGGCGAGCGCAAGCTTTGACCACTGAGGAGACCCTAAAGGGGGGATACGCTCCTCGGGTGTTGGGTGGATCCCATTCTGTTCTTCCTTTCACAAGTTACTCTTGAATTTGTAACCGATGAGGTGAGTAGGTACAGGCACTTTCTGAGGGAAGAGGGGGAAGAAAGGAGGAGGAGGAGGAGGAGGAGAGAAGGAGGAGGAGAGAGAAGGAGGAGGAGAGAGAAGGCTTGTCTGCTGTGTAATTGACAGCGACAGAGAGAAGTCAGCCCTGATTAGGCCAGGCTTTGTAAGCAGTTCATTACCGGCTGGGGTTGAAGGGGAGCGATAGAAAGGGGGAAGAAGAGAGGAGAGGAAGAGTAGGGTAAGAGGAGGAGATGTGAGGAGATGTTTGCTGAGCCTGGCTACTGTATCTCCCATAATTAGAGAATACAGACAGGGGCCATCACAACATGGCTGATTTCAATCCTCTGTCTTTAGTGCATTCTTTACGCTGTGCGATCACTGCTCTCCTCTGGTTTCCTTGTAGTTACTGTGGAATAGAATGTGGAACTGGACTGATCTGGTTCTTCAGTTCTTGTGGATGACAGAGGGGGTGAGCTGCAGTGTGATGTGGGTAGCTTGCAGCAGGCGGACTTGTTAGTGGGCCTATACACACACTACAAGTTCAGTAGACTAGAACCATAGCAGGAGGTTTCAGGAGGGGGTAGAAGGGTTGGGGGGTGAAGAGATGCTCACAGCAGCCGCTGGGCAAGTAACTTATGGATGTTTTTTTTATTTATTTTTTATGAACGCGTCCGCATAGGGCAAACATGCTCATATGTTCTACTTGCCATATGGTACACAGAACTCTCCCGGCGCTAAGCTCTTGGTAAAACACTGGGGGGTGGGGAGGGAGGTGGGGGGGTGAGATGTGGACCGAGCCTCACGGTGGTGAGTAAACACGACAGGGTCTCTCCCCCCTCTTCCTCCCCCTTCCTCCTCCTTCCTACCTTTCCTCTCCATCCTCCTCCATCTCCTAACAATGTGTTCTGCATTGTCTCCCCTCAGTCGGCTGAAATCTCCCAGAGCTAGACAACACTGCTCTGTCTATAGGCAGAATAGGCTGATCAAATGGTGTGTTCGTGCGTGTGTGTGTGTGTGTGCGTGCGTGTGTGTGAGAGAGAGAGAGAGAGAGAGAGAGAAAGAGCGAGCGAAAGCGAAAAAGAGAATATTTGTGTATTGCCAGGAAAAGGCAGCCTGATGTAGAATTGCAGAAGCCAAGGCCTGTCCCGAACGGTGTCATCTAAATTCTAATCAAACATCATTTACAGCTTGTTTTATTTAGGCCTCTTGAGAGACTGTCCCTCCTGCCTCTTTGCCATGGCAACCAGTGTCTCATTTCAGAAGTGTCATGCCACATTATCATATCTGGCTCACACACTCCGCCTGACAACTTCTCCCAGCCCCTGGTGAAAAAATACAGAGCCTTGCTCTGCACCTCGTGGTCTCACTCTCTCTCTCTATCTCTCTCTCTCCCTTCTATTATTGTTCTATTATTCTCTCTGTTCCTGTGGAAATGTAATGTGTGATATACCTTACCTAATTAGATTCAGGACCTCAGACCTGCATCTGTAACACAACAGAAAATATGGATTTAATAATAGATAACAGAGTACCAATTTTCATCAAAGTCATATAAAATCATACAAATACTTTAGATACAAATGTATTTAGATGTACAAAATATGTTGTATATATGATATCTACTATAATTTTAGAATGTGGTAAATTAGTGAATATATGCCTATATTTATATTCATTTTCTTACGTAGTATTGGTCCAATGACAAATGTATTGTAAAATCAAGCAAGGCGGTTACTCAGTGGGCCACAATAAAGATGGCAAATTACGCAGAGATGCAGACACCCCAATAAAAAATATAATTTCAGCCCAAATAAACCACAGGTTCCATTGATTGGAAACCCACCACTGTTTTGATATCAGCCTATCACAAAACATAAAATCAAAATACTGGTGAAGACCTCCACTTATCAGACCCGGTTCATGTGTTTCGGCACGCAATGCAAATTAGATGCCGTGGAGGAAAAACCTTGCGTCCTCCGCCATCTTAAATAACCAGCATCAATGCAGGGCTCGAGCCTGAAGAGAGGCAATCATTTGCAAGGATATTTGCTTACATGTGTATCAGCAATTTGGTGAATTCCGATTTGTCGTCCCCCCTTCTCACCCCTCCTTCCCGCTGTGTGAGCGGTGGCGTGCGAAGCGGGTACACATCAGCATGGTGGGCTGTGGGCCGGCTGCCCCCCTTTCTCCTCCTCCTCCTCCTCTCTACAGGGAATGAGATTCCCATCATCAGAGGCTGCAATTTTCACAAAACAATGTGAGATCACACGGCACGGTGGCAAGGCACCGCAGCCCCTGGCCCGAGGTGCCCAGCGTCTATGCAGATTGGGGGATTAATGTCCCCTGTGTGTGTGTGTGTGACGGGGGGAGAGTGTAGATTGTGTGTGTGATGTTGATGTACTGCGGTGTACCTTCTAACAAGACAGGGTAAATGGAAAAAGTAGACGTCTTTCTCTCACTGCATCCCTCCCTTTAAATATCAATGTATTCAAAAGGAAGCCACTAAGCTGCAAGGCCCCTCTTAAACATGTGAGACAAAGATAAGCAGTGGGCTGTGGTAGAGAGATGCAGATTGAGGGAGCATGACTTTGCCAGGGGAAAGTTTTCTGGCTGAAAAACAAAAGGCTCTAGACGATGTCACTCAGTTTAGGAGACAGTGTTCCATAAGCATGGAATAAATTGTGCATCAAGACATGCATTGAGAGTGTGTGTAGAGGCTGTGCATTGAGGCTGTGTGTGTAGAGACTGTGCATTGAGGCTGTGTGTGTAGAGGCTGTGCATTGAGGCTGTGTGTGTAGAGACTGTGTGTGTGTGTGTGTATGTGTGTGTGTGTGTGTGTGAGTGAAAAAGAGAAACTTGCGAATGAAATTGAGAGCGAGAAAGGGAGAGAGACTTGCGAGTGAAAGTGACACTGTGTGGCTGGTTCCAGGTCCCTGCTGTAATTTCCTGGCAGGCAGGCAGCAGGATTTTGCCTTGCCCTGGGCTACAGCTATTGTGGCTTGCTCTGCTGTGGAGCAGACCTCCAATCAGGGACTGAACCACTCACCTCACTGACCTTCTGTGAGCGCTAAGCTGCTCCCTTGTTGATAGGGGTACTGTGTGAATACCGGACACACACACTCACACACACACACACCAACTGATGCGTTTTTTATTTGATTTTGTATAGTACATTACATCTTCCGGCTCACATGAAGAAAGAACAATAATGAACATGATAAGAACAAGTAGAAAAAAATCCCTCCAAAAGACACCATTAGGGCTCAGTAGCCAGGAGAGGAAAGAGAAGGGATAGTCTCTCATTCATCAGACAGAGAATGAACATGAGGAGCAGTACATCAACTAGAAGCTGTCATCTCTTTCTTCAACACTCTGCCTCCCTTACACTCACACAAACACTCACACACTCTCCCTCTCTCTCACACAAACACTCACACTCTCACTCTCTCTCACACACACACACACTCTCCCTCTCTCTCTCTCTCTCTCTCTCTCTCTCTCACACACACACACAAACTCTCTCTCTCTCTCTCACACACACAAACACTCACACACTCTCCCTCTCTCTCACACAAACACTCACACTTTCCCTCTCTCTCTCACACACTCTCCCTCTCTCTCTCCCTCACACACAAACACTCACACACTCTCCCTCTCTCACACACACACACTCTCTCCTACACTCTCTCTCACACACACACACTCTCCCTCTCACACACACACACACACTCTCCCTCTCTCTCTCTCTCTATCTCTCGCTCTCTCTCTCACACACACACACTCCCTCTCTCTCTCACACACACACACTCACACACTCTCTCTCACACACACAAACACTCACACACTCTCCCTCTCTCTCACACACACACATACTCTCCCTCCCTCTCTCTCCCTCTCACACACAAACACTCACACACTCTCCCTCTCTCACACACACACTCTCTCCTACACTCTCTCTCACACACACACTCTCCCTCTCACACACACATACACACTCTCCCTCTCTCTCTCTCTCTATCTCTCGCTCTCTCTCTCACACACACACACACACTCCCTCTCTCTCACACACACACACACACTCACACACTCTAGCTCTCTTTCACACAAACACTCACACTCTCCCTCTCTCTCCCTCTCACACACACATACACACACACTCTCTCCTACTCTCTCTCATTCTCTCTCTCATTCTCTCCCTCTGTCTCCGTCTCTCTCCCGCTCTCTCTCTCTGTTTACACAGCTGCATTTATTGTTTCATGACTCTATTCTAAGTTCGGCAGAGGAACAGGGATATCACCACATCACATCCACTGACCGGATCCTCCCCTGACCGTACTGGATGCTTGAATGATGAGTTATCAACAGAACTATATAATGATTCTCTGCAGGCATGGGGAGGCACAGAGGTAGAGGTAGGTAAAGGGGAGATGAGGAAAGGTCAGGGGAGTCTGAGAATAAGGATCAGAAGGTTCCCTATTGAAGGTAATGGGATTGCCTGTACATTGTGTACTGTATTGGCAACAAATGTAGCGTACTCCTGACAACCCTGCTCACTCAGTGACTACACATTTCATGGAGCAAATTGGCGAATAACTCATGAACCTTAATGAACCAAAGAGCTGTCATGTTAAAATGTATGTTGTAAATCCAATTGTGTGTGAGGGACTCATTTAACACTGGGGGGGGGGGGTGAAATGACATTGACAAAAGGCAGACTAAACAATATAATATTACCACTAGTGTGGGACCTATTATTATTACTCACACTAAACACGGTACAGTATTATTAAAGGGTGTCATTTCACATATCTACAGTTGTCTACAATGAACAAAAGTATGTGGACACCCCATCAAATCAGTGAATTCTGCCTCTGAAAGCAACGTCAGCACAATAACTGTTCGTCGGGAGCTTCACGAAATGGGTTTCTATGGCCGAGCAGCCGCACACAACCCTAAGATCACCATGCGCAATGCCAAGTGTCGGCAGGAGTGGTGTAAAGCTCGCCGCCATTGTACTCTGGAGCAGTGGAAACGCGTTCTCTGGAGTGATGAATCACACTTCACCGTCTGGCAGTCCAACAGACGAATCTGGGTTTGGCCGATGCCAGGAGAACGCTACCTGCCCGAATGCATAGTGCCAACTGCAAAGTTTGGTGGAGGAGGAATAATGGTATGGGGCTGTTTTTCATGGTTCGGGACTAGGCCCCTCTTAACGCTACAGCATACAATTACATTCTAGACGATTCGGTGCATCCAACTTTGTGGCAGCAGTTTGGGGAAGGCGTTATCCTGTTCCAGCATGACAATGCCCCCGTGCACAAAGCAAGGTGCATACAGAAATGGTTTGTCAAGATAAGTGTGGAAGAACTTGACTGGCCTGCACAGAGCCCTGACCTAAAACCCCATCGAACACCTTTGGGATGAATTGGAACACCTACTGCGAGCCAGGCCTAATCGCCCAACATCAGTGCCCGACCTCACTAATGCCCTTGTGGTTGAATGGAAGCAAGTCCCTGCAGCAATGTTCCAACATCTAGTGGAAAGCCTTCCCAGAAGAGTGGAGGCTATTATAGCAGCAAAGGGGGGACCAACTCCATATTAATGCCCATGATTTTGGAATGAGATATTCGACGAGTAGGTGTCCACATACTTTTGGTCATGTACTGTATGAGGAAGAGGCAGGGTGGGCCCATGTTGGCCTGATTTAAGAGCACAGAAGAAGAGCTGACAGGACTTGAAATGATGTAGAGAATCCCTGTAGAGTTACACTCCTATTAGATCCACTGAAAAAACACAGTATATATCAGTTTCAAAGCAAAGGCACAAGGACACACACACACACACGGACACTCTGTCTCTCACGCACACACACACGCACACACACAAACACAGTCGCACACACATACACACCACACATATTGCTGTGCTTATTTCAATCAGGTGACATTTGTTGTTAACGAACACTGAAGAGGAGGAGGTATGCCACCGGCTAACCTTTCAGCAGTGAATTATGTGAATTTACCTTCATGCCTCAGTGCTTTTGCTGTTCGGCTGCCTTTAGTGTCTAAATCAAAGGCTGGATCTGCTACATCGGCATTTTCCCCTCTGCAAGGGCAGCTGTTGCGCAAGCGCTTGACGATGGGTGACATTTACCACGTAGTGCTGTGCTATTGCAGAGAGCAGCACACCGCCCAAGAGGCACACACAAGTCAATTCACAACAGCAGCTCTGCAATGGCAGCCATATTACCTTTATATCCCCTTACAACAACATAATATTGTGTGTGTGTGTGTGTTTAGCTGTACAAGACTGTGTGTGTGTGTGTGTGTGTGTGTGTGTGTGTGTGTGTGTGTGTGTGTGTGTGTGTGTGTGTGTGTGTAGACCCCAAAACTGAAGATACACGTGTGGTCCTTTGCTAAAAGAATGAACTGCATTTTGAAAAGATGACAGAAACTGCAAGTGTGAAGAAATGTAAAACTTTATGAAGTCGTCATCATCCCTGCTAGCTCCAGAGCTTGTATTCGAAATACTTAAAAATAAGATGGTAACAAAAGATATTGAAAAGGTGGGCAAATTGAAAAGAGAGGTAGTTGTCCTAGGGGTGATCAAGAATTACACAACTTCAGATGAGATACAGAGCCAAAGTCTAAAATATGACAGATTATATTTTTTTGCCTTGGGAGAGCCGAGCGACTGACTCCGTCTGACTCTGCAAAGCTCGACCCATCTCTTCCCCAAGACGTCTCTAATTTGTTTAACGGCTCAACATGAAATTTTCCCTGCAAAATGCTGATTTCTCTTCTCACAGGCTCCTCTTCAGCATGTATTCTAATTACCGGTCGCTCGCTTTGATCTGAGTCCTGCTCCTCACCATACACTGGCTCCAGCTTCCCTGGGATCTCATTTCATTAAGGAGCCTTGTCTCTTCGTCTCTTTTTGGCATGCTATTTATTTTCGGAGATCCAGCTTCAGTTACGGAGGGGGTGGGGAGGGAGGGAGGGAGATATAAAGCAGTAGGTTGTGTATCATAGAGCTAGCTGGGGGGAAAAAAGGGGGGGGGGGACTCTGTTGGAACGCTGCATGCCATGTCATTTTCCCACCCCACGTCGGTCGGATATGTGCTGGGCGGCTCCAAAACACTGTCCGTAGGGGCTTGGGGAAAATGAGAGTTGGGGCTGTTGGGGAGGCGGGGGTTGGAAACGGATTAGCTCTGGCGTCCGAGTCGAGATTACCTCATTAAAAGTTGGTGCGGAGGGTTAAGGAAGCTTTCGTCGTCTACGCCGGCTGATGTTAAGTGCTTCTGTAATTTTGCGCCTCCCAAATCAATCACAGCGTTAACACGTACTGTATAGCACACTGGGCATGCTGAAGGAGACGTCTCAAAGCAGGGGATGGCAGGGGATGAGCTGGGAAATCATTTTAACGGCTCTTTGTTCGTTCAGAGACAAACTAAGGCCTTCACGTCAGGAGAGCTGGGGGAAAGTGAAAGGGACAAATCCCCTCCAAAAGTATCTCTGCTCTTACTGGCATCTCCTCAACCATCCAGCATATACGTTACATGCCTACATTGTTTTTCAACAGCAAATTCCATTGTGATAGACCCCCCATCTAATCAAAAGTCTTAACCTACATATGACGGGATGACTGCATTTTTCCAGTGACTAAGTCCCGTGAAGGAAACAGACAGAGGTTAGTCTACAAAACCACTATACTGTATTGAGGAAGACATTCCCAGTAGGCCAGCATTATCTCCCGGGAGTCACAATGAAGCTCTTTGCATGTTATTACCCCCAAGTCTATTCTTCAGGATAGAAGCAAGTAGGGTTCAAATGAGTCCACTGTTCTTCTGTCTCCAGCCTAGTTACAACAGGGAGCAGGAAGGGGACATCAGAAAGGCTTGACGGTCGGACGGCGAAGCGGTCCACGTTATCTCCCCGGGACAGGACAGAGCCGGGCGTTTTCAGAGCGTTGTTTTCAACCTGTGACCGCTCGCTGTGCCGCGATTAACACAGAGTTAATTAAAGCACAACTCGTTCTCTCAGCAGGGGGCATGAGCCTGCCATTTCAACAAATATACCACACTGGTAACACAATACACACACACTCTGCAGACAGACACACACATGCATACACACACACACAGACATGCTGAACAGTTAATCAAATGGCAACCCGTACTATTTGCATTGACCCCCTTTTTTTTGGCACTGGCTCTATGCACACTCAGTAGACTATACCCACACACTCACACCTACCACACTGACACTCCAACACACACACACACACACACTACATGCAGTGGCTTCGGAAAGTATTCAGACCCCTTGACCTTTTCCACATTTTGTTATGTTACAGTCTTATTCTAAAATGGATTCAATTGTTTTTTTCCCTCATCAATCTACACACAATACCCCATAATGACAAAGCAAAAACTGGTTTGTAGAAATGTTGGCACATTTATAAAAAATTTAAAAAGGAAAAATAACATTTACATAAGTATTCAGACCCTTTACTCAGTACTTTGTTGAAGCACCTTTGGCAGCGATTACAGCCTCGAGTCTTCTTGGGTATGACGCTACAAGCTTGGCACACCTTGAAGTGGCGTCGGAGAAGATGTTACCTCAATTACCTCGACTAGCCGGTGCCCCCGCACATTGACTCTGTACCGGTACCCCCCTGTATATACAGTGAGGGAAAAAAGTATTTGATCCCCTACTGATTTTGTACGTTTGCCCACTGACAAATAAATTATCAGTCTATAATTTTAATGGTAGGTTTATTTGAACAGTGAGAGACAGAATAACAACAAAAAAATCCAGAAAAACGCATGTCAAAAATGTTATAAATTGATTTGCCAAAGATGTTCGATCAGGTTCAAGTCCGGGCTCTGGCTGGGCCACTCAAGGACATTCAGAGACTTGTCCCGAAGCCATGCATACGTTGTCTTGGCTGTGTACTTAGGGTCATTCTCCTGTTGGAAGGTGAACCTTCGCCCCAGTCTGAGGTCCTGAGCACTCTGGAGCAGGTTTTCATTAAGGATCTCTTTGTACTTTGCTCCGTTCATCTTTCCCTCGATCCTGACTAGTCTCCCAGTCCCTGCCGCTGAAAAACATCCCCACAGCATGATGCTTCCACCACCATGCTTCACCGTAGGGATGGTGCCAGGTTCCCTCCAGATGTGACGCTTGGCATTCAGGCCAAAGAGCATTCAGACCACAGAATCTTGTTTCTCATAGTCTGAGAGTCTTTAGGTGCCTTTTGGCAAACTCCAAACGGGCTGTAATGTGCCTTTTACTGAGGAGTGGCTTCCGTCTAGCCACTCTACATTAAAGGCCTGATTGGTGGAGTGCTGCAGAGATGGTTGTCCTTCTGGAAGGTTCTCCCATCTCCACAGAGGAACTCTGGAGCTCTGGCAGAGTGACCATCAGGTTCTTGGTCACCTCCCTGACCAAGGCCCTTCACCCCCGATTGCTCAGTTTGGCCGAGCGGCCAGCTCTAGGAAGAGTCTTGGTGGATCAAAACTTCTTCCATTTAAGAATGATGGACGCCTCTGTGTTCTTGGGGACCTTCAATGCTGCGGAAATGTTTTGGTACCCTTCCCCAGATCTGTGCCTCGACACAATCCTGTCTTGGAGCTGTACGGACTTGGTTTTTGCTCTGACATGCACTGTCATCTGTGGGACCTTATATAGACAGGCGTGTGCCTTTCCAAATAATGTACAATCAATTGAATTTACCACAGGTGGACTCCAATCAAGTTGTAGAAACATCTCAAGAATGATCAATGGAAACAGGATGTACCTGATCTCAATTTCGAGTCTCATAGCAAAGGGTTTCGAGTATCATAGCAAAGGGTTTGAATACTTATGTAAATAAGGTATTTGTTTGTACAAAAAACCTGTTTTTGCTTTGTCATTATGGGGTATTGTGTGTAGATTGATGAGGAAAGATGTGTATTTAATCCATTTTAGAATACGGCTTTAACGTAACAGAATGTGTAAAAAGTCAAGGTGTCTGAATACTTTCCGAATGCACTATATGCTCACACACACAAATGAAAATTAACGCCACAAACACACACTCACATAGACACACTTTCACACAATGCTGCTACTTTGTTCATTATCTATCCTGATTGCCTAGTCACTTTTACCCCTACCTACAGTACATGCACATATTACTTGAATTACCTCAACTACCTCGTGCCCCTGCACATTGACTCGGTACTGGTACTTCTTGTACATACAGTTGAAGTCAGAAGTTTACATACACTTAGGTTGGCGTCATTAAAACTTGTTTTTCAACCACTCCACAAATTTCTTTTTAATTAACTATAGTTTTGGCAAGTCGGTTAGGACATCTACTTTGTGCATGACACAAGTAATTTTTCCAACAATTGTTTACAGACAGATTATTTCACTTATAATTCACTGTATCACAATTCCAGTGGGTCAGAAGTTTACATACACTACGTTGACTGTGCCTTTAAACAGCATGGAAAATTCCAGAAAATGATCATGGTTTTAGAAGCTTCTGATAGGCTAATTGACATCATTTGAGTCAATTGGAGGTGTACCTGTGGATGTATTTCAAGGCCTACCTTCAAACTCAGTGCCTCTTTGCTTGACGTCATAGGAAAATCAAATGAAATCAGCCAAGACCTCAGAAAAAAAATTGTAGACCTCCACAGGGGAACAAAGATCGTACTTTTTGGAGAAATGTCCTCTGGTCTGATGAAACAAAAATATAACTGTTTGGCCATAATGACCATCGTTATGTTTGAAAAAGTGGGTAGCTTACAAGCCGAAGAACACCATCCCAACCGTGAAGCACGGGGGTGGCAGCATCATGCTGTGGGGGTGCTTTGCTGCAGGAGGGACTGGTGCACTTCACAAAATAGATGGCATCATGAGGAAGGAAAATTATGTGGATATATTGAAGCAACATCTTAAGACATCAGTCAGGAAGTTAAAGCTTGGTCGCAAATGGGTCTTCCCAATGGACAATGACCCCAAGCATACTTCCAAAGTTGTGGCAAAATGGCTTAAGGACAACAAAGTCAAGGTATTGTAGTGGCCATCACAAAGCCCTGGCCTCAATCCTATAGAAAATGTGTGGGCAGAACTGAAAAAGCGTGTGCAAGAAAGGAGGCCTACAAGCCTGACTCAGTTACACCAGCTCTGTCAGGAGGAATGGGCCAAAATTCACCCAACTTATTGTGAGAAGCTTGTGGAAGGCTACATGAAACGTTTGACCCAAGTTAAGCAATTTAAAGGCAATGATACCAAATACTAATTGAGTGTATGTAAACTTCTGACCCACTGGGAATGTGATGAAAGAAATAAAAGCTGAAATAAATCATTATCTCTACTATTATTCTGACATTTCACATTCTTAAAATAAAGTGGTGATCCTAACTGACCTAAAATAGGGAATTTCTACTAGGATTAAATGTCAGGAATTGTGAAAAACTGAGGTGTATGTAAACTTCCGACTTCAACTGTAGCCTCGTTATTGTTATTTTATTGTGTTACCATTTCCTTTTAAATTTATTTTGCTAATTGTCTTACTTTTCAACTCTACATTATTGGCAAAGGGCTCGTGAGTAAGCATTTCACGGTAAAGTCTACACCTGTTGTATTTGGTGCATGGGACAAAAACATTTGATTTGATTTGATTCATAAAAAGAGCAGCCTTTCATACAGCTTTACTGTATTTTGGGAGAAGCCATTTGATCACACACAAAGGCTTTCCTTTGATGGCCGCTTATAGGAGCTCTGTCTAATACTGATGACAGAAAGAGCATCTTAAAACCACCATACTGGAGTATTACTGTACAATGGGCCATGCATGACAAAGACTAACAACACAATGCACACAGCTTTGGTAGCAGGACTCCAAGGCACAACAATATGTGATGGAAGGACATGGGGGGCTTTTTCACAACACGGGACCACACAGGAGGTGGGGGGGGGGGGGGTGGTTTGTCCATCTGTCTGTCTCCACAGAGGGTCACAATGGGCGGGGGTGTTGAGGGGTGGCGACACCCGCTCCGACGGCCGACCAGTGCCGCCGCACAACACAGAGCCCCGGTAATACGGCCGGTCGCCCTCCTCCTCCATCTCCGCTGTCAGATATGCTAGCCTGCTTTACGTGCTGCGATTCCATTAGCAGGCTGCCTGTTCCAGCACTCAAGTGTTTCTGTAGCATATTAAACAGATTAATAGAACAATGCTCCGGGGAGGGAGCGGCCTGTCAATCTCGGCTAAAAACACAAAAGAAGGAAATTAAAAAAGCCCATGGCTGAACTCCAGCACTGATAAAAAGGCGTTGGAATCTTGTGTGGAGAGAAAGGGGTGGGAGGGACGGATGGAAAAACACAGATGGTAAATATTTATTCTCCTCTCCTGCTTGCTGAACATACACACTGACACACACAAGCACACACACAGACGTATGCTCACGCACACACATTCATAAACAGAGCTGCTGATTTGATTTGATTTACTGTGGTGACCAGAATGGCAAGAAGGAAAATTTGCTCAACAAGGAAGAAAACACAAAAGTTCATACTGTAACAGCAAGAATCCAACGAACCTTCTCTTACACCAGGATAGTCTGCATTTTATGGCTTACTTGGATAAACCACAATCTACATGCTCCTTTTATTCCAGATGCACTATTTTGCAATGCATGGCTTTCCTTTGTTTATTATTAGACAACTCCCTCTGTTGATTCAATGCAAATTCAAAGCAAATCCAGAGTGCCTCCCTGCATTCTTCCATCCTCTCTTTTCTGATGTGAAGGAATATACATCAGAGGAATGGATCTGTGGGTCAGCCTGCGCCTGGTTGTGTAGGAGGAGAGGAGCGTTCCCCTCGTGACGTCTCGTCTCATCCTGTGAGATTGGTGAGAAAATTCAATCTGGCGCAGCAGTCTGTTTTTGGGCGAGATACTGGGAGATTGAGTGAGGTCTACAGAGACCCGAGAGGCTTCACTCCTGTCTTTAGATTCACAGGCATGACATTCGCAGACGGAGAGCGAGAGAGAGAGACACAGACAAAGGCAGAAGACAAAGCCCACATCACGACAGCCAAAGAGCAAGCAGTGTATGTAATGTGTAGTGTTGTGCGATTGGGGCAACAATGCAAAGAGGTGGGTGGCAGATGAAGTAAGTTATTCTCTCCCCATACTTTATGAAGTAAAAGTGTTCTGTTTGGGAGGATGGAACAATACACACTACATATACAAAAGCATGTGTACACCCCTTCACATTAGTGGATTCGGCTGTTTCAGCCAAACCGGTTGCAGACAGGTGTATAAAATCGAGCACACAGCCATGCAATCTCCATAGCAAAACATTGGCAGTAGAATGGCCTTACTGAAGAGCTCAGTGACATTCAACGTGGCACTGTCATAGGATGCCACCTTTCCAACAAGTCAGTTCATCAAATTTCTGCCCTGCTAGAGCTGCCCCAGTCAACTGTAAGTGCTGTTATTGTGAAGTGGAAACGTCTAGGAGCAACAACGGCTCAGCCGCGAAATGGTAGGCCACACAAGCTCACAGAATGGGACTGCCAAGTGCTGAAGTGCGCAATGCGTAAAAATTGTCTGTCCTCGGTGGCAACACTCACTACCGAGTTCCAAACTGCCTCTGGAAGCAACGTCAGCACAATAACTGTTCGTCGGGAGCTTCATGAAATGGGTTTCCATGGCCGAGCAGCCGCACACAAGCCTAAAATCACCATGCGCAATGCCAAGCGTCGGCTGGAGTGGTGTAAATCTCTCCGCCATTGGACTCTGGAGCAGTGGAAAAGCGTTCTCTGGAGTAATGAATCACGCTTCACCATCTGGCAGTCCGATGAACGAATCTGGGTTTGGCGGATGCCAGGAGAATGCTACCTGCCCCAATGCATAGTGCCAACTGTAAAGTTTGGTGGAGGAGGAATAATGGTCTGGTGCTGTTTTTCTGTTTTTAAGCCCCTTAGTCCCAGTGAAGGGAAATCTTAACGCTACAGCATACAATGACATTCTAGATGATTCTGTGGCAACAGTTTGGGGAAGGCACTTTCCTGTTTCAGCATGACAATGCCCCCATACACAAAGAGAGGTCCATACAGAAATGGTTTGTCGAGATCGGTGTGGAAGAACTTGACTGGCCTGCACAGAGCCCTGACCTCAACCCCATCGAACATCTTTGGGATGAATTGGAACGCCAACTGCGAGCCAGGCATAATCACCCTACACCAGTGCCCGACCTCACTAATGCTCTTGCTGCTGAATGGAATCAAGTCCCCGCAGTAATGTTCCAACATCTAGTGGAAAGCCTTCCCAGAAGAGTGGAGGCTGTTATAGCAGCAAAGGGGGGGAACAACTCCATATTAATGCCCATTATTTTGGAATGAGATGTTCGACAAGCAGGTGTCCACATACTTTTGGTCATGTAGTATATCATAAACTCAACCCATTTCAACAAATCACCATTGGGAGCCATAAAAACCTGCAACCCTTTAGCATTCATCTCATTGTTTTATCTTCAACAAAATGGATCTGAAACTAGACAATAGAGTTAACAAAATGCGACAGAAATCAAGCAGAAGCTAAACGCAGGTACAGTTCTGATCTCACTCCATGAGTACGGATGTTGCAAATCATTTTTAATAGTCGTCATCTGATGGTTCATTACATTAAACTATCCTGGCTAATATCCTCTAATCAAATGGCTCTCCCACATCCTGAGGCTATGAGTTCAGAGAGAGGAGGGGGCTGTTGGGGGGAGTGGAGGGTGTGGAGGGAGGTAGTAGCCCAGTGTATAAGCAGGTTAATTGCCAAGGTGCAGAGACTGGCTGGATCGCAGCAAGAGGAGCCCGTTGTAGTTAATTGTAAACCGTCCCGTTCTGTAACCCTGTACTGTTCTGTTCTGCACCAGCCAGGCACACAGGCAGACTGACAGGCAGGCTCACAGGCAGGCAGGTAGGGGTCTCACTGACTGTATGTGACGACGCGTGGTTGAGCGGGTTGTGTGCTCGGGGTCAGAGCACTGACACACAGCGCCACCTAAAGGAGGGAGATGTAAATAGCTGTGCGCCTCGAACGCGTCGAGACAAACCACTGCGGTCTAAACATACACACAAGTTGGTTCAGTCGGTACATTATACTCTTAGTTATCAAATGAGGTGTAGGTTCTTGCATTCCCCAAAGTAAGTATGAATTCTCCAGTACTGAAGATGGGAGATGCAGCCTAAGGAATCTTAGCCTCACAGTTTGATCATAACAGGTGGCTCTGGATCTTCTAATATTTCTATACCACCTGTCCTGGGGTCTCTCGCCACCATCTTGACCTTCATATGGATGCCCTCTACTGCACCATCCCCATCCACACACACGCTCATCTCAAGCCCCCCTCCTATCCCTCACCCTCTGAGCTGCCCTCCCTCTCCTCCTCTCCTTCCACCCCCTCCTCCCTTCCCTCCTTCCATCCCTCGTTTGCATTCCTCTCCTGGGCTGGGTCCTGGATCATCGCCTGCTCGGGCTGCCCTGTCCGTTTTCATTCCCCTCTAAGAGGACAAGTAATTTGGGAGAGAGGGGAGCAGATGACCAATGGCTTCTGACCTTTTCTCCCTCAATATAACTCCTCCGCACCGCGCCGAGAAAGTGGCAATCAGGCTAGGCAGAAGTGACACACTTATCTGAGCATGGCCGAGCCCCACACAATCACAGTGTCACTTTACATCAATATGCGACTGCGGGCGGGTGGGTTGGTGGTCGGTTGGTGGTGGGGTGGGGGAATGGAGGGGTCTGCGGGTGAGAGGAGGGTTAGCTTAGCTGTGGTGCTGCACAGGTCACAGCCAGGGCTCCCCTGACAACACACATACACATAAACACACACACACACACACACACACACTTGTTTGGGTCAAGTCAAAGACTAACTTGCATGCTTTCTCTTTGCTCCAGAAAGTCATTTTCCTGTTTCACCAACTACATCAAGGTTACCATTTGATGCCAGTTAGTCTTGTGCTTTCATTTCAATGCAGATTTTGCGGTGGGGACATGTGAGGTGGAGAAGCAGGGTCTTTCACTCTTTTTTTGCGGACTCGCTGTCCAATTGGTTGGAGTTGAGCTGCAGTTCCAAAGACCATTCCCACTATGAGAGGATTCATTCAGTCATTCATAGCAATAGATTACAGTGTCCATCACGGCGTCTCCAGATTCCAGGCGAGTAAATTACATAAGCTGGGCCAAAATCACAGGATATTATTTCACGGCCTGCTCAATATGAGGCAGTTTCATGACTGTTACTGTCAGACGTGGCACATGTGTGAGGAGGACATAAGCCAGTGTGAAATACAATGAAATGCTGTGCACTGTGGGAACACATGTTAGAACATGAGCTGCCATGAAATAGACTGACTTAGAGAGTGGTTTCAGGACATACACTGTGGAGCAGTAGGCTCTGTTCTGTAAACCACCAAAACAACCACATCTGGTGTCTCAAGAGACAGCGGGCCACAGTGAGCGTGGCTTCCTAGTGGAACAAAGTATTGTGGGATGCAGACAAAGTACGCACAGTTGTGGATTAAACCGTGTTTAAACCAAGGAAATATGTAAAGAGGAATTATACTGCAGATTATTTTCCAAACCACCTTAACTAAATGTCTCGGTGGAGCTGAGGGAAGAGAATAAATGAAGGCCACAGAAAAGTTTTGGATATAATGAAACAAATCGTATGCCCAACTAAAGTTGTTCTTCAGGCATGAGTTTCCATGTTGAGACGAGAGAGAGAAGGAACAAATCTAAATGATGATATGCCTATAAAAAGGGGGCATTATCATTTGACAAGATCCCGTCATTGTGTGGCTTTGTCCCCTCTGTGCTGAAAATAAAATGGTCTGATGTGTAAGATTTACCTTTGCCGCACTTGGCCCTGATCAGGCGCGAGGGTCGCGGCTCCACGTGTCATCTGGCGGCTCCATCACCGTGCCTCAAATTTACACACTGCGCTGCTCTGTATTTCAAAGGAGCCCCAGCACCAGCCTCCTGTTAGCAATCGCTATCTGGGCCCCGCTGCGCAGAGACAAGATTAGGCCAGCTGGAGAAACTGCTCGCTGCTCTACACCACCCTTACCCCCTCCACACACCCCATTTACATTTTCATATTAGATTTTCCTCCCCTGCTCATCCCTCCTTCTCGCTCTTGTCCCCCTACTGGGCCTTAACTAGCCTGTCCTCCACACACTTTTCTCTCTAGCTTTCTCCTTTCTTCAGATGGGCTGGAGGAGAGAAGTGTACCGCCACGCATTGGAGACAGCTGGTATTGCCTCTCCCTCTCTCTCTCTCTCTCTCTCTCTCTCTCTCTCTCTCTCTCTCTCTCTCTCTCTCTTCCTCTCTCCCTCTCCAGCTAATGGAATAATTAATGAAACTTTTGATGTAAAATAATGGAGTTCCTTAGCAGTGCAGCTTTCAAGTATTTCATCTTTAAGAAAGAGAGCATGTTTTAGCAGAACACAAATAGATCAAAGAGTTCCTCATAAATCTGCATTGAAAAAGCATTGAAACAATATCGCCAAATCAAACGAGTTTGATATAAAAAGGAACACGCTCTTATGAGATTGTGAGCTGTTCTGTGAATTTGCAACCGAGCCTGAAACATTGTACGGCAAAAAGTGCAAAAACTTCTAAATACAGACCGTCTGAGAAAGACATGAGAGTGCTACTTTCTCCCTGCACTCCTCTAAACCATGTATATGCTGAGGAGATAATGAAATGAAACAGGCATGAAGAAGACGACCCTGACACTCTGACTCCATCAGCAGCCAAGTGAGGGGGGTGGTTGTCAACTCTGAAGCAGGCCACCTCTCTCCTTCCCTCTCTATCTCTCTGAGATGGACTAAATGCTAATATGGAAGAGAGGAGAGAGTGTTATTATTTGGAAGGCGGTCCAGGCTGAGAGAAGAATCCCCCATTCTGAATGCCTGTCTCTCTGGCAGATGTTGTTGACTCTGTTTGGGTAGAGAATCTCATTTAGGGGGACGCTGGATGGACTTTCAGCCCAAAGAGAAAGGGAGAAAGAGAATGAGAGAGAGAAATAGAAAGGGAGAGAGAGGGCTAAGGTGATGCATTGCTCCAGTAAACGCCCATGACACACCCTGCATATCAAGGGCAGGGAATCACGCTCTCTCTGTCCTATTCTCATTGCTTTCATGTTGAACAAACACAGAGGCTTCACTTCGCCTGCTGTGGGTCTGGCTCTGCAGAGATGAATAATCTCACTCCCAGCCCATAGAATGCACTACATTATATCAAGTCCGTACGTCTAAAGGTGCCATATAGCATCAATACAGTATTGTGTTCCTTGGAGGGAACCATGTCCCTTTGGGTACTTCCAAGAAACTAGAGGTCTTTCAAACTCCAAACATTGCTTGTTTCCACTAAATTCAAGGGATACGAGGAAAAATAAGACTGCTAAGATATTTGAGTCTGTGAATGTGTAAATATCTGTTTCTGCTTGGATGGTGTGCATGCAGCAGAGGAGGAGAGAGAGGGAGAGAGGAAGGGAGAGAGGAAGGGAGAGAGAGACTCATTTTACATTTTCTGCATGTTCCCGATGGCAGACAGCTGACCTTCAGCACAGACACGCTTGGGTGGGTAACAGCGCTCAAATTACGTCCGTTCCAAAGGACTACATGAAACAGCCAGTACGCTTTAAACTTGTTCAATTAGATTATCCTTTTCATTTCTTTCTTCTAATGTGCAATCAAGGGACAGACACAAACCACCAACAACCAAACACGCCGGTGCATATGCTGCCAAGCACACACAGGGAGGGTGAGGGAGGGGAGAGGACGGGAGAGAGAGAGTGAGACTGTAACCAATCGAATGAGCAGCTTCAGTATACTGCAAGTTTGTCCAGACCTAGACACAGAAAGTCTTTGACATGTTAATGTGGAAGTATTGCGTCATATGATTAAAGATGAATACAACTAATAACAAGAATACTTGTTTATAAAACTGAAATTATATACCATTTGAGGGAATGTGGGGAAATGATTCTATTAATTTGTAAATGACCAATTACCAATGCAACTCATATGTGTCTCTGTGCAAAAATAATAATCACTTCCAGGGCACTCATGCTGATACAGTAATACACACACACACACTCACACACACACACACACACACAGACACATCAGGCTCCTACCTCACACTTGGCTGTGATTCCCTCTCTCTCCTCCCCCTTTTCTGTGACTGACACTGCTCTGCATCCCTCCAGCCTGTCGAGGTGACAGTCATTTGGACAGCAGCTCATCACACGTTAACATTCAGCTGTGTGTGTGTGTGTGTGTGTGTGTGTGTGTGTGTGTTTGTGTGTGTGGAAAAGGGAGGGAGTGGGTACTTTCAGGGGATTTGCAGTAATTATATGACAAAATGCTGGCGAATCTCTCTGGGTTCTGAATAGAGGCCCACGGGTCAGGGAATGGAGCACTCTCGTCTGGGTCATTTGTAAATGTCATTCAGGTGGGGTCCTCTGTCAAAACCACGCCAGCCAGCAGGGAGTGAGGGTGGAAGGCAGGGAAGGAGGGAGGGAGGCTAGAAAAAGGAAAAGCACAGCAACCTTTAGTCACACAGATTATTCTAAAACAGATGCCAGGTCTCCCTTCTTCTGAAGGACTGGTCTGCTGTGGTCTGCTGGCATGCTGCTGACTGGTCAGGGATTTCCTCATGCAATATGCAAAGCATACTGTATGTTCAGTCAAAATGTGCATGAATGATACAAATATGTTCATGTCGTCTAATACTACCGTTGTTGTTTTGATAATAGGTGCAGCCGATGAGAGACAATATGGATGTTGATTCCAGTTGAAAAATATTTTGATTTTTGTTGTGTGACACTGAATTTGCGATTCATTTGTGTGAGATGGGGTATAATTAGGTGTGTGTTGTCAAACGAGCCCAACAACAGAGCGTGTTACTCCGGCTTCCGATAATCACTGCGACACGTATAACCCAAGCCTCAATCGATGTGCTATTACCCTTATCTTTTAAAAGAGCTGGCTCATTTTCCTCTAAGTGGCCGATCAGTTTTGCCTCTAAACCAGGACATTAGGGGCCGCCTGGCCCCCCAACATGCCAGCCCAGAGGTCTGGGAGTGACACCCACCACCTTCAGCCACCCTAACCCCGTCCGAGGGGAGGCGTGAGGGGGCAGGGAGGAGGCATGCCTGGGTCACCCTTCCATCCACCCCATGGCCGTCATCCACAATACAACCTGAGTTGGTCATTCATATGTAATCATGAAGCCATGGTGGCTGGGCATGCATTCTGAACACAAAGCGTCAAGGACTCTCTCTTTCTGGCTCAGTCGCTGGATGAATGCACTAGAGTCACACTAAGGTTTGTAATGTTTGCTCTTACCCACTAATTATTTCTGTGTATATATTTTATACTATGAGCACAAACACAATAAGGAGAAATCAATGGCTTCTTAAATACATGTAACTTATAGTAGAGGTTGACTTTTAACATTGGTGGTGCTGGATGTAGAAACCTTAAAAAACGTTAAGAAATCCCCTTATTTTAAAGTTAATGTGATGCGGTGTTTGATTGTCTGCAGTGTGTTAATTACCGGGCTAGTGAGCTGGGAGCTACAGTAGCTTAAATACATGAACCAGTGACCCTCAGAAAATGCCAATCAATTGCCGCCACAAGAAACCCTATGTCTCCTGCTAATTGAATTTCATTGAAACCAAGGTTGGGTCTTCTAGTTTTAATCTGTCGCTGTTTACTCAACAGACTCATTCAGTTCCAACCTTCAAGGCAACAATCATTCTTATAAAATAACAAATATTGAGCTTGAAGATGCTGTCCATGGACAGGAGCCACCAAGACAGGGTATTGACAGAAGTAGTGTCGCAATGCTAAGAGAAATCATTGACTTCCCTTAATATTATTAAAAAGCCGTCAATGGACAGAATTAGCTATCAGAAACAGATCAAGGACAGAGTGTTCTAGTGGAATGGAGAAAGCAGGCAGCCTTCAATTCCGTAAACAAAAGCAGGAGAAAACTCAGTCTCATCCAACACAACAAGAGTTGAAGATTCTAGCCGGGTTAGAAAAAGGAGGCCCATTGCTTTTTAAAAGAGAGGGAAAGGACAAATAAACTGCTGAGACATAAATTTCCTGCAGTGGTTGCGTGAGGCACTCATTGGTGACTTTTATGGCTTGGTAGTGGGAGGAAAGGCACTATCAGGCTATTGGTGTTTATTACAGGGGGTATAATGGGGCCTGCTGAAGTGATTTTTATACTGTTTCTGTCTGGCTGCACCACGACACACTGCACTGTTCCATTCCTCACCCCTCCATGGCTGATTGTTGCGCCTGTGATAGCTACTATTCTGTGTGCTCTTAAAACCTTTGCCTTGAACCAAGCTGCCTGCCTGCCAAACCATCTGGTGATTCTGAACACCGCCCCCCCCGTAAAAAAAAATAATATATATATATAAAGAGGTCTATGAATGCCCAGGCAGGTCTCTGACCCTATATTGGCCCATCTAGAGAACAGGGGAACTATCAACCTGAGGCATGTGCTAGGCCAGCTTGATTTCAATTTAGATTTCTACTGTAACCCTTCAACCCCCCTGCTGTCCTCTTAAATTCAAAAATAGGAATGCCGCAACTTCCACGTCGAACGCATTAAGTGCCCTTCAAATCGGTGAACCTAGCTGTGAAATTGAAAAAGGGGACTAGATACCAAAAAAGCCCTAAGCAGCCGTTAAGATTATGACCACTTGAATGAACTCAAGGCTAATGACATTAGCACAGGTCTGAATCTAACTAACTAGGCTACATCGCAGGAAGTAAGTTACCCATGAACATTCCACTTTGTCATGATAAACAGTAGCCGGGCAGTCTTGGGACTCTCTCTGCGCTGTGTTTGTGGCTGTATCAGAGGGATAGGGAGATTGGGTGGGTGTTGTGGGGTAGAGAGAGAGGGCCCCAGTCCCCTTCACAGTGCAGGCCTGACTGCAGCCCAATGCAGTAAGAACTTAATGCCATCGGGGACCATCCCATTTGAATGCTCCGGCTTTCTTTATAAGTGGCACAAGTGGAGCAGAAAAATTGCTTGGGATTAATTTTGGGGGCCTGTGAACACACAGCTGGGATCAGTGTATACAGCTTCCTCAGAGGTGGCGCTCCTTAAATACTGGCTTTACCCCGCTTTTATTAAGGCTTGGTTGGGCTGCCCCATTGAAGTGTTATATTTTTTCAACGGCCGAAGGCGATGGAGCTACTTCAAATGGTATTTAGGAAATAATAACATTCGTGTTCAAAGCGATAAGGAAATTAAACCTTTTGGGCTCTCCCCAAAACGTAAGGATTTTACTCACCCTCTTTGGCTGTGAAGCTTGCTATGCTTGAATGTATCTGCCCAAAGCACACAGGATCACAGTGTGATCTGTGTAAATAACTACAGTATAACACAGTGTGATTTGTTTAAATAACTACAGTATAACACAGTGTGATCTGTGTAAATAACTACAGTATAACACACTGTGATCTGTGTAAATAACTACAGTATAACACACTGTGATCTGTGTAAATAACTACAGTATAACACGGTGTGGAGAAAAAGTACAGGGGCTTTTCTACCAACTGCACTTCTGTTCAAAAATACAATACATTCATGCACATTTTTGCTGTAACTCAGCACAAACACACCAATCCACCACTAGAGGTTCTCCTCCAGCATCGGTGGTTCTCCTCCAGTGTCTGTGGTTCTCTGTGGTTCTCCTCCAGTGTCTGTGGTTCTCTGGGGTTCTCCTCAAGTGGTTCTCTGTGGTTCTCCTCCATAGTGTCTGTGGTTCTCCTCCACAATGTCTGTGGTTCTCTGTGGTTCTCCTCCACAATGTCTGTGGTTCTCTGTGGTTCTCCTCCACAGTGTCTGTGGTTCTCTGTGGTTCTCCTCCACAGTGTCTGTGGTTCTCTGTAGTTCTCCTCCACAGTGTCAGTGGTTCTCTTCCGCAGTGTCAGTGGTTCTCCTCCACAGTGTATGTGGTTCTCTGTGGTTCTCCTCCACAGTGTCTGTGGTTCTCTGTGGTTCTCCTCCACAGTGTCTGTGGTTCTCCATGGTTCTCCTCCACAGTGTCTGTGATTCTCTGTGGTTCTCCTCCAGTGTCTGTGATTCTCTGTGGTTCTCCTCCACAGTGTCAGTGGTTCTCCTGCACAGCGTTTGTGGTTCGATATGGTTCTCCTCCACAGTGTATGTGGTTCTCTGTGGTTCTCCTCCACAGTGTGTCTCTCTTTGTCCAGATAGGAGTAATGGAGCTAATGAATGAGGCCAGCTCTCATACACCCCACTTTGATTGACTGTTGTTGCTGCCTTCAGCCCAGAGTTGTACATATACCAGCTGACAGTGCTGCAGAACTGCTGGAGTAGACAGTGGGCTTTGAGCACCAGTCTACTGCACCAGACTAGCTATCACTGGCCTCTTTAGCTTGAAAACACACGTACATACAAACACACATAAAAACAAATACAGGCACACACAAACGACTAGACCTATCATCTGGCTGTTTCCTTAATGCTGATGACAGCGTTTCCATTTCTGTAGGAAAGGTTCCAGAGCAAAGGTGATATGGGCTCCCTTATAGCGGACACACTCCAGCAGACAGCAGCTTGCTTCCAGCAAAAAGGTTTGTTTTATGTGGAAAACGATATCAAAGTGAAATACTGTTGAGGGGTAAATCAAATATGCGGTGCGGGAAGGAAAAAACATAAAGTTTCCCATTTCAAAGTCATTTTCCCCTGAATGCTATTCTAACGCTCTTAATAACTGACGCTTTTTTATGATGTAATAGGACACTGAAGACATCGGCAGTTGGCTCCCCCGAGGCGAGAGATAAAGTGCTGGACAGTCTCAGGAACCATCAAGAAAGCACGGTTCCACTGAACCACAGCGCAGTGCGCCGCATTACTCCCACTCGTAAAGGTCACGTTCAAATAAGCTTTGCATTGGTTATACACACATATGGGCAGAGAGAAATGAGAGGTAAAATTCACAGATATGCAGCAGTGCCTGTCTCATGAGTCCTGTGGCATTCTACAGCACATAGACTACTGGGTTATGTGCATCACTCAGGGCCTATAGTGATGACAGGGAGTGTTCACTTTGAACTCTTCGTCTATGAAGACACAGCAATGCTCTGCATCATTGGTCATTCAATGTCCTATTAACATGGAATTCAAACCAGGTGTTCAAAGGGAGACAAGAGTACAGGAAGTGAGTGAGAGAGAGAGAGAGACCAAAAAAGAGAGAGGAGAACGGAGAACCAGAATAAACAGAGTGGTCAGGAGGAGTAGAACATTGTGGGTGGGTTACATTACGCTGAGCCAGCCAAGCAGGCAGGCAGTGTGTGAGGAAACGGTCTGGCTAGCCGCCGCTGCTGTGTGACGGTTGGATTTAGAAAACGTGTCTGAAAGCAATCAAACAATGTCTGGCCCAATCTGTGCCCTCATCACGATAAGAGGCAGCAGTAAGGCTGGCTGGGGGAGCGAACGACGAGTGGGCCTCTCTCTAATCAGAAGCCGGACCGGCGTAATTGCCTGCTACAATCTATCTCTGCCACCGCCGGCCACCAGCCTTTCACACGTATTAGATGGGGGCCCGGTTCATTTCAATACGCCGCACCGAGCACCGTCAAGTGGAATTGGCAGGGTAAATAGGAACTGCTGTTTATTTCCTACTACCACACACACACACTGTACACACACAGCCACATACACAGACACATCCTCAGTTGTCGTATTCAGGCTAAACAGGGGAGTAAAAAGAGAGTGCCATTAGCTCAGGCAGAATCCACCCCGACCGACAGAAATTACTGTCAGCGGGGCAGCCCCGCACTGCGAGCCGCAAAACAATGGCGGGGGCGTCACAACTGTAAGGGAACGGGTCGAGGAAAAGCTCATAATGGGAGGCAAGGCTTATTCTGCGTCCACCTCAAACCAGCTTCAACCACAAACACTTCCACAACTACACTGGGAAAAGTTGAACATTGATAGCGATACTCCTGGTTTGTCTTAACTGTGACTTTCATACAAGGATTAGGGCTTTCTTTCTGAAATATTACATTTCAATTTCAATTTGATAAAATGCTTGTCCAGAACAGTGGCCTTGACTAAGTGCTGCACTGGGAGACAATACACAAATCTGTACTAAAAAATCAGATCAGTTTAAACTGATAAATAACAATAGGGGTGTAGAGGGGCACTTTAACATAATGGTAGCTGTCAAATACCAGACAACACAGTCAATATACTGGATGACCCACAAATGACAACACACACACAAATTACTACAGCAACAAAAGAATGTTGGACAAAATGTGGTCGAAAAGGATAATCATACAAAAATATGATCCAAGGTCCTACAGAAGTGTATAGGTGGTGCCTTAGCATCTGTCATTTTAAATCAAATGGCTTTGTCCATAAAGTCCCAGTTCTCTCTTTTTTATATGAAATACACTATATATACAAAAGTATGTGGACAACCCAAATTAGTAGATTCGGCTATTTCAGCCACACCTGTTGCAGACAGGTGTATATAATCAAGCACACAGTGTCACGCCCTGACTCAAGGGACGTTTATTTGTTGAGTCAGGATGTGTATATTCCGTGTTGTGTTTGTTCATTGTTAGATCTAGAATGTGTAGATCTATGTTGGCCGGGGTGGTTCCCAATCAGAGGCAGCTGTAGATCGTTGTCTCTGATTGGGGACCATACTTAGGCAGCCTTTTGGCACCTGTTAGTTGTGGGATCTTGTTCCGTGTGAGGTATGTTATTTGTCACGTTTCGTTTGTTGTTTTGTTGTGTGTTCAGTACGTAAATAAATATGAATGCATATCACGCTGCGCCTTGGTCCGTCTCGTTCATGAACGATCGTGACACACAGCCATGCAATCTCCATAGACAAACACTGGCAGTAGAATGGCCTTATTGAAGAGCTCAGTGACATTCAACGTGGCACCGTCATATGATGCCACCTTTCCAACAAGTCAGTTTGTCACATTTCTGCCCTGCTAGAGCTGCCCCAGTCATCTGTAAGTGCTGTTATTGTGAAGTGGAAACATCTAGGAGCAACAATGGCTCAGCCGCAAAGTGGTAGGCCACACAAGCTCACAGAACGGGACCGGTGAGTGCTGTAGCGCATATAAAATCGTCCGTCCTCGGTTGCAACACTCCCCACCGAGTTCCAAACTGCCTCTGGAAGCAACGTCAGCACAAGAACTGTTCGTCGGGAGCTTCATGAAATGGGTTTCCATGGCCGAGCACACTCACACAAGCCTAAGATCACCATGCGCGATGCCAAGCATCGGCTGGAGTGGTGTAAAGCTCTCCGCCATTGGACTCTGGAGCAAACTCTGGAAACGTGTTCTCTGGAGTGATGAATCACGCTTCACCATCTGGCAGTCCGACGGACGAATCTGGGTTTGGCGGATGCCAGAATAACGCTACCTGCCCCAATGCATAGTGCTAACTGTAAAGTTTGGTGGAGGAGGAATTTTTCATGGTTCGGGCTAGGCCCCTTAGTTACATGAAGGGTAATCTTAATGCTACAGCATACAATGAATGACATTCTAGACGATTCTGTGCTTCCAATTTTGTGGCAAGTTTGGGGACGGCCCTTTCCTATTTCAGTATGACAATGACCCTTCGCACAAAATGAGGTCCATTCAGAAATTGTTTGTCAAGATCGGTGTGGAAGAACTTGACTGGCCTTCACAGAGCCCTGACCTCAACCCCATCAAACACAATTTGGGATGAATTGGAATGCCGACTGCGAGCCAGGCTTAATCGCCCAACATCAGTGCCCAACCTCACTAACAGCCTCCAGAAGAGGGGAGGCTGTTATAGCAGCAAAGGGGGGACCAACTCCATATTAATGCTCCTGATTTTGGAATAAGATGTTCGATGAGCAGGTGTCCACATACTTTTGGTAATGTAGCGTAATTGTGTTGTGAGTGAGGGTGCAGTGAACTGCAAATTTGAAACAACTTTTTGACAGAAAGGACAGAGGACTATTTTATATCATTTTTTAAGGGCAATAGCAGTGCTTTTATGAGGGTCCTTGTGGTTTTTCAATCAGCAATAACAGCAGTATTTGGTGACTACCACTCGGAGAGATGCTCTCACAATGATATTTGAACTCCAGGTTCAAAAGGCCTGAGAATCATTCAGACTCTCTTTTTTCGGTCGGTACGTTCGCCTGCCTGCTGAATGCACCATTTCACACACAATCGAGGCCCTTTCAAAATAAGCCTAACTGCCATTTCTAAAATTACTTCTTATTACTTCAAATGTTTTGAGTAGTATTTTCAATTACAATGGGTCTGTCAATTGGTTGGACCCTGAATTATTTTTGCTGGAGAAGACAGGCAAACAATTTTGAACTCCTCTGTCTCCCTGAAAGGGGATAAACCATTTCACTTTAAGAGGGATGTACAGCATTTTGTGGGGCACTTACCTCTGGTGATGGGGCATGGGGGTTTCAAAACCCACTCCTAGAAACAGTTATGTCTATTGTCTCTTATATACTTACACACAATCTAAGGCTAGATATACTACATCTGCAGTGACCAGAAATGATAAGAATTTGATTGACCAGAGTAATTTCTCTGCTTATCGAATGCCCACTCTGAACAACCCTAAGACAACATGTTCACCAGTCAGACCATGCATCCCTCTCCAGTCCAGCATGGCTGCTATAGGAGACTGTATGGCCAGTCAGTGTAAGCTAATCACTATTGAAAAAGCAATTCTCACACAGATCTTTCCACATTATGGTGAGTTTAAACAAACTTGTGCAACAGTTAATGATGACCAAGATCACATAACAGGGTAGTTTTAGTTCAAAGCTATATGGAACTGGATCAGTGGCACCTTGTAGCCTTCATAAATGTTAACTTAACAGAAAATGTATCTGAAAATAGGAATGTTAGTTGGATCAGTGAGATTCCCATCCAAGACATTATCAGGCTTTGGGGGATGCATCAGAGTAAAATGGTAAGAGGTTGTCCTTAACAAAGAAGCCAGTCTTTGATGGCTACCAATGTCACAGTGAGGACTCATTCAATGGCACTCAAAGAGCAGGAGACATAGGAGACCTTTGCCATGCATAAATCATCTAGTAACTGCTAAATCAATGCTAATTATTGTAAAACAATGGACAGCAGAGCATGCCAAGTGAATACCACTGCCACCGACCCCCTTAAACACACACACCACCCATTTCAGCATTTTACCAAACCCTGACACATGCTTGCTGTCATCAAGGACCTCAGCCACCCGAGCCACGGCCTGTTCACCCCGCTACTATCTAGAAGGCGGAGGAAGTGCAGGTGCCTCAAAGCCGCGACCAAGAGACTGAGAAACAGCTTCTACCTCCAGGCCATCAGACTGTTAAACAGTCACCACTAGCCTTAGTCACTGTTCTAGCCACCACTATACCCTGCACCTTAGAGACTGCTGCCTTATGTACAGAGTCATTGAACACTGGTTACTTTAATAATGTTTACATACTGTTTTACCTACTGTATATGTATATATACAGTGGGGAGAACAAGTATTTGATACACTGCCGATTTTGCAGGTATTCCTACTTACAAAGCATGTAGAGGTCTGTAATTTTTATCATAGGTACACAAAAACTGTGAGAGACGGAATCTAAAACAAAAATCCAGAAAATCACATTGTATGATCTTTAAGGAATTAATTTGCATTTTATTACATGACATAAGTATTTGATGCATCAGAAAAGCAGAACTTAATATTTGGTACAGAAACCTTTGTTTGCAATTACAGAGAACATATGTTTCCTGTAGTTCTTGACCAGGTTTGCACACACTGCAGCAGGGATTTTGGCCCACTCCTCCATACAGACTTTCTCCAGATCCTTCAGGTTTCGGGGCTGTCGCTGGGCAATACGGACTTTCAGCTCCCTCCAAAGATTTTCTATTGGGTTCAGGTCTGGAGACTGGCTAGGCCACTCCAGGACCTTGAGATGCTTCTTAGACCAAAAACCTCTATTTTCTTACGGAGCCACTCCTTAGTTGCCCTGGCTGTGTGTTTCGGGTCGTTGTCATGCTGGAAGACCCAGCCACGATCCATCTTCAATGCTCTTACTGAGGGAAGGAGGTTGTTGGCCAAGATCTCGCGATACATGGCCCCATCCATCCTCCCCTCAATACGGTGCAGTCGTCCTGTCCCCTATGCAGAAAAGCATCCCCAAAGAATGATGTTTCCACCTCCATGCTTCACGGTTGGGATGGTGTTCTTGGGGTTGTACTCATCCTTCTTCTTTCTCCAAACACGGCGAGTGTAGTTTAGACCAAAAAACTCTATTTGTGTCTCATCAGACCACATGACCTTCTCCCATTCCTCCTCTGGATCATCCAGATGGTCATTGGCAAACTTCAGACGGGCCTGGACATGCGCTGGCTTGAGCAGGGGGACCTTGCGTGCGCTGCAGGATTTTAATCCATGACGGCGTAGTGTGTTACTAATGGTTTTCTTTGAGACTGTGGTCCCAGCTCTCTTCAGGTGATTGACCAGGTCCTGCCGTGTAGTTCTGGGCTGATCCCTCACCTTCCTCATGATCATTGATGCCCCACGAGGTGAGATCTTGCATGGAGCCCTAGACCGAGGGTGATTGACCGTCATCTTGAACTTCTTCCATTTTCTAATAATTGCGCCAACAGTTGTTGCCTTCTCACCAAGCTGCTTGCCTAGTGTCCTGTAGCCCATCCCAGCCTTGTGCAGGTCCACAATTTTATCCCTGATGTCCTTACACAGCTCTCTGGTCTTGGCCATTGTGGAGAGGTTGGAGTCTGTTTGATTGAGTGTGTGGACAGGTCTTTTATACAGGTAACGAGTTCAAACATGTGCAGTTAATACAGGTAATTAGTGGAGAACAGGAGGGCTTCTTAAAGAAAAACTAACAAGTCTGTGAGAGCCGGAAATCTTACTGGTTGTTAGGTGATCAAATACTTATGTCATGAAATAAAATGCAAATTAATTACTTAAAAATCATACAAATGTGATTTTCTGGATTTTTGTTTTAGATTCCGTGTCTCACAGTTGAAGTGTACCTATGATAAAAATTACAGACCTCTATATGCTTTGTAAGTAGGAAAACCTGCAAAATCTATATATATATATATATTATATTTATATTCCGTCTCTGACATTGCTCGTTCTGATATTTCTTCATTTCTGGATTATGTGTGTATTGTTTTTAATATTGTTATTATTGCTAGGTATTACTGCACTGTTGGAGCTAGAAACACAAGCATTTCCCTGCACCTGCGATAACATATGCATCTCTGTGTACGCGACCAATACAATTTGATTGGAATTGTCTGTGTCCTACAAGGCTACTACTTCAGTGCAACTTTTCTACTAAATTAATTGAGCAAAACGCAAATGCTGCAGAGGCCGATGACACACTGGCTAGATATGTTGTGTGCAGTAGACTGGTGCTCAAAGGCCACTGTCTACTCCAGCAGTTCTGCAGCACTGTCAGCTGGTAGATGCTGCCTTCAGCCTAGAGGTGCACAACAACAGTCAACCAAAGTGGGCCAGGTGTCGGGGTGTGTAAAATCTGTCCTGGTTCATTAGCTCCATTACTCCTCAGTCCTCACTGGACACAGAGAGACACACTGTGCAGGAGACCCACAGAGCACCACAGACACTGTGCAGGAGAACCACAGAGAACCATATACACTGTGGGGGAGAACCACAGGCACTGTGCAGGAGAACCACAGACACAATGTGGAGGAGAACCACAGAGATATAGATATAAAGAAAGCACACTACATCATAAACATTTTTGATAGTACAACAGTCATTTTGAAAGGTTTATCATATGCTTAAATGAGTCATGAATGCTGTAAATAGTTGTGTGTTGGAGACATGTGAAATAAATAAATGCCATCATATGTCCAGAAACACGCTAAAGCATTCGTTTTAACACTTTTTTAGTGCTATAACGTATTTGCTTCTAGTCTAGTCAAATCATATAGTGCTTCTGTCACACATAGGGACATGGAGATCCCAGCTCTGAAAATAACAGAGCCAATGCAACATTTCTCTACGGGGTCCTACAGGTTCACAGCTCCATCTAGTGACTGGTATGAGGCATCATCCTATTTCTAAATGTATGGAAAACTTCAGTTGGCTGAATCGAACACAAGACTTGCAAATAATTTAGTTCAATGAAGCACAAAACACTGGCATCATGACACAATATGGACAGCTGAATAACTTGAAATAAACATGAAAGAAAATATGAAAATATGAAAGAAAAATGCCTGATTTTCTAAAAAAAAGTTGGTCACTCTTCAATGGACATTTCTCATTCTGGTATTGTGATTTCCTGTGTCTAGATATCTCCCACAGAAAGTAGTTGGAAACAACATATGATAGAAATAGAGTGACCTGTCTGTCAGCCATGTTGTAATGAACACTGGCTATGGCAGCTTCACACTCTACAGTCAACCTGCCTATCTGAAGAGTAGAGTAGAAGAGTGAAATACAGGAATATAGAACCTGCCTGCACCCCCATCACACCCCCACCCAGGCCCACCCTCCTCCCCCACTGAGTTCCACAGTCTGGGCCTGCTGCTGCTGCTACCACCACTGCACTGAGAGGGAATTTACATTTTAATAGGCAGAGCTGCTCACTGCCTCCGAATGAAGGTATATGCTCAGCTGAACAGCAGGAAATGCACCCTACTGCAGAAGTTTACAATTAACCCCGAGACAATTCCTGAGGCACACAGACGGAAAATTATATTTTTTGCCCCGCTGTCTCTCTGTGGAGCTATCACATCATATACATAAACACAGATGATATCTGTGGACCTACAGTACCTCATCATATATATAAACACACATGATATCTGTGGACCTACAGTACCTCATCATATACATAAACACACATGATATCTGTGGACCTACAGTACCTCATCATATACATAAACACACATGATATCTGTGGACCTACAGTACCTCATCATATACATAAACACACATGATATCTGTGGACCTACAGTACCTCATCATATACATAAACACACATGATATCTGTGGACCTACCTCATCATATACATAAACACACATGATATCTGTGGACCTACAGTACCTCATCATATACATAAACACACATGATATCTGTGGACCTACAGTACCTCATCATATACATAAACACACATGATATCTGTGGACCTACAGTACCTCATCATATACATAAACACACATGATATCTGTGGACCTACCTCATCATATACATAAACACACATGATATCTGTGGAGCTACCTCATCATATACAGTACCAGTCAAAGGTTTGGACACACCTACTTATTCAAGGCTTTTTCTTAATTTTTACACTGTAGAATAATAGTGAAGACATCAAAACTATGAAATAACACATATAGAATCATGTAGTAACCAAAGAAATGTTAAACAAATCAAAATATATATATTTTTATATACTTCAAATAGCCACCCTTTGCCTTGATGACAGCTTTGCACATTCTTGGCATTCTCTCAACCAGCTTCACCTGGAATGCTTTTCCAACAGTCTTGAAGGAGTTCCCACATATGCTGAGCACTTGTTGGCTGCTTTTCCTTCACTCAGCCTGGAGGTGTGTTGGGTCATTGTCCTGTTGAAAAACAAATGATAGTTCCACTAAGCCCAAACCAGATGGGATGGCGTTCGCTGCAGAATGTCTCACAAAGACACAGCGGTTGGAACCAAAAATCTCAAATTTGGACTCCAGACCAATGGACACATTTCACCGGTCTAATGTCCATTGTTCGTGTTTCTTGGCCCAAGCAAGTCTCTTCTTCTTATTGGTGTCCTTTAGTATTGGTTTCTTTGCAGCTATTCGACCATGAAGGCCTGATTCACACAGTCCCCTCTGAACAGTTGATGTTGAGATGTGTCTGTGACTTGAACTCTGTGAAGCATTTATTTGGGCTGCAATTTCTGAGGCTGGTAACTCTAATGAACTTATCCTCTGCAGCAGAGCTAACTCTTCCATTCCTGTGGTGGTCCTCATGAGAGCCAGTTTCATCATAGCGCTTGATGGTTTTTGCGACTGCACTTGAAGAAACTTTCAAAGTTCTTGAAACTTTCCGTATTGACTGACCTTCATGTCTTAAAGTAATGATGGACTGTAACTTCTCTTTGCTTTTTTGAGCAGTTCTTGCCATAATATGGACTTGGTCTTTTACCAAATAGGGCTATCTTCTGTATACACCACTACCTTATCACAACACAACTGATTGGCTCAAACGCATTAAGAAGGAAAGAAATTCCAGAAATTAACTTTTAAGGCACACCTGTTAATTGAAATGCATTCCAGGTGACTACCTTATGAAGCTGGTTGAGAGAATGCCAAGAGTGTGCAAAGCTATCATCAAGGCAAAGGGTGGCTATTTGAAGAATCTCAATTATAAAATATATTTTGATTTGTTTAACACTTTTTTGGTTACTACATGATTCCATATGTGTTATTTAATAGTTTTGATGTCTTCACTATTATTCTACAATGTAAAAAAATAGTAAAAATAAAGAAAAACCTTTGAATGAGTAGGTGTGTCCAAACTTTTGAGTTGTAGTGTACATAAACACACATGATATCTGTGGCGCTACCTCATCATATACATAAACACACACATACATATAGATGCATGTGTTCATAAACCAACATCCAGAGAGAAACGGAATGTTGGGTAATGCAGTGCTACCTTAGATTTGGCAGATAGGTGTAGACTAGATAGCTTAGCATTGTTTTGACCCAGCCTGGTCGGGGACTGGGACTGGGGCTGGGACTGGGGCGGGAGATGCAGTCAGTGGCAGATGACTGCAGCAGCACAGAAGCCTTAACTCTTGGTTCTCAGCCTGCCCGTGCTAAGGGCACCGTGGCGGTTCCATCAACGCTGTCATTAAGCCACCAAACAAAGGAAAGGATGTGGAAGAGAGGAGAGGAGGCTCATCTTAACTTCTGACTGTCAGACAGGGCACAAGGGCACAGGGGGAGGTCAACACAGTGCTAGCTCTGGAGGGAGGGATGGATGGATGGAAACTAGACCACTATGGAGATGATTACCATGTTGTACCGCTGGTCACTAGGGGCCATAGAGAGACAGTACCTCACTATGAAATAAAAATTAATGATTTTATTTCCTTAAAAGGGGCAGTGCATTCAAACGTGACTTTCCTGTGTTTTCTATATACTGAGTATACCAAACATTAACACCACTTTCCTCCCCCCCTCCCTTCCTCCTCCCCTCCCTTCCCCTTTTGCCTTCAGAACAGCCTCAATTCGTCAGGGCATGGACTCTACAAGGTGTTGAAAGCATTCTACGGGGATGCTGGCCCATGTTGACGCCAATGCTTCCCACAGCTGTCAAGTTGATTAAATGTCCTTTGGGTGGTGGACCAATCTTGATACACACAGAAAACTGTTGAGCGTGAAAAACCCAGCAGCGTTGCAGTTCTTGACACAAATCGGTGCGCCTGACACCTACTACTATACCCCATCCAAAGGCACTTAAATATTTTGTCTTATCCATTCACCCTCTGAATGGCTCACACACAATCCATGTCTCAATTGTCTCAAGGCTTAAAAATCCTTCTTTAACCTGTCTCCTCCCCTTCATCTACACTGATTAAAGTGGATTTAACAAATGACATCAATAAGGGATCATATCTTTCATCAGTCTGTCATAGAAAGAGCAGGTGTTCTTAATGTTTTGTACACTCAGTGTATTTTTCCACACTCTGAGGTTGTGTGAAAATTATGATAATACCCTTTTAGTGTAAGAGCTGTTTGAAAAGAGCGCATTAAATTTCCGCTCATTTTGCAAGGGTGGCGTTCTGGCCTGCCTGGTGACATCACTAGGCGGTGTAAGTTAAAAGGCCAATAAGAAAGAGAGTTTCAAACCTCTCTGCCAATAACAGCTAGCTTTCAGGTTACATATTTTACATTTACATCATTTAGCAGATGCTCTTATCCAGAGCGACTTACAAATTGGTGCATTCAACTTATGATAGCCAGTGGGACAACCACTTTTTTTTATGGGGGGGGGGGGGGCGGGGGGGGGGGTAGAAGGATTACTTTTATACTATTCCAGGTATTCTTTAAAGAGGTAGGGTTTCAAGTGTCTCCGGAAGGTGGTCAGTGACTCCGCTGTCCTGGCGTCGTGGGGGAGCTTGTTCCACCATTGGGGTGCCAGAGCAGCAAATAGCTTTGACTGGGCTGAGCGGGAACTGTGCTTCTGTAGAGATAGGGGAGCTAGCAGGCCAGAGGTGGATGAACGTAGTGCCCTCGTTTGGGTGTAGGGTCTGATCAGAGCCTGAAGGTAAGGAGGTGCCGTTCCCCTCACAGCTCCGTAGGCAAGCACCATGGTCTTGTAGTAGATGCGAGCCTCAACTGGAAGCCAGTGGAGTGTGCGGAGGAGCGGGGTGACATGAGACATATCACTCAGACCAATCCTTTCATATTGAGATAGAAAATGGCTGCATTGGACCTTAGGAGTTAAGGTGAATTGACTGTTCTGTTCAAATTCATGATCTCAACCAAGAACTACAGATTTTTTTTTGTTTTCTGAAATTGTTATCAGATTCTGGTGGTTGTTTGAATTTCGTAGTAGCTTATCACTTTTTTATATAAGTTGACCTTTTGAGAGATAGCCAGATAAATGAAATGTGACTGTAGATTGTGGAGCCTAGGTTGTAGATGGTGGCGGGTCCCTCCTCTACAACTAACTGGGATTCATTTATGTTCCAGCATCATGCCCTTGCTCTCTATAATGCAGCTTTCCTTCTGTTTACATAAGACGTGGTTTTCATATGTTTGGTCCTCTGTAGCTCAATTGGTAGAGCATGGCGCTTGTAACACTAGGGTAGTGGGTTTGATCCCCGGGACCACCCATATGTAAAAATTTATGCATACATGACTGTAAGTCGCTTTGGATAAAAGCGTCTGCTAAATGGCATATTATTTTATTGTATTATTATATTATTATATCATTCCATTTATTCCATTCCAGCAATTACAATGAACCCGTCCTCCTATATCTATCCCACCAGCCTCCTCTGGTTGACATAGCTAGGTGCTAGACTAAGCACACTAATCCTCCCTCCATTTCCCCCTCTTTTTCTCCCCTTTCCCTCTCTTTTCTATTTTCACAGTGTTGGTAGCGTATGTCTGTGTCACTGTGGAGTGTGAAACGGCACAATGTGTCACACAGCTCCAGGCATGCAATCAAGACGAGCTGGGGCCCCTCCCCGGCCTAATTAATAACTATTGAACACGCTAACAACAATCAACACTAATTAAATACGCGCTTGTTGACAAGGGTGCAAGCCTTATCAAAAGCACAAGGCGGGAGGGGAGGGAGGGGATTTTGATGGGATGTGTGGGTGTGTGTGAAGGGGGGGGTGCAAAAAACGAGGGCTTCTGTTTTCAGTAATTAGTTAACGAAGTGCCCCGAGTCACACTTAATTCCGAGCCGCGACGTTTCTGTCTGTTTGTCTGCCTGCCGCTCTCCGCTGGCAGGGGATACAGGACAGTCAGCCCAGCTGGGGACCAGACGTAGAAGTCATATAAACATCACTGTGTGTGTCCGGGATGACACCCTATTCCCTATATAGTATTGGTTGTGTTTACACAGGCAGCCCAATTCTGATATTTTTCCACCTATTGGTATTTTAACCAATCAGATTAGCTCTTTGGCAAATAATTGGGCAAAAGATCAGAATTGGGCAGCCTGTGTAAACACAGCCTTTTTGACCAGAGCCCATAGGGTGCCATTTCGTACACAGCCACTGTGTTTAAGCATAGATGTGTCTTGTAGAGGTGTACAGTATGTTTGAGATCCATACACTAGGTTGGACAGACATCAGCAGCAACAGTCAGACGACACAGTAGACAAACTAATCATCAATATGACCTGAAAAAACTGACTGCACATGAGTGGTTGTGCTGCTGAGTCCTGTGCTTTAGATTGCTGAATCCTTACTAGAAGCTTGTGCAGTTTACAATACAAAACTCAGTTCTTCCCATTCAGGTCAGTGATGTACAGAGTGTTATTACATGTAGGAGGTGCATGACGAGTTGAGATGTTGATCTGGTGGGGGTTTTAAACGCTGTGACTACGTGTGATTGCCTGCCCTGTTTGGACCCAGGAGATGTCATGCTACAGCTCAGGGAAGTCACAGCTGATATTACTGTACAACTTGTGCTTCAACCAACAAAATCTAAATCCCTGAGTTTACAAGCAAGAGGTTTGACCCCTTCATGTTATCCAGTCTGCACACTGCTGTAGCCTACATGTTCAATACAAATCTGACTGGATCAGCACTTCTGGCCATGAGTTGGGTCCAGGAGAAAGGCTGCCAGGCAGGGTCCATACTCCATAGAGCCAGAATATGTCCCTCCTAACCCCCACCCTGGCCCCTGGCCTACTGACCAAGCCCCCGTGCTCCAGTCCCACTCTCAAAGCAGGGGTAATTCTGAGTGACAGCTACCACAGGGCACGGCCCATGTATCGACAGCAGACGTTTGTTCCCATGATCGGTCCCTGATAGGCAATTGAATTTGTCAGTGACCCTAAACAATTGCAGGGACGAGGATCAGAGGATTTCTCTTCCCCTGGCCCCCACTGCCCATCCTGATCAATAAGGACCCGATCGATAGCCAGTGACCGATATTGATCACTCTGTCCTGTCTGCTGCCTGTTCCCTTCCCAGCAGCCAGCAGGGTTGGCGTGAGAGGGAGCCGGTGGGGGAGGGAGTGCACTACCCTCCCCCCTCACTTGTTTAGTATAGCCCAACAGTCAGACAGATGTACAGCATTGGACATGAGCGTAGACAAACTATCTCGCTCACACACAAACACAAACTTTAATTAAGAAACAAAGAATGCGGATCATTTCGGGATGAACCAGATGTGTTTTCCAATAAGACATGAAGAAGAGCATTGCTGTGTCTCTGGGTCTCATCTATACATCAACTGCTGTGGTCGCCGGCCTCATACCACTCCTATATAGTTGTTTCTGTACACAAGCCTCAGAGTTAATCAGATTTACAAAACCCCACCTGAGGGGCCCTTCAGACCCACAAACAGGCATCATGGATGACAGGCCACTCAGCTGCAGTCCCCCTCTCAAATCCCCTCCACCCTGTGCTCCAGCCCCCTCGCCACATATGGTCGAGGACGTTCCCCCTAACGAGATAGGCCTGACAAATGTAAGAGACAGGCATAGCAGTGTGCCGCAGGTGAATGAATCTCCACAGAAAAGCACTTGTGGATAAACTGAGGGGCAGCAGCAGCTGCAGCAATTACAGCCAATTAGCTGTGAATTAAAGGGGAACTTAGAGAAGCATGGGAAGTTTAAGAGACATTACTTATTGTGTGTTTTCCGAAGAGGGACCGTTTTTTATTGATTTATTTCTACATCTGAGTGCTTCACACATCTGTTGGTAAACATTTGCCTTGGCGGGCCTGGCTGTCTCAGTCTCTCTGACCCAAGGAGAGTTAGTTAACCGCTGTCGGTAATTAAATGTCTGAGCACCCCTGTCGGGATGTGTTTTCAAGGCAACACTCAGCTAATGCTTAAAGTTTTGTTTGGAGGTTGTGTGGTTTTTAGACATCTCTCTGCATATCGCCAGCCCCCCAACCGCGACCCTCTTTTTCACAAAAGTGAAGTGAGTAAATAACATAAATAGCAATGACCTTTCTGCAAACAAACTAACGTTACTGCGATATCCCTGATCCCTGTGCTGCTGCAGTAAACACACACAAGCGGCTGCTGCTGAGACGTTCATTCGGTGCATTGTGAACACAGCTCGATGTTAATTGCACAGATGACGGTTGGCTTTGATCCGCGCTGGCCTGCCAGGATGGAGGCTTTTCTTCAGCAAGCCAGCGAGAGGTGCAATTAGGGCCTGATCAATACTGATGCGTCCTTCGGAATTTCTCTATCAATTTCCAATGAAATACACACAAAAACAGCAGCCTTGAGCTGTGAAAAGAGGCCCGTTCACTCCCCCCACTCCAGTTGAAGTTGTTTACGTCGCGTAATTGAAATTCTTTCATTGTCTTTCAGTAGAAAGACAGTCTAGAAACGACTTAAGTGGACCCTTTCACAAAACAAAACAACACTACTGAACAGTACACATATAAATGGTGTTGGTGCATAGAGGACTCAGAGGAAAAGTCTCTCAAGTTTGTCTATTCATTTTTAACCTTTTCACCAAAATAAAACAACTTCGGGGAAGAAACGAAAACCATTCTAGCAATGTAGGCTGTGCTTTTAGACAGACACAAACACATATCCAACGCAGCGTGGCTTTCGTCCATGGCAAGAGGTCAACTTCTACTGTGGCCTAAGTGGGGATCATGTACCTATATTACTATGACCACTCTAACTCTTGGTGAGTGTAGTACTACATATTTCTATACGATTGTGTTGTATACCAAGTGGATGAGTAGGGAACAACACAGAGTGACTGCATTAAAAAAAACACTTCAACCGGCCTGCTGGCAAGAAATGCAGACAGATTCACTACATGACCAAAAGTATGTGGACACCTGATCGTCGAACATCTAATTCCAAAATTATGGGCATTAATATGGAGCTGGTCCCCCCTTTGCTGCTATAACAGCCTCCACTCTTCTGGGAAGGCGTTCCACTAGATGCTGGAACATTGCTGCGGGAACTTGCTTCCATTCAGCCACAAGAGCATTAGTGAGGTCAGGCACTGATGTTGGGTGATTAGGCCTGACTCGCAGTTGGCGTTCCAATTCATCCCAAAGGTGTTTGATGGGGTTGCGGTCAGGGCTCTGTGCAGGCCAGTCAAGTTCTTCCACACCGAACTCGACAAACCATTTCTGAATGGACCTCGCTTTGTCTACGGGGGCATTGTCATGCTGAAACAGGAAAGGGCCTTCCCTAAACTGTTGCCACAAAGTTGGAAGCACAGAATCGTCTAGACTGTCATTCATTGTATGCTGTAGCGTTAAGATTTCCCTTCACTGGAACTAAGTGGCCTAGCCCGAACCATGAAAAACAGCCCCAGACCATTATTCCTCTTCCACCAAACTTTACAGCTGGCAATATGCATTGGAGAGGTAGCATTCTCCTAGCATCTGCCAAAACCAGATTCGTCCGTCGGACTGCCAGATGGTGAAGCGTGATTCATCACACCAGAGTCCAATGGAACTCCAGACGAACAGTTCTTGTGCTGATGTTGCTTCCAGAGGTAGTTGTGTGGCCTACCTCTTCACGGCTGAGCCGTTGTTGCTCCTAGACGTTTCCACTTCACAATAACAACACTTACAGTTGACTGGGGCAGCTGTAGCAGGGCAGAAATTTGACGAACTGACTTGTTGGAAAGGTGGCATCCTATGACGGTGCCACGTTGAAAGTCACTGACCTCTTCAGTAAGGCCATTCTACTGCCAATGTTTGTCTATGGAGATTGCATGGCTGTGTGCTCGATTTTATACACCTGTCAGCAACGGGTGTGGCTGAAATGACCGAATCCACTAATGTGAAGGGGTGTCCACATACTTTTGTATATATAGTGTATCAGTATACAATTCAACCCAGTTCGATCCAAAAGCTTTTAGTGTCCATGTTTTTGGATTCCACACACAGACACACAACACAAGGGGATTCAGTTTCTTAATCCTGTTCTCCATCATATATAGTATGCCCCGATGACTGAGGTATCTCTTCCCGCTCTTCTTTTGCAAGCATCAGTGTAGAACAGGGACTCCAGTTTTCCCTTTTCAATTTGAACGGCAATAGAACAACACATTGAAGGAGAATCAGCCCTGCAGCGGCCTTGACTGTTCACATTTAGTAAATACCCTCAATAGCTCATAGTAAATCACACAGATAAAACAAGACAATGCACTTATTTCAGAGTATCTAATTGCCAATTAGTAACCCAATTGCAAAATGCTATAGTTTCTGCCTAATTGATAGCTTTTACAGCAATAACCTCCCTGGTAGGCTGCCTTCGCCTTTGCAGTCCCACGCAGCAAGCCACATTTTACCTCATTAGATTACTGCAAATTGCAGAAACTGGAAAATGTGTTCATTTACCTAAGTGGTGTGATTGAATGTATGTTTATGAAGCTTTTATGAAACCAACATTTATTCTCGCCACGTCTGTTTCTCGTTGCTTTCCAGACACAGTGGGACACAGCTACACTAATTACAATGTGAACAGAACAGGGAAACTTTTTTAACATGATAAGGCAGATCCAAACTCTGATCAAGTCTAGCTACAGTACAATCTCAAAAAACTGGCGACTATTGAAAACATATTAGGGATCTTGGTGTGATGCCAACTCTACCTTCTACTTATCATCCTCACAAAGAATCAGAACTCCATGATCTCTATTCATATTACTGCTAATATCCTACTTTACCCATTTCTGTCTCCATTTCAATTACTAGTCAAAAGGAGTCGGCACTTTATTTCCCACCACTGGTGTTTGGACAATAGAAACTCTCAGTGGAGAGATGTGCCGCTTTGTATAGTGATAGGCCTCCTCAGAGAAGGCTGGGGGGAGTGGGCTATGTATATCAGAGAAGGCTGGGGGGGAGTGGGGTATGTATATCAGAGAAGGCTGGGGGGAGTGGGGTATGTATATCAGAGAAGGCTGGGGGGAGTGGGGTATGTATATCAGAGAAGGCTGGGGGGAGTGGGGTATGTATATCAGAGAAGGCTGGGGGGGTGTGGGCTATGTATGTCAGAGAAAGGTGTGGCCGTGAGCAGCGATTCTGACACTTTCCAGCACGTCGCAGCATATTTGTAAACATGGTTAATCACAGATTAGCAGATGGGGACGTTAATTGCACTGGAGGAAATAACGAGACCCAGAGGATGATTCTATTTATCGACTTCCACTGTTACTGATAAAGGCTGTGTGTGTGTGTGTGTGTGTGTGTGTGTGTGTAGGGATGCACATTGCCTGAGGAAAAAAGGTCTGAATTTGAATAAACAAACACCACTCTTTTGCTGCCACCCACAATCCCCTGTGTTGCTTCAATCCACCAACTGAGGCCCAGCACCATCCCCAGACCTACTCTCCTACCTGACGGTCACCAGCAATGCCAAGTCCACACCACCTACTTGCAGGGCCATACACTCACTTTAATACTTCACCACAACATCTCTCCCTCGATCACACACAAGTCTAAAAAATAACTCAAAAACATGGATAAACCAGACATGAACACACAAAATGTTGCATACTCACACAAACCAATATCGTACTCTCTCTATACATGTTATAGTATGCAGTGCCCATAGAAGGCTAACAATAAGGGTTCAATAGGTTCAGTTGGGTCTAATAAATACTCACAATCAACCAGGAGAGTCCCTGACATGGCAGTTAGGAATGATGCTAGCATCATGTCTTAACATAAACATCATAAATAACTGGACGTCTACGTACTGAGGTGGGCTAAATAGAAAGCATATGCGGCAGAACAACAGCCAGAGTAACACATTGCCTCAGCATAAGCCATCCATCCGTGCTAGATCTGAGAAACTCATAAAAGGCAGACAGTGGCACACATTCATGTCTCCTGTCACTTCAACGTGGTCCCTGCAGTTGCCGAGGAAACCGCTGCTCTGCGTTGCCATGGCGCACATCCCGAGTGATGTGGCCATCCGCTACTCTTCCTCATCCTCCTCCTTCCTTCTGTCCTGAATGCTCTGCCATAGAACACACCATACCATGCATCCACCACTCCCCAGATATAACTGTACTTTCTACAAACAAAGATAGATTTGCTGAGCACCCTGTGCAAGGTTTCCACCAGTTATTTTCTAAAGAGAAGAGCAAGAGAGAGAAAATAAAAAGAAAAGATTACACCAAACCGCAAAGGTGTCTTCTCTCCACCATTGTAATGTATTTGATGTTGTATTACCTTCTGAAAATAACAGATGCACTAAGTAAATCAGGTCTGTTGTATCTAAATCAAATCAGGGCCTTCTAAGTTAATTGATCGCTAGCTAATCCAGTCACTAAGTACTGTGCCGCCTGGCCTCTGCTTGGGAGTATGTCCACAGTAAACAGCAAGAACAGAGCAGGTCATCAATGCCTCATTTCCCAACCCATGAAGGGGAGAGGGTGACATAATACCTATCAACTATAGAATACTGTACCTATGAACTATAGAATACCTATCAATTATAGAATTCCTATCAACTATAGAATATTGTACCTATGAACTATAGAATACCTATCAACTATAGAATACCTATGAACTATAGAATACCTATGAACTAGCTACAGATCTGAGACTAGGAGGAACAATATTACAGACAGACTACTCTGTTAGAGGAGAGCAGAGTGTAGGACAGGGGTCTCCAGCTCCAGCCTGGAGAGCTACGGGGTATGCAGGTGTTTGTTCCAGCCTGGCACTTACATGATTCAAGTAATTGCAATTGAAAAAGAATGCCACTGAATGGGACCAAGAGCACAACATCACTAGAAATGAGGCCTAAAAAAGGAGAAATGTGTTCAGGAACTGCCTAGTTGTGTTAATTCTTCTGCGGACTGAGGTAGTATAGTACAGCGGCTGCAGAGAGGGGCTTGATAACTATTGGATCTGAGGTGAACAGAACAGGACAATAAATTCACCACTCTCTTCCAGTCCACTGTGCCACTGTCTGTCGTCCCACACCTCTAATCACCCGAGAAAGGACAGAGAGAGCGAGAGAGAGCGACAGAAAGCAAGGGAGAGGAATCGATAGTAGTCGCATGTCTCCCCACATATAGCAGAGGTGAAAGGAGAAGCCTGCACCAGAGACTATCCTCCTGAGTAATTACATGAGTGAAGCTGTTAACGTACAAAACTGACCTTGCTTTCAAGTGTACCAGTGTTAATAATCAGTGTTCATAATGAACATAATCCATAGGTTAAGGTCCTCGACAACCCTGCTCCAAGCAACAATTGCAAGGAAGGAACAGCATGGTAAATTGCAGTTTCTACAAGAGCAGTGATATGCTACTGCCCCCTGGTGTACAAGGAAAACATGAAAGCCACACAGGGGCATGAACACCTACCTGTACATTGATATAAGCTTTTAAATAAGCTTTTTGTGCTTATGGAAAATGTCTGGATTTTTTATTTCAGCTCATGAAACATGGGACCAACACTTTACATGTTGCGTTTATATTTTTTGTTCAGTATATACAGTGGGGGAAAAAAGTATTTAGTCAGCCACCAATTGTGCAAGTTCTCCAACTTAAAAAGATGAGAGAGGCCTGTAATTTTCATCATAGGTACACGTCAACTATGACAGACAAAATGAGAAAAATAAGTATTTGGTCAATAACAAAAGTTTCTCAATACTTTGTTATATACCCTTTGTTGGCAATGACACAGGTCAAACGTTTTCTGTAAGTGGTTTTCACACACTGTTGCTGGTATTTTGGCCCATTCCTCCATGCAGATCTCCTCTAGAGCAGTGATGTTTTGGGGCTGTCGCTGGGCAACACAGACTTTCAACTCCCTCCAAAGATTTTCTATGGGGTTGAGATCTGGAGACTGGCTAGGCCACTCCAGGACCTTGAAATGCTTCTTACGAAGCCACTCCTTCGTTGCCCGGGCGGTGTGTTTGGGATCATTGTCATGCTGAAAGACCCAGCCACGTTTAATCTTCAATGCCCTTGCTGATGGAAGGAGGTTTTCACTAAAAATCTCACGATATATGGCCCCATTCATTCTTTCCTTTACACGGATCAGTCGTCCTGGTCCCTTTGCAGAAAAACAGCCCCAAAGCATGATGTTTCCACCCCCATGCTTCACAGTAGGTATGGTGTTCTTTGGAAGCAACTCAGCATTCTTTGTCCTCCAAACACGACGAGTTGAGTTTTTACCAAAAAGTTCTCTTTTGGTTTCATCTGACCATATGACATTCTCCCAATCCTCTTCTGGATCATCCAAATGCACTCTAGCAAACTTCAGACGGGACTGGACATGTACTGGCTTAAGCAGGGGGACACGTCTGGCACTGCAGGATTTGAGTCCCTGGCGGCGTAGTGTGTTACTGATGGTAGGCTTTGTTACTTTGGTCCCAGCTCTCTGCAGGTCATTCACTAGGTCCCCCCGTGTGGTTCTGGGATTTTTGCTCACCGTTCTTGTGATAGTTTTGACCCCACGGGGTGAGATCTTGCGTGGAGCCCCAGATCGAGGGAGATTATCAGTGGTCTTGTATGTCTTCCATTTCCTAATAATTGCTCCCACAGTTGATTTCTTCAAACCAAGCTGCTTACCTATTGCAGATTCAGTCTTCCCAGCCTGTTGCAGGTCTACAATTTTGTTTCTGGTGTCCTTTGACAGCTCTTTGGTCTTGGCCATAGTGGAGTTTGGAGTGTGACTGTTTGAGGTTGTGGACAGGTGTCTTTTATACTGATAACAAGCTCAAACAGGTGCCATTAATACAGGTAACGAGTGGAGGACAGAGGAGCCTCTTAAAGAAGAAGTTACAGGTCTGTGAGAGCCAGAAATCTTGCTTGTTTGTAGGTGACCAAATACTTATTTTCCACCATAATTTGCAAATAAATTCATTAAAAATCCTACAATGTGATTTTCTGGATTTTTTTTTCTCAATTTGTCTGTCATAGTTGACGTGTACCTATGATGAAAATTACAGGCCTCTCTCATCTTTTTAAGTGGGAGAACTTGCACAATTGGTGGCTGACTAAATACTTTTTTTCCCCACTGTATACACACACACACACACACACACACACATACATACAGTGGGGAGAACAAGTATTTGATCCACTGCCGATTTTGCAGGTTTTCCTACTTACAAAGCATGTAGATGTCTGTAATTTTTATCATAGGTACACTTCAACTGTGAGAGACGGAATCTAAAACAAAAATCCAGAAAATCACATTGTACGATTTTTAAGTAATTAATTTGCATTTTATTGCATGACATAAGTATTTGATCACCTACCAACCAGTAAGAAATCCGGCTCTCACAGACCTGTTAGTTTTTCTTTAAGAAGCCCTCCTGTTCTCCACTCATTACCTGTATTAACTGCACCTTTTTGAACTCGTTACCTGTATAAAAGACACCTGTCCACACGCTCAATCAAACAGACTCCAACCTCTCCACAATGGCCAAGACCAGAGAGCTGTGTAAGGACATCAGGGATACAATTGTAGACCTGCACAAGGCTGGGATGGGCTACAGGACAATAGGCAAGCAGCTTGGTGAGAAGGCAACAACTGTTGGCGCAATTATTAGAAAATGGAAGAAGTTCAAGATGACGGTCAATCACCCTCGGTCTGGGGCTCCATGCAAGATCTCACCTCGTGGGGCATCAATGATCATGAGGAAGGTGAGGGATCAGCCCAGAACTACACGGCAGGACCTGGTCAATGACCTGAAGAGAGCTGGGACCACAGTCTCAAAGAAAACCATTAGTAACACACTACGCCGTCATGGATTAAAATCCTGCAGCGCACGCAAGGTCCCCCTGCTCAAGCCAGCGCATGTCCAGGCCCGTCTGAAGTTTGCCAATGACCATCTGGATGATCCAGTGGAGGAATGGGAGAAGGTCATGTGGTCTGATGAGACAAAAATAGAGGTTTTTGGTCTAAGAAGCATCTCAAAGTCCTGGAGTGGCCTAGCCAGTCTCCAGACCTGAACCCAATAGAAAATCTTTGGAGGGAGCTGAAAGTCCGTATTGCCCAGCGACAGCCCCGAAACCTGAAGGATCTGGAGAAGGTCTGTAAGGAGGAGTGGGCAAAAATCCCTGCTGCAGTGTGTGCAAACCTGGTCAAGACCTACAGGAAACGTATGATCTCAGAATTGCAAACAAAGGTTTCTGTACCAAATATTAAGTTCTGCTTTTCTGATGTATAAAATATTTATGTCATGCAATAAAATGCAAATTAATTACTTAAAAATCATACAATGTGATTTTCTGGATTTTTGTTTTAGATTCCGTCTCTCACAGTTGAAGTGTACCTATGATAAAAATTACAGACCTCTACATGCTTTGTAAGTAGGAAAACCTACAAAATCGGCAGTGTATCAAATACTTGTTCTCCCCACTGTATATACACACACACATACAGTGAGGGAAAAAAAAGTATTTGATGCCCTGCTGATTTTGTAAGTTTGCCCACTGACAAAGACATGATCAGTCTATCATTTTAATGGTAGGTTTATTTGAACAGTGAGACAGAGAATAACAAAAAATTCCAGAAAAACGCATGTCAAAAATGTTATAAATTGATTTGCATTTTAATGAGGGAAATAAGTATTTGACCCCTCTGCAAAACATGACTTAGTACTTGGTGGCAAAACCCTTGTTGGCAATCACAGAGGTCAGACGTTTCTTGTAGTTGGCCACCAGGTTTGCACACATCTCAGGAGGGATTTTGTCCCACTCCTCTTTGCAGATCTTCTCCAAGTCATTAAGGTTTCGAGGCTGAACGTTTGGCAACTCGAACCTTCAGCTCCCTCCACAGATTTTCTATGGGATTCAAGTCTGGAGACTGGATAGGCCACTCCAGGACCTTATTGTGCTTCTTCTTGAGCCACTCCTTTGTTGCCTTTGGTGAGTAGTATTTGGTGAAGATTGCGTTTTTTGGGTCATTGTCATGCTGGAATACCCATCCAAGACCCATTTTCAATGCCCTGGCTGACGAAAGGAGGTTCTCACCCAAGATTTGACGGTACATGGCCCCGTCCATCGTCCCTTTGATGCGGTGAAGTTGTCCTGTCCCCTTAGCAGAAAAACACCCCCAAAGCATAATGTTTCCACCTCCATGTTTGATGGTGGGGATGGTGTTCTTGGGGTCATAGGCAGCATTCCTCCTCCTCCAAGCACGGCGAGTTGAGTTGATGCCAAAGAGCTCGATTTTGGTCTCATCTGACCACAACACTTTCACCCAGTTCTCCTCTGAATCATTCAGATGTTCATTGGCAAACTTCAGACGGGCATGTATATGTGCTTTCTTGAGCAGGGGGACCTTGCGGGCGCTGCAGGATTTCAGTCCTTCACGGCGTAATGTGTTAGCAATTGTTTTCTTGGTGACTATGGTCCCAGCTGCCTTGAGATCATTGACAAGATCATCCCGTGTAGTTCTGGGCTGATTCCTCACCGTTCTCATGATCATTGCAACTCCACGAGGTGAGATCTTGCATGGAGCCCCAGGCCGAGGGAGATTGACAGTTCTTTTGTGTTTCTTCCATTTGCGAATAATCGCACCAACTGTTGTCACCTTCTCACCAAGCTGCTTGGCGATGGTCTTGTAGCACATTCCAGCCTTGTGTAGGTCTACAATCTTGTCCCTGACATCCTTGGAGAGCTCTTTGGTCTTGGCCATGGTGGAGTGTTTGGAATCTGATTGATTGATTGCTTCTGTGGACAGGTGTCTTTTATACAGGTAACAAGCTGAGATTAGGAGCACTCCCTTTAAGAGTGTGCTCCTAATCTCAGCTCGTTACCTGTATAAAAAGACACCTGGGAGCCAGAAATCTTTCTGATTGAGAGGGGGTCAAATACTTATTTCCCTCATTAAGTATTTGAGTGGCCCAGTGGTCTAAGGCACTGCATCGCAGTGCTAGCTGTGCCACTAGAGATCCTGGTTCGAATCCAGGCTCTGTCGTAGCCGGCCGCGACTGGGGCGGCGCACAATTGGCCCTGTGTCGTCCAGGGTAGGGGAGGGAATGGCCGGCAGGGATGTAGCTCAGTTGGTAGAGCATGGCGTTTGCAACGCCAGGGTTGTGGGTTTGATTCCCACGGGGGGCCAGTATGAAAAATACAAAAAATAATGTATGCACTCACTAACTGTAAGTCACTCTGGATAAGAGATGTCCATTGCTCGTGTTTTTTGGCCTAAGCAAGTCTCTTCTTCTTATTGGTCCTTTAGTAGTGGTTTCTTTGCAGCAATTCGACAATGAAGGCCTGATTCACGCAGTCTCCTCTGAACAGTTGATGTTGAGATGTGTCTGTTACTTGAACTCTGTGAAGCATTTAGTTGGGCTGCAATCTGAGGTGCAGTTAATTGCCGACTTCTGAGGCTGGTAACTCTCTGTTTGTGTGTGTGTGTGTGTGTGTGTCAAATCACATTTTATTTGCCACATGCGCCGAATACAACATGCGCCGAAGAAAATCACGCTTCACCATCTGGCAGTTCGACGGACGAATCTGGGTTTGGCGGACCAGGAGAACGCTACTTGCCCCAATGCATATTCCCAACTGTAAAGTTTGGTGGAGAAGGAATAATGGTCTGAGGCTGTTTTTCATGGTTCGGGCTAGGCCCCTTAGTTCCAGTGAAGGAAAATCTTAACGCTACAGCATTCAATGACATTCTAGACGATCCTGTGCTTCCAACTTTGTGGCAACAGTTTGGGGAAAGCCCGTTCCTGTTTCAGCATGACAATGCCCCCCTGCACAAAGCGAGGTCCATACAGAAATGGTTTGTCGAGCTCAGTGTGGAAAAACTTGACTGGCCTGCACAGAGCTCTGACCTCAACCCCATCGAACACCTTTGGGATGAATTGGAACGCTGACTGTGAGCCAGGCCTAATCGCCCAACATCAGTGCCGACCTCACTAACGCTCTGGTGGCTGAATGGAAGCAAGTTCCCGCAGCAATGTTCCAACATCTACTGGAAAGCCTTCCCAGAAGAGTGGAGGCTGTTATAGCAGCAAAGGGGGGACCAACTCCATATTAAAAGGCCATGATTTTGGAATGAGATGTTCGAGCAGGTGCCCACATACTTTTGGTCATGTAGTGCATCTTCACAATTCACATAGATAATAGAAGACTGAAGATTAGATAAAGCCAGTAAATGTTTTACCACATGTATTTCAACAGAAATGTATACATAACACTTGTGTTTGTTTAATAAGTAACCTCTGAAGAACGTCTGTTCTGTATGGAACCCAACCCAAGTAGTGCTCCTATCTTTTGTTTACCCTGTGCTGAACACAAGGTGTGTCAGAATGACATACCATAACTCCCAGTTCCTTCAGTTTCTGTAAGTTCATGGTGAGTATTTAAGTGTAGCTACCCTGTCCCAGTGAAGGTTATGAATGGCTGGACTGATAACTGTGGGAAAGTTCAGTCATCAATCCCTTTTCTATGGCATTGTGTCACAAAACCAGTGTAGATTATTCTCATTAAAACACACAAGTACAAACAGATTTCACTACAGCCCTTTCTTCATTTTCATCTTTGGAAAACATTCCTTCCCTGAATATCTTTGGACCTGTAGTAAGACATCCTTCAAAAAGGCACATCATTCATCGGAAAGTGATTTTGTTCACTTTTAAGTGCTTTCACTCTGTGTCATTAAAGGCCACTGGGACCGTGGCCATAGAGGAAAGGCAAAGCGACAGAAATAACTCCTCCCTTTCTTCCACCCATGCAAAAATAAAATGTGAATCAGTGGTGTAGGGAGACGTTATATTACTCACCTGGCCACATACTCAGACTTTGTAGTAATTTGTTTATTAACAAAGTCTATTAGAATGTATATTATTTGTCTCCATAAAGAAAGTTTTATGAGTTATCGCTGACTAAGATCAAGAAATGGTCATTAGATACGAATTATAAATGCAAGTATTTAATAACATTGTATTTTAGAATTCATGCCTTTTACAAGGCAAACTCATGTTACGAGACATCACTGGTGATGCGCTACTGCCCCCTGGTGTCCGAGGAAAACATGACAGCCACACAGGGGCATGAACACACTTATACTGTACGTTGTACAACACATCCATATACCAGTAGTATAACTTCATTCAGAAGCAAAAACAGAAACATTTACAGCCATTCAACAAAATGGTTGGTAGAATTGTTTTATGTTTTACAATGCTGAACTGAAATGTGTAATATATCTTCATATAGACCACAATGGAAAATTGAAGATTAGATAGCCCGTAAATGTTTTACCACGCGCATTTCAACTGAAATGAATACATAACACTTGTGTTGTTTATTATGCTAATAGTAACCTCTGAAGAACATCTATCCTTGGGACCCAACCCAAGTAGTGCTCCCTATCTTTTGTTTACCCTGTGCTGAACACAAGGTGTGTCAGAATGACATACCATAACTCCCAGTTCCTTCAGTTTCTGTAAATTCATGGTGAGTATTTAAGTGTAGCTACCCTGTCCCAGTGAAGGTTATGAATGGCTGGACTGATAACTGTGAGAAAGTTCAGTCATCAATCCCATTTCTATGACATTGTGCCACAAAACCAGTGAAGATTAATCTAATTAAAACACACATCCAACACACAAGTACAAACAGATTTCACTACAGCCCTTTCTTAATTGTCATCTTTGAAAACATTCCTTCCCTGAATATCTTTGGACCTGTAGTAAGACAACCTTCAAAAAGGCACATCATTCATCGGAGAGAGATTTTGTTTACTTTAAGGGCTTTCACTCCGTGTTGTTAAAAACCTCTTCATCACGAGGTTCCCCATATCCGGGGTACTCCTCCCGCAATCTCAAACAATGACGTAGTACGGTTTTTAAACGTGTGAATACCTGAATGTTACACACTACTGGAACGAGAAGCGTCTCAACTGTGAATCTAGCTAAACTGTTGTTTGAAGATTAAGTCAGTAGTTTGTTTCAATCACAACAGGCACTGTTTTGTCGCCATCTTCTGGATATATGATGCAATCACAGTGGCTTGCAATTGTGCTAATTTAATTCTACTGATCCAGAGCTTTCAATAGAGGTTGTCAAAATCGGCAAAATTGACCAACCGGTTGTTGAAATATCCAAGTGCGCACCTCATTGTCTCATATTAGTTGACTTGCTGCATTACGCACGGTTACGCAGAGAGCACAACAGCACTTGAATTTCGGAGGGAAAACGCAAAGTTTATAAAAATATGGCAGGCTCTAGTAACAAATATACAGTTACAGAGGCGTTATTAATTGTAACAGATGAAAGTTGGACTCCATGTATCCCCATTGACTCTGAATCGGACGATGAGGACCTGCTTAGATCGGACGAACCAGACCCCAACGACGAGAACGAAGGTTATCGTGTCCAGGGCCCTACTCAAGCATCAGAAGAGTATGTAATTCCATTGTTATGTATTACTTATAATACTACTATTACTAATTTACTGTATGAGTACAAAACATACATTCTAAAATATCTATTTGAGTAACTGAAGCTCAACGTAAGTTAGCGCTAGCTTAGTTTAGAGGCCCACACGCAGGTTTACTTACAATAGAATGCTACAGTGAGGGAAAAAAGTATTTGATCCCCTGCTGATTTTGTAAGTTTGCCCACTGACAAAGACATGATCAGTCTGTAATTTTAATGGTAGGTTTATTTGAACAGTGAGAGACAGAATAACAACAACAAAATCCAGAAAAACGCATGTCAAAAATTTTATAAATTGATTTGCATTTTAATGAGGGAAATAAGTAATTGACCCCCTCTCAATCAGAAAGATTTCTGGCTCCCAGGTGTCTTTTATACAGGTAACGAGCTGAGATTAGGAGCACACTCTTAAAGGGAGTGCTCCTAATCTCAGTTTGTTACCTGTATAAAAGACACCTGTCCACAGAAGCAATCAATCAATCAGATTCCAAACTCTCCACCATGGCCAAGACCAAAGAGCTCTCCAAGGATGTCAGGGACAAGATTGTAGACCTACACAAGGCAGGAATGGGCTACAAAACCATCGCCAAGCAGCTTGGTGCGATTATTCGCAAATGGAATAAACCACACCGCATCAAAGGGATGATGGACGGGGCCATGTACCGTCAAATCTTGGGTGAGAACCTCCTTGCCTCAGCCAGGGCATTGAAAATGGGTCATGGATGGGTATTCCAGCATGACAATGACCCAAAACACATGGCCAAGGCAACAAAGGAGTGGCTCAAGAAGAAGCACATTAAGGTCCTGGAGTGGTCTAGCCAGTCTCCAGACCTTAATCCCATAGAAAATCTGTGGAGGGAGCTGAAGGTTCGAGTTGCCAAACGTCAGACTCGAAACCTTAATGACTTGGAGAAGATCTGCAAAGAGGAGTGGGACAAAATCCCTCCTGAGATGTGTGCAAACCTGGTGGCCAACTACAAGAAATGTCTAACCTCTGTGATTGCCAACAAGGGTTTTGCCACCAAGTACTAAGTCATGTTTTGCAGAGGGGTCAAATACTTATTTCCCTCATTAAAATTCAAATCAATTTATAACATTTTTGACATGCATTTTTCTGGATTTTTTTATTGTTATGTCTCTCACTGTTCAAATAAACCTACCATTAAAATTATAGACTTATCATGTCTTTGTCAGTGGGCAAACGTACAAAATCAGCAGGGGATCAAATACTTTTTCCCCCTCACTGTATGTGTATTATTTCTTGTCACTGAATTATCACTTTAGTCAACATTCTCATAGTTCTATTTATTTTATATATCTGACTGTTTTGAGTCAGATTTGTCAATGAATGAATACAAGTGTGTTTTAGTCATGATTTTCTTTTCTCTTTTGTCTTGTTTGTACATTGAAGATGATTATAGGGGTGATGAGCCACAGCCAGAGCATCTGCCTCCTCAGCCACAGCTTCCCCTTCCTCAGGCAGAGCCTCCTCTTCCTCAGCCTGGCCGCTTGTCTAGACAACGTACTTCTGCTCCCCTCCCTCTGTCACGGTCTTCATCGGACACTGAGTCCCCTGTAAAGAGCCCTCAACCCAAAAGAAAAGGGAAAGCTTTCTCCAAGTCAGCGTGGTGGAGGTAGGCCTGCCACTCCAAGAGTCGGGGAGGAAGAAGAGGAAGAAGAAGATAGGTGGCATAATAGAGAAGAGAATGATGAACGACCAGACCCAATCTGGTTTATGCCCACCAGAGTCCCAGGCCCCACAATCGACACAATCCCCTTTCCTTTATCCGACGCATTGATTGGATACTACAGTGATCACCACAAGACGTTGAAATGGTATAAGACTTTTCTTTTACATTTTGTTGATATTGCTGTTGTAAATAGTTTCCTACTTCACAAATAACTCCATAAGAACAACCCCACTAAGCCGTACACACATAAGAAGTTCAGGGAAAAGCTACTCACAGAAATGGTGAGCTTTGCTAAACAGTCTGAACCACAATCTCCACCACGACCACCACCCTGCATGCCAGAATACTATGGTGATGATGCCAGCAAAGACAGGAAGAACTGTAGGAGATGTCTGGATGTTGGAATCCCCAAAGTGAAAACACCTCTGTACTGCAGGAAGTGCCAAGTCCCTTTGTGCATTACATCAAAGCATAACTGTTTCAAGGATTGGCACGACAGCAAATTTTAGGGTAAAAAGGGTCTACATTTTGTGTGACAACCTTCCCAAGGACACCATATCATTGTTTATAGTTTTGGGATGTGTGGACTTTTTGTTTTTAAATTGGTTTTTTATAGTTTCTAATAAATCTGCTCAGTTTGGAGTCAAACTTTCCCATTGTATGGTTTATTTTAATGGCAACACGTATAGAGGTCTGGGAGAACATTGGAAACAACATCAAAACAGTTGTATTTTGATGGAATGTACACATATAGTGATATGTTAGTGAAATTAAATGCCTTTTGCTGTCTGGTACCTGATAAAAGTCAAATGGCACTGATGGTGCCCAGATGTCTCCATTTGGTAATCCGCCTAAACATACTTCAACTAAAACCCCTACAACTTTGGTTTACTTTACTTTATTGCCATCAAACTTCACATAAGTACTCATCAGATATTGGGCTATGGTCCCATAGTGTTTAGGGGCTGCAGCTTCATAAGTCCAATAAAGCATTCCTTATAAAACCTGAAGTTACTTTCAGGCGAAATCAAAACCTCCCAATTTATGCTGTGTTCTAGCTTCATGTACTCTGACACAGTAATACCCACATTAATTATTTCACTTCAAGATACATCTCACATGTGTTACCTTTCTTTTGCTACCAAGATTATGTTTATAGCCCTTGTCGTTTTGGAGATATACTATATTCAATTTGGGCATGTATTTTTGAGGCAGGCACTTTAGCCAGGTGCCTAGTGATGAAGAGGTTAAAGGCCACTGGGACCATGGCCATAGAGGAAAGGCAAAGCGACAGAAATAACTCCTCCCTTTCTTCCACCCGTGCAAAAATAAAATGTGAATCAGTGGTGTAGGGAGACGTAATATTACTCACCTGGCCACATACTCAGAGACTTTGTCATTTCTTTATTAACAAAAAGTATATTAACTGACTCCATAAAGATAAATAGCAATGTGCAAGCAAATATTATGAGTTATTGCTGACTAAGATCAAGAAATGTAGTATTTAATAACATCGTAAAAGGAATGAATTCCAATATACAAGGCAAAATCATAAGTTACAAGACATCCTTGGTGATAACAAGGCATTAGTCAAGGCATGGAGAGAGAGAGAGAGAGAGAGACCTGCTCCCACCTCCTCCCGCCTGCATTCGGTTTCACGGACATTGATTCCCATTGTTAGAGTGGAGAGTCCAATATCTTGTCAGTATATTCCAAAATCTTTGCCGTGGCTAGAATCAGACTCTTTCAGGACAGGTCGGATAGCCTCTCACTCACCTCCCACAGCTTCCTGGCCAAAGCATCGTCCCGCCCCTTGGCACCTACCTCCTGTAGTGCACAGGAAGAGAAGTAGCGTCCACTCAGCGGCTCGATACCCTCTTGGAGGGCACAGTGCAGGGTGGTCTGGGCTCCCCTCTCAGTATCCATGAAGAAGAGCTTAGTGATGGGCTCTAGAAAGAGCCTCAGCCATAGTTTCAGGTTGCGACCAAACTCAGTGTGAATGACTCCTAAAGGACACGAGAGAAATTGTAGTTTAGTATGGGATGGAATAGAATAAACCACATTGTCTGCAATGTTTTGCAAACACAGTACTGCTGTATAGAAAATAAACACTATACAATACACACTTGACACATACTAACCATCATACAGCCTGTATATAGATAATAGAAAAGCTCAAATGTAAAACAAAGTAAGAAGAATCCCTTCTAGGTTCTCAAGCCAGAGCTACTGACCTGGGTGGAGGTTGTAGGTGGAGAGTTACTGACCTGGGTGGAGGCTGTAGGTGGAGAGTTACTGACCTGGGTGGAGGCTGTAGGTGGTGACGCTTGTCCCCTCCAGGCGGTTGGCCAGCTCCCGGGTGAAGAGCACGTTGCACAGCTTGCTGTGGCAGTAGGCCCTGAAGTTATGCCAGGTGGACTGGCCTGGCACCAGATCCTTGTGGGTACCCAGGAGAGCAAAGTCCACAGAGCCTAGCCGGTGTAGGTAAGCCGACACGTTGACAACACGACTCGGACCACACTCCTTTAGCCGGTCCAGCAGCAAGCAGGTCAACAGGAAGTGACCTAAGTGGTTGACCCCAAACGCCATGCCGAACCCATCCTCAGTGTGGCCAGGCCCCAGCATTCCTGAAACAAATCAAATGAAATGTTATTGGTCACACGCGCCGAATACAACAGACGTAGAGTTTACTGTGAAATGCTTACTTACGAGCCCATTCCCAACAATGCAGAGCTAAAAAGTAAGAAAAACATTTTCTAAATAAAAAAGGAAATAGTAGGGCCTCCCGAGTGGCGCAGCGGTCTAAGGCACTGCATCGCAGTGCTTGAGGCGTCACTACAGAGCCGGGTTCGATCCCAGGCTGTGTCACAGCCGGCTGTGACCGGGAGACCCATGAGGCAGCGCACAATTGTCCCAGCATCGTCCGGGATAGGGGAGGGTTTGGCCGGCCGGGATTTCCTTGTCCCATCGCGCTCTAGCGACTCCTTGTGGCAGGCCAGGCGCCTGCAAGCTGACTTCGGTCGCCAGCTGGACTGTGTTTCCTGGCTGGCTTCCAGGTTAAGCGAGCAGTGTGTCAAGAAGCAGTGCGGCTTCACAGGGTCGTGTTACGGAAGACGCATGGCTCTCGACCTTCGCCTCTTCCGAGTCCATAGGGGAGTTGCAGCGATGGGACAAGACTGTAACTACCAATTGGATATCACGAAAAAGGGGTAAAAGTACAACAACAAACAAATTATATATATATATATATATATATATATATATATATATATATATATATATATACACACACACATACACATATACATACACACACACACAGTGGGGAGAACAAGTATTTGATACACTGACGATTTTGCAGGTTTTCCTACTTACAAAGCATGTAGAGGTCTGTAATTTTTATCATACACTTCAACTGTGAGAGACAGAATGTAAAACAAAAATCCAGAAAATCACATTGTATGATTTTTAAGTAATTCATTTGCGTTTTATTGCATGACATAAGTATTTGATCACCTACCAACCAGTAAGAATTCCGGCTCTCACAGACCTGTTAGTTTTTCTTTAAGAAGCCCTCCTGTTCTCCACTCATTACCTGTATTAACTGCACCTGTTTGAACTCGTTACCTGTATAAAAACACCTGTCCACACACTCAATCAAACAGACTCCAACCTCTCCACAATGGCCAAGACCAGAGAGCTGTGTAAGGACATCAGGGATAAAATTGTAGACCTGCACAAGGCTGGGATGGGCTACAGGACAACAGGCAAGCAGCTTGGTGAGAAGGCAACAACTGTTGGCGCAATTATTAGAAAATGGAAGAAGTTCAAGATGACGGTCAATCACCCTCGGTCTGGCGTTCCATGCAAGATCTCACCTTGTGGGGCATCAATGATCATGAGGAAGGTGAGGGATCAGCCCAGAACTACACGGCAGGACCTGGTCAATGACCTGAAGAGAGCTGGGACCACAGTCTCAAAGAAAACCATTAGTAACACACTACGCCGTCATGGATTAAAAATCCTGCAGCACACGCAAGGTCCCCCTGCTCAAGCCAGCGCATGTCCAGGCCCGTCTGAAGTTTGCCAATGACCATCTGGATGATCCAGAGGAGGAATGGGAGAAAGTCATGTGGTCTGATGAGACAAAAATAGAGCTTTTTGGTCTAAACTCCACTCGCCGTGTTTGGAGGAAGAAGAAGGATGAGTACAACCCCAAGAACACCATCCCAACCGTGAAGCATGGAGGTGGAAACATCATTCTTTGGGGATGCTTTTCTGCAAAGGGGACAGGACGACTGCACCGTATTGAGGGGAGGATGGATGGGGCCATGTATCGCGAGATCTTGGCTACCAACCTCCTTCCCTCAGTAAGAGCATTGAAGATGGGTCGTGGCTGGGTCTTCCAGCATGACAACAACCCGAAACACACAGCCAGGGCAACTAAGGAGTGGCTCCGTAAGAAGCATCTCAAGGTCCTGGAGTGGCCTAGCCAGTCTCCAGACCTGAACCCAATAGAAAATCTTTGGAGGGAGCTGAAAGTCCGTATTGCCCAGCGACAGCCCCGAAACCTGAAGGATCTGGAGAAGGTCTGTATGCAATGTGGCCAAACCTGGTCAAGACCTACAGGAAACATATGATCTCTGTAATTGCAAAGAAAGGTTTCTGTACCAAATATTAAGTTCTGCTTTTCTGATGTATCAAATACTTATGTCATGCAATAAAATGCAAATTAATTACTTAAAAATCATACAATGTGATTTTCTGGATTTTTGTTTTAGATTCCGTCTCTCACAGTTGAAGTGTACCTATGATAAAAATTACAGACCTCTACATGCTTTGTAAGTAGGAAAACCTGCAAAATCTGCAGTGTATCAAATACTTGTTCTCCCCACTGTGTGTGTGTGTGTATGTATATATATATATCATATATATACACATACATACACACACACACTACCGGTCCAAAGTTCTAGAACACCTACTCATTCAATAAAAATAAAAAATAAAACTATTTTCTACATTGTAGAATAATAGTGAAGACATCAAAACTATGAAATAACACATATGGAATCATGTAGTAACCAAAAAAGTGTTAAACAAATCAAAATATACAGTCTTGAAGGAGTTCCCACATATGCTGAGCACTTGTTGGCTGCTTTTCCTTCACTCCGCGGTCCGACTCTTCCCAAACCATCTCAATTGGGTTGAGGTCGGGGGATTGTGGAGGCCAGGTCATCTGATGCAGCACTCCATCACTCTCCTTCTTGGTAAAATAGCCCTTACATAGCCTGGAGGGGAGTTGGGTCATTGTCCTGTTGAAAAACAAATGATAGTCCCCCTAAGCCCAAACCAGATGCGATGACATAGTCGCTGCAGAATTCTGTGGTAGCCATGCTGGTTAAGTGTGCCTTTAATTCTAAATAAATCACAGACAGCAGCAAAGCACCCCCACACCATAACACCTCCAAGCTTTACGGTGGAAACTACACATGCGGAGATCATCTGTTCACCCACACCGCGTCTCACAAAGACACGGCAATTGGAACCAAAAATCTTCAATTTGGACTCCAGACCAAAGGACAAATTTCCACCGGTCTAATGTCCATTGCTCGTGTTTCTTGGCCCAAGCAAGTCTCTTCTTCTTATTGGTGTCCTTTAGTAGTGGTTTCTTTGCAGCAATTCGACCATGAAGGCCTGATTCACGCAGTCTCCTCTGAACAGTTGATGTTGAGATGTGTCTGTGACTTGAACTCTGTGAAGGATTTATTTGGCGTGCAATTTCTGAGGCTGGTAACTCTAATGAACTTATCCTCTGCAGCAGAGGTAACTCTGGGTCTTCCATTCCTGTGGCGGTCGTCATGAGAGCCAGTTTCATCATAGTGCTTGATGGTGATTGCGATTGCACTTGAAGAAACGTTCAAAGTTCTTGAAATGTTCCATATTGACTGACCTTCATGTCAGTAATGATGGACTGTCGTTTCTCTTTGCTTATTTGAGCTGTTCTTGCCATAATATGGACTTGGTCTTTTACCAAATAGGGCTATCTTCTGTATACCCCCCTACCTTGTCACAACACAACTGATTGCCTCAAATGCATTAAGTATTCCACAAATTAACTTTTAAGAAGGCACACCTGTTAATTGAAATGCATTCCAGGTGACCACCTCATGAAGCTGGTTGAGAGAATGCCAAGAGTGTGCAAAGCTGTCATCAAGGCAAAGGTTGGCTATTTGAAGAATCTCAAATATATTTGGATTTCTTTAAAACTTTTTTGGTTACTACATGATTCCATGTGTGTTATTTCATAGTTGAGATGTCTTCACTATTATTCTACAATGTAAAAAATAGTAAAAATAAAGAAAAACCCTTGAATGAGTAATTGTTTCCAAACCCTTGACAGGTAGTGTATATATGAAATAGTAACACAAAATAACAATAACGAGGCTATTTACAAAGAGTACCAGTACTGTGTCAATGTGCAGGGGCTTGAGGTAATACAGTATGTACATGTAGGTAGTGGACGCTTATAAGAAATCCCGCTATGACCTCCGACGAACCATCAAACAGGCAAAGAGTCAATACAGGTCTAAGATTGAATCATACTACACTGGCTCTGACGCTCGTCGGATGTGGCAGGGCTTGAAAACTATTACAGACTACAAAGGGAAGCACAGCCGCGAGCTGCCCAGTGACACAAGCCTACCAGACGAGCTAAACCACTTCTATGCTCGCTTCGAGGCAAGCAACACTGAAGCATGCATGAGAGCACCAGCTGTTCCGGACGACTATGTGATCACGCTCTCCGTAGCCGATGTGAGTAAGACTTTTAAGCAGGTCAACATTCACAAGGCCGCAGGGCCAGACGGATTACCAGGACGTGTACTCCGAGCATGTGCTGACCAACTGGCAAGTGTCTTCACTGACATTTTCAACATGTCCCTGACTGAGTCTGTAATACCAACATGTTTCAAGCAGACCACCATAGTCCCCGTGCCCAAGAACGCTAAGATAACCTGCCTAAATGACTACCGACCCGTGGCACTGACGTCTGTAGCCATGAAGTGCTTTGAAAGACTGGTCATGGCTCACATCAACAGCATAATCCCAGAAACCCTAGACCCACTCCAATTTGCATACCGCCCCAACAGATCCACAGATGATGCAATCTCTATCGCACTCCACACTGCCCTTTCCCACCTGGACAAGAGGAACACCTACGTGAGAATGCTATTCATTGACTACAGCTCAGCATTCAACACCATAGTGCCCTCAAAGCTCATCACTAAGCTAAGGATCCTGGGACTAAACACCTCCCTCTGCAACTGGATCCTGGACTTCCTGACGGGCCGCCCCCAGGTGGTAAGGGTAGGTAACAACACATCTGCCACACTGATCCTCAACACGGGGGCCCCTCAGGGGTGCGTGCTCAGTCCCCTCCTGTACTCTCTGTTCACCCATGACTGCATGGCCAGGCACGACTCCAACACCATCATTAAGTTTGCCGACGACACAACAGTGGTAGGCCTGATCACCGACAACGATGAGACAGCCTATAGGGAGGAGGTCAGAGATCTGGCCGTGTGGTGCCAGGACAACAACCTCTCCCTCAACGTGACCAAGACAAAGGAGATGATTGTGGACTACAGGAAAAAAAAGAGGACTGAGCACGCCCCCATTCTCATCGACGGGGCTGTAGTGGAACAGGTTGAGAGCTTCAAGTTCCTTGGTGTCCACATCACCAACGAACTATCATGGTCCAAACACACCAAGACAGTCGTGAAGAGGGCACGACAAAGCCTATTCCCCCTCAGGAGACTAAAAAGATTTGGCATGGGTCCTCAGATCCTCAAAAAATTCTACAGCTGCACCATCGAGAGCATCCTGACTGGTTGCATCACCGCCTGGTATGGCAACTGCTTGGCCTCTGACCGCAAGGCACTACAGAGGGTAGTGCGTACGGCCCAGTACATCACTGGGGCAAAGCTCCCTGCCATCCAGGACCTCTATACCAGGCGGTGTCAGAGGAAGGCCCTCAAAATTGTCAAAGACTCCAGTCACCCTAGTCATAGACTGTTCTCTCTGCTACCGCACGGCAAGCGGTACCGGAGTGCCAAGTCTAGGTCCAAAAGACTTCTCAACAGCTTCTACCCCCAAGCCATAAGACTCCTGAACAGCTAATCATGGCTACCCGGACTATTTGCACTGCCCCCCCACCCCATCCTTTTTACGCTGCTGCTACTCTGTTAAGTATTTATGCATAGTCACTTTAACTCTACCCACATGTACATATTACCTCAACTACCTCAACTAGCCGGTGCCCCCGCACATTGACTATGCAACGGTACCCCCCTGTATATATAGCCTCCCTACTGTCACTTTATTCTATTGTATATATAGCCTCCCTACTGTCACTTTATTTTTTACTTCTGCTCTTTTTTCTCAACACTTTTTTGTTGTTGTTTTATTCTTACTTTTTTGTTTAAAATAAATGCACTGTTGGTTAAGGGCTGTAAGTAAGCATTTCACTGTAATGTCTGCACCTGTTGTATTCGGCGCATGTGACCAATAAAATTTGATTTGATTTGATTTGATTTGAAAAGTGACTAGGCAAACAAGGTGACAGACAGTGAGACCAGAGACAGGGAGTTAGGCAACACATGATGGCCAAGTATTTCTGTCTTCAAATTAGTGTATAATTGTATTTGTTTACTTTCCCTCTCTCTGCCATACCTGCATTGTTAATGAGCAGGTCCAATCTGGGCTCAGTCTTCAGGAAGGTTTCAGCAAAGGAGCGAACAGACTTCAGACTCCCCAGATCCAGCTGCATGAACACTACCTCATTGCTTCCACTGTCCTATAGAACAGAGGAATCAAACAGTGGATTTCCAACACCATACATTTTCAGACAGGTTAAACAAATCCCTGATCAGTATGTATTGGGATGCCGACTCCACAACCTTATATTTAGATTATTTATATTCTAAATAAGGCCCTCTTACCCTTCTGATATCATAGACGGCAGCCTCAGCTTTCGGTTTGCTGCGGCAGGCGAGGATGACCCTGGCACCTCTCTTGGCCAAATCCAAAGCAGTAGCCTTTCCAATACCAGTGTTGCTTCCTAGGGAACAACAAAACACATTTGAATGTAAAGGTCTTCAGCATGAACGCACTTGAAACGTGAGCACACTAAAACAGTCCCCATCACATAGCAAGGCAACAAAAGTTGCCTAACTAACCTGTTACAATAGCAGTCTTCCCTTTTAGTGTCACAGAGCTCATGCATCTTGACCCTCTGATCACATTGTAATAAAGTATCAAATACAACGCAATCCCTACTGCCAGAATAGATAGCAAAACCGACATTATTACAGTACCGAGCGTTGTTTCTAAATTCGGGATGGTAATTTCGTTTGCAAGCTATCAAAGTTCAGCAGGCTAACTCGTTGCATGCGTTGTTTTAGTTTTATTACGCCATCAAACGCTTCCGGGTTTAATTTATACTTGCTGTACGAAAGTATTCCACCAGATGTCGTATTTGTAATCTGCATGAAAAACCGGCTCCATATTGAGGGCATACATTCCAATCTAAACCATTTGTGGGCGCTGTATTGGTTTACTTCCTTTTTAGGATATTTCTGTACTTAGTTATGTCATAAAATAAATAAACCTACTGTACATTCAATTTAATGCATAGAAAATATCATTACATTTTTACATTTTAGTCATTTAGCAGACGCTCTTATCCAGAGCGACTTACGGTTAGTGAGTGCATACATTTTCATACTGGCCCCGTGTGTAACAATGTTCAGGTAACCTTAGCGAAATTAGCTAATTATCAAGGTAAATGTTTATATTTTAAAAGTAACTCAATTTATTTTCCTCTGAGTACTTTTTCCACCCCTGGTTTTTTATTCCAATCCACATGATCAAGGCAACAAACAGCATCAGCTCCTCTGCTATATCCACATGATCTATAAATCCTCTTCCCCAGGCTCAATTGTAGAGAACTGACTGGGGATGAGATGACATGATCTAAACCAGGGGTGTCAAACGTACGGCCCGCGGGCCGGATTTTTTTTATTTAAATTCAATAAAATAAACTGCTGTTCCAATTGCGTCCACTGGATGGCGCAATAGCAATTGTGTTAAGCAAGCAAACTGTTTATACCGGGGCAGAGCAAGTAGGTCAAGCACGTGCAGCCAATGAGCTACTTTGTTTTGCCCGCGATATTTATTACGGCTTCTACTTTTAACATTATGTGCTTTGGCACCCTCATTGCCCCAATATGTCTCTGTCAAAAAAGAGAAAAGTGGACACAGAGTGCAGAGTGTTCCAAGAAAAATGGTCATCCTATTTAATCACGGAATTGAATGGGAAAGCTGTATGTTTGGTGTGTTCAGAGCATGTTGCAGTGCTGAAAGAATATAACCTTCGTCGCCACTATGTGAGTCTTCATGCCGACAAATATGACAACTTTCAAGGACAGCGGAGATGAGAGAAGGTGAATGAACTGTTGGCGGGTCTGAAGAAACAGCAGTCTGTGTTTACTCACAGCCGAGACATCAGTGACGCTGCAGTGAAAGCTAGCTACCTCATTGCTAATGAAATCGCAGTGGCTTCAAAACCATTTAGTGAGGGTGAATTTGTAAAAACATGCATGATGAAGGCAGCGGAGATTGTGTGCCCTGAAAAGCGGCAGGCTTTTGCAAATATCAGCCTGACAAGAAACACAGTTGCAGACAGGATTTCCGATCTTTCAGTGGATTTGGACAGCCAGTTGAAGCAAAAAGTAAAGTCATTTATTCAGTTTTCGGTTGCAATTGATGAAAGCACGGACATTACAGATGTTGCACAACTGGCCATTTTTTCATCCGCGGAGTTGATGACACATTGACCGTCACCGAGGAGTTCGTGGAGTTGGTGCCGATGACAGATACAACGACAGCAGCTGATATTTTTACCGCGCTGGACAGGGTCGGAGTGGACTGGTCCCGCGCTGTCAGCCTGGCTACAGATGGTGCGCCCTCAATGATCGGGAAAAAAGCAGGCGTTGTGACAAAGTTCAGAGAGAAAGTGCAATCTGCAAATGGAGGACGTGATTTTTTGACTTTTCACTGTATTTTGCACCAGGAGGCTTTGTGTTGCAAGTCATTAAAGATGGATAACGTCATGAAGGTGGTCATCCAAACTGTTAATTTCATCCGATCCAGAAGCCTGAATCACCGTCAGTTTGACAGCCTTCTCAGAGAGAAAGACCACATCTGTGGCCTGCCATACCACACTGAGGTAAGATGGTTAAGCCGAGGTGCTGTGCTGAGGCGTTTCTTTGATTTACGAGAAGAAATTGAACAGTTCATGGAAGAAAAGGGCAAACCAGGGTTAGAATTTCATTCCGCAGAATGGATGCCGGACCTTGCATTTATGGTGGATGTTACAGAGCACCTGAATAACTTGAACAAACAGCTGCAAGGGCGCAACAAAGTTGTCACGCAGTATTATGACAGCATACGTTCTTTCAAGTTGAAGCTGTCATTGTGGGAGACGCAACTTGCCGGTGGTGATGCAGCTCACTTCCCCTGTCTGAAAAATGTGTGCGCGACCCAACATGTGGCAGACATGAAGCGGTTCAAAGATAAAATAACGGGACCGTTACGGGAGTTTGAGCAACGCTTTCAGATTTATGTTTATATGTTTTTATGTTGATGTGCTATTGTTTTTAATTGTTTTTATTTTATTTGTATATTTAACCTATTATTGACTCTGTGGTTCTTGCACTTGTTTGGGGAACAGGATTTCATTATTTTTATCTACATTTCTGCCTGAGAAATGACACCCTGATATAGTTCTGTGATCTGTGATATACTTCTGTGAATCACTGAGGCATTGTGTGTTTGTGTGTTCTTTGTCCTCAGAACTTTCAAATAACTTGAGGTGTTTTATGATTAATAGTGATGTTGTGCTTTTGGACACACTGTCCTCAGGCTCCAGCTTTATGTTTATATGTTTTTATGTTGATGTGCTATTGTTTTTAATTGATTTTATTTTATTTGTATATTTAACCTATTCTTGACTCTGTGGTTCTTGCACTTGTTTGGGGAACAGGATTTCATTATTTTTATCTACATTTCTGCCTGAGAAATGACACCCTGATATAGTTCTGTGATCTGTGATATACTTCTGTTAATCACTGAGGCATTGTGTGTTTGTGTGTTCTTTTTCTTTAGAATTTTCAAATAAACTTGACGTGTTTTATGATTAATAGTGATGTTGTGCTTGTACTATTTTGGACACACTGTCCTCAGGCTCCAGCTTTATGTTGTATGTTGATCGTATTAAAACAAAGAAAACAATCTGAAGTTGTTGTTTTTAAGTTATATATACCATGATTTTTCCGGTCCGGCCCACTTGGGAATAGATTTTCCTCCATGTGGCCCCTGAGCTAAAATAAGTTTGACACCACTGATCTAAACTATGAATGGATGCACTGTTCAGTGCTGGCACAATTATTATACAACCACCAATGAATGCACAAAAGCCTCATTGAGGAACATGTACTTTAGTCTTGAATTGCCCAGTAAGCCTATGCTTCTTCATCCTGTTTGCCACTTAATGATTGAATTGATTCCAACATCCACAGTTTTGGGTGGGTCCTTTAATTATGTTCCAGATATGATAACTAGTAGGGCAGAGTGGAACACCCTAAGTAATGTGTGGTAGGCCTAAGAGCTTAGAAGTTAATGCACAAGATCAATCCTATACATTAATCACACATGAGTAAGCACTTTTAGAATGTCTTTGACACTGTTGGTTGATTGAAAGGGTAAATCCACACAAATGTCAAAAAATCATCTTGCACACTGAGGAGAGGTTGAGTCACAGGGGGAGGCTTTCATGAGAGTCCACACACTCTCACTGACTACTCATATAGTAACTTCTTGGCCACCGTGCCCTCTCTGGCCTTAGGATAGAAGTTCCTGACTGTACAGTTGGAGAAGTAGCGTCCAGAGAGGGGCTCCAGGCCCTCCTGCAGGGCACAGTGCAGGTTGGTCTGACACCCCGCCACAGTGTTCTTGAAGAAGAACATGGAGATGGGCTTCAACAGCATTAATAATACAGAGTCTGCGTAACGGCCCAGCTCAGTTTAGATTATACCCAGGAGAAAAAGACACAAGCACTAGAGTTGAGTTATCCATCCATCCATAAAAATAAATCAATTTTAGTCCTTTAGCAGACGCTGTTATCCAGAGCGACTTACATTAGTGCATTAATCTTAAGATAGCTAGGTGAGACAACATATCGATGTAGGATTTATTTAAGATACTCTTTAAAGAGGTAGGTTTTCAGACATTGACGGAAGATGGTCAGGGACTCCGCTGTCCTGACATTAGGGGAAAGCTTGTTCCACCATTCGGGTGCCAGGACAGAGAATAGGGGGAAGCTTGTTCCACCATTGGGGTGCTAGGACAGAGAAGAGCTTTGACTGGAACATTAGGCATTTTATTCTACTTTACATTCAACCAAGGTAGAACTAACTTGAAAACTGCAGATACCATTACATTCAAAAGCTTTATACACCTGACATAGCAGCACAGACCAGGGTGGAGGCCGTAGCAGGTAACATTTGTGTCCTACAGTTTCTTGGCCAGCTCATGGGTAAAGAGAACATTACACAGCTTGCTGTTGCAGTAGATGTTAAAGACATCCATGACAGACTTGCCAACTCCTAACTCCTTGTGAGTGCTCAAGCAGTTTAAATCAATTTTGTCATCTTCCCTAAGCCTGTGGTACTTCCTGGAAAATTAGTATTAGTAGGATTCATGCATTGTAGGGGAGACCAGGGGCAATAGAAAATAAATAATAAATAAAAAATAAATTGCTCAGAGACAACTTGAACTATAAGTATCCTAATCACTCATACCATTTATAGGTCAGTAAATAAAACCGTATTAAAAATTTTACTTATTTACATAAGTATTCAGACCCTTTGCTATGAGACTAACTTGAGTTCAGGTGCATCCTGTTTCCATTGATCATCCTTGAGATGTTTCTACAACTTGATTGGAGTCCACCTGTGGTAAATTCAATTGATTGGTCATGATTTGGAAAGGCACACAGCTGTCTATATAAGGTCCCACGGTTGACAGTGCACGTCAGAGCAAAAACCAAGCCATGAGGTCGAAGTAATAGTTCGTAGAGCTCCGAGACAAAATTGTGTAAACGCACAGAACCGGGGAAGGGTACCAAAACATTTCTGCAGCATTGAAGGTCCCCAAGAACACAGTGGCCTCCATCATTCTTAAATGGAAGAAGTTTGGAACCACCAAGACTCTTCCTAGAGCTGGCCGCCCGGCCAAACTGAGCAATCGGGAGAAAATCGGGACTATTTAATCCATTTTAGAATAACGCTGTAACGTAATGAGGAAAAAGTCAAGGGGTCTAAATACTTTCCAAATGCACTGTATGTAATGATTTTGCAAGAAATATAATTATTTCTAAGTACGTAACCAATATTTACAGCAACACCCATTTGTGCATGGCCATTCGGTTCCTCTCAAAACATCTGAATAGTCTGTGCCCAAATGATATCTGTTGACAACTTATTTGGCACTCCACAGGACCCCAAGGCTATTTAATGTTAGTTTTGTATAATTCATAAAATCCTAACGTTAATATCACATTTATTTTCATCATTTGGCTCAGGTTCATTTTAACACTGTTACAATTGCCCCCAACCCAGCAGCCATGACACAAAACCTCATGTTCCTAGCAAGAGACAAAAATAATGTCAATGTTTAGCTAACAAATTATGCTAGTTTGAATTCTTGGACATTAAGGCTCAGGACAGTACAAGAACAATACAGTGCAATATTTGGCTTAAACTCTTCAAGCAGGGAGAACCTAAATGGGCATGTACTGAGAGAGTTGAATCACTCTAGCTTGTTTCTGTTTAGAGAAATTCTAATTATTACAATTCCAAATCAAATAAAATTATATTTGTCACATTGGCCAAAAAAAACAACATGTGTAGGCAGACCTTACCATTGCCCCCGGTCTCCCCTACAACTTGCAGCAGAAAGAGTGATTTGTTGAGTTTCACAACCAGGGAAATCATTCAAAAATCCCCAATGAATAATATACATAGACAAATGAATTTAAGAATGCTATATACATTAAATTATGAATAGGCAAAGAACATTACATATACTCAACATTATTACATAACAGTGCCATGAACTTTCCTCCTATGTCAATGAGGGGAAACACAGGAAGCATTGACAAAAACAGACACCTGTTACAATGACAGTTTTCCCATGCTGTTTCACATTTCTTTTGCATATTGCCCCTTTGACAAATATATTATGAAAAATCATATAGGCCACCAATACCACTCCAACAACAAGAAGGCAGCCATTGAGCTTTCAGATCCTGTGCAGCACTCAGTAAAGAGAATCCATAGAACACACTGCTCACTCTAGAATTCCTTACTGTACAGTTCCTCTCATAGTTACTGTATAGCGCAAAGAGCTCTACTTTCTGTTGAATTCCAGGAAAGCTTAAACCACACCCCATAGGACTGTACAGGCGTATTTGAGTTTGGATTCTTCTACTGAAGCTTTCATGCTCATCTCTCTCTTTCTTTCTGCAGGGCAGGCATGAACGTGGTCTTTAAATTCAGCTGATAAATGGTTAGGACACTTAGGCAGAAGCTATGAATAGTACAGTTTGAGCCATCAAAAAACAATCAAGAGCAAACATATTCTTAACAGTTTAGGTTTATTTACTGTTTAGTAAGAAATATAAATAAAAACATATCTAATGAAATGTCCCATAAATTAATGTTAGGTAAGAAAAAGCAAGCACTTCATCCATATATTTCTATGTATGTACATTTCATAATGCATAACCCAAAAAATTACATTTTTGTTTTGAAAGAATTCAGCATATTGGTTAGTAGCTTGCAGTCCAGTTAAAACTGTTGAGTCAGAGTGATTTTCTTAAGAGGATAGGCCACTCAGACTCTCACTGACTTCCCATAGCTTCTTGGCAACCGTGCCCTCTCTGGCATTAGCATAGAGGTTCCTGACTGTACAGTTGGAGAAGTAGCGTCCAGAGAAGGGCTCCAGGCCCTCCTGCAGGGCACAGTGCAGGGTGGTCTGAGAACCCGCCACAGTGTCCTTGAAGAAGAACATGAGGAAAGGCTTCATCAGAATCATGAACACCTTGCTGACGTCACGAAACAGTTCAGAGTTAATGGCTCCTGAAAAACAAAATAAACACATGTTGGTTAAAACTTGCAAACCAATAAATGTACTATTATTCAGCCACCTGGGGATCAGAGGAGGCTGGTGGGAGGAGCTATAGGAGGATGGGCTCTTAGTAATGGCATACAGTAAATAGAACAGAGCCAAACATGTGGTTTCCATATGTTTGATACCGTTCCATCAATTCTACTCCAGCAATTACAATGAGCCCATCCTCTTATCGCTCATCCCACCATCCACACTGCTGGGGATGCATAAAAATTCTGATTTTCAACTAATCAATACAGGACAAGTCCTTCTAACCCATACTTGGGCACAATGAAGCCTTCATACATTACTGGGATATAGTGCACTGACCTGGGTGAAGGGTGTAGCAGGTAACATTTGTGCCCTGCAGTCTCTTGGCCAGCTCATGCGTGAAGAGAACATTACACAGCTTGCTGTTGGTGTAGATGTTGAAGACATCTGTGGCAGACTTTCCAACTCCCAACTACTTGTGCGTGCTCAAACAGTTGAAGTCAATGGTGCCGAAGTTATGAACGATGGATGACACGTTGACCACTCGACTCAGACCACACTCCTTCAGACGGTCTAACAGCAGGTTGGTCAACAGGAAGGGACCGATGTGGTTGACACCAAAACATCACCCCCAAGCCGTCCTCTGTGGTTCCTGGCATGTAAATACCTGAGACAAAGGAAAAGTCACTATTTACATTTTGGTTTCATTATAAATACCACAAAACATTTTTTACTCAGATTGATACCAGCTGCCTCACTTCCAATACGTCTACACTGGTGTCAGAAATGGGATATTACGTGGATAATATTGGATGGGTATTACATGTGCCATGGTTGGCGGGCTTGGGTAGTTGAGACAGCAGTCCAGCGAGCTCTTTTGGCTGGAGCATAATGTGTAGCCTACAACACCTTGGCTGCATGTTCAATCTCTGTGACATGTTCAGTCTCTGTACACAGGCTCTTGTGACACCTCACTAAGCACTAACTTCAAGGCTGTCTGTACATGACTAAATGCAATGTCATTACAGTGTCTTACAAGGTGGTGTGTATTGAAAGAGGGTTGTAGCGCTGCTGCAAACAACCACTACAAGCCACACCTGCATTGTTGATGAGCAGGTCAAATCTGGGCTCAGTCTTTAGGATGTTTTCAGCAAAGGAGCGAACAGACTTCAGACTCCCCAGATCCAGCTGCATGAACACCACCTCATTGCTCCCACTCTCCTATAGGACACATTTCTATGTGTCACGAGAATTGTGTTATCTCAATGGTTGAACTCAACTATTTCTCAAGCTTTGAATAATTCCCAGAGGTTGTAAGACTAGTTAATAATGAATTAAACAAAGTCCCATTTCTGCAATGAATCAGTTTTTAAAAAAAAGTGTTTTTATTTTTATTTCACCTTTATTTAACCAGGTAAGCCAGTTGAGAACAAGTTCTCATTTACAACTGCGACCTGGCCAAGATAAAGCAAAGCAGTGCGATAAAAACAACAACACAGAGTTACATATGGGGTAAACAAAACACAGTCAAAAATACAACAGAAAATATATATACAGTGTGTGCGAATGTAGTAAATTATGGAGGTAAGGCAATAAATAGGCCATAGTGCAAAATAGTTACAATTTCGTATTAACACTGGAATAATAGATGTGCAAAAGATGATGTGCAAATAGAGATACTGGGGTGCAAATTAGCAAAATAAATAACAATATGGGGATGAGGTAGTTGGATGGGCTAATTACAGATGGGCTGTGTACAGGTGCAGTGATCGGTAAGCTGCTCTGACAACTGACGCCTAAAGTTAGTGAGGGAGATAAGAGTCTCCAGCGTCAGAGATTTTTGCAGTTTGTTCCAGTGGCAGCAGAGAACTGGAAGGAATGGCGGCCAAAGGAGGTGTTGGCTTTGGGGATGACCAGTAAGATATACCTGCTGGAGCGCAGACTACGGGTGGGTGTTGCTATGGTGACCAGTGAGCTAAGATAAGACGGGGATTTGACTAGCAGTGATTTATAGATGACCTGGAGCCAGTGGGTTTGGCGACGAATATGTAGTGAGGGCCAGCCAACAAGAGCGTACAGGTCACAATGGTGGGTATTATATGGGGCTTTGGTGACAAAACAGATGGCACTGTGATAGACAACATCCAATTTGCTGAGTAGAGTGTTGGAGGCTATTTTGTAAATGACATCGCCGAAGTCAAGGATCGGTAGGATAGTAAGTTTTACGAGGGCATGTTTGGCAGCATGAGTGAAGGAGGCTTCGTTGCGAAATAGGAAGCTGATTCTAGATCTAACTTTTGATTGGAGATGCTTAATGTGAGTCTGGAAGGAGAGTTTACAGTCTAACCAGACACCTAGGTATTTGTAGTTGTCCACATACTCTAGGTCAGACCCGCCGAGAGTAGTGATTCTAGTCAGGTGGACGGGTGAAAGCAGCGTTCGGTTGAAGAGCATGCATTTAGTTTTACTAGTGTTTAAGAGCAGTTGGAGGCTACGGAAGGAGTGTTGTATGGCGTTGAAGCTCGTTTGGAGGTTTGTTAACACAGTGTCCAATGAAGGACCAGATGTATACAAAATGGTGTCGTACGCATAGAGGTGGATCCGAGCGTCACCAGCAGCAAGAGCAACATCATTGATATTCACAGAGAATAGAGTCGGCCCGAGAATTGAACCCTGTGGCACCCCCATAGAGACTGCCAGAGGTCCAGACAACAGGCCCTCCGATTTGACACATTGAACTCTATCTGAGAAGTAGTTGGTGAACCTGGCGAGGCAGTCATTTGAGAAACCAAGGCTATTTAGTCTGCCAATAAGAATGCAGTGGTTGACAAAGTCGAAAGCCTTGGCCAGGTCGATGAAGACGACTGCGCAGTACTGTCTTTTATCGATCGCGGTTATAATATCGTTTAGGACCTTGAGCGTGGCTGAGGTGCACCCATGACCAGCTCGGAAACCGGATTGCATAGCGGAGAAGGTAAGGTGGGATTCGAAATGGTCGGTGATCTGTTTTTTAACTTGGCTTTCAAATACTTTCGAAAGGCAGGGCAGGATGGATATAGGTCTGTAACAGTTTGGATCGAGTGTGTCACCCCCTTTGAAGAGGGGGATGACCGCGGCAGTTTTCTAATCTCTGGGGATCTCAGACGTTACGAAAGAGAGGTTGAACAGGCTAGTAATAGGGGTTGCGACAATTTCGGCGGCTAATTTTAGAAAGGGTCCAGATTGTCTAGCCCAGATGATTTGTGGGAGTCCAGATTTTTCAGCTCTTTCAGAAAATCAGCTGTCTGAATTTGTGTAAAGGAGAAGCGGGGGGGGGGGGGGGGGGGGGGGCCATGGGCAAGTTGCAGCAGAGGGTGCAGAGCTGGTGGCCGGGGTAGTGGTAGCCAGGTGGAAAGAATGGCCAGTCGTAGCAAAATGCTTGTTGAAATTCTCGATTATTGTAGATTTATCGGTGGTGACAGTGTTTCCTAGCCTCAGTGCAGTGGGCAGTTGGGAGGAAGTGCTCTTATTTTCCATGGACTTTAGAGTGTCCCAAAACATTTTGGAGTTAGTGCTACAGGATGCACATTTCTGTTTGAAAAAGCTAGCCTTTGCTTTCCTAACTGATTGTGTATATTGGTTCCTGACTTCCCTGAAAAGTTGCATATCGCGGGCTGTTCGATGCTAATGCAGTACGCCACAGGATGTTTTTGTGCTGGTCAAGGGCAGTCAAGTTGAGGAGAACCAGGGGCTATATCTGTTCTTAGTTCTGAATTTTTTGAATGGGACATGCTTATTTAAGATTGAGAGGAAAGCACTTTTAAAAGAACAACCAGGCATCCTCTACTGACGGAATGAGGTCAATATCCATCCAGGATACCCGGGCCAGGTCAATTAGAAAGGCCTGCTCGCTAAATGTTTTAGGGAGCGTTTGACAGTGATGAGGGGTGGTCGTTTGACCGCGGACCCATTACGGACGCAGGCAATAAGGCAGTGATCGCTGAGATCCTGGTTGAAGACAGCGGAGGTGTATTTAGAGGGTAAATTTGTCAGGATGATATCTATGAGGGTGCCCATTTTTACAGATTTAGGATTGTACCTGGTAGGTTCGTTGATCATTTGTGTGAGATTGAGGGCATCTAGTTTAGATTGTAGGTTGGCCGGGGTGTTAAGCATATCCCAGTTTAGGTCACCAAGCAGTACGAACTCTGAGGATAGATGGGGGGGGGGGGGGTAATCAGTTCACATATGGTGTCCAGGGCACAGCTCGGGGCTGAGGGGGGGTCTGTAGCAAGCGGCAACAGTGAGAGACTTATTTCTGGAAAGGTGGATTTTTAGAAGTAGAAGCTCAAACTGTTTGTGCACAGACCTGGATAGTATGATAGAGCTCTGCAGGCTCTCTCTAAAGTAGATTGCAACCCCACCCCCTTTGGCAGTTCTATCGAGACGGAAAATGTTGTAGTTGGGGATGGACATTTCTGAATTTTTGGTGGCCTTCCTAAGCCAGGATTCAGACACTGCTAGAACATCAGGGTTGGCGGAGTGTGCTAACGCAGTGAATAACTCAAACTTAGGGAGGAGGCTTCGGATGTTAACGTGCAAGAAACCAAGGCTTTTACGGTTACAGAAGTCAACAAATGATCACGCCTGGGGAGTAGGAGTTATACTGGGGGCTACAGGGCCTGGGTTAACCTCTACATCACCAGAGGAGGAGTAGAATAAGGATACGGCTAAAGGCTTTAAGAACTGGTCTTCTAGTGCGTTGGGTACAGAGAAAAAAAGGGGCAGATTTCCAGCGTTGTAGAATATATTCAGGGCATTATGTACAGACAAGGATATGAGTACAGTGGAGGTAAACCTAAGCGTTGGGTAACGATGAAAGAGATGGAGGCACCAATTGAGTCGGTCTCTGCGTGTATGGGGGGTGGGACAAAGGAGCTGTCTAAGGCAGGTTGAGCTGGGCTGGGGGCTCTACAGTGAAATAGTACAATAAGAAATAACCAAAACAGCAATAAGCAAGGCATATTGACATGGGAGAGAGGCATAAAGCAATCACAGGTGTTATTTGAGAGAGCTAAGACAACAGCTGGTAATGGTGACAAAGTTTGGGATGAGGCTAAACATAAACAGGATGCGGTACCGTATAAAGGAACAGTCCAGCAGGCATCAGCTGTATAGCGGAGTTATCATAAGGTCCGGTGAACAGCAATAGGAGAGTTCGGAGGTAGTTCGGGGGCTGCTACAGCACTGGCGAGCAAGAGGCCCGGCTTGCGTGTGCTAGCAGGCCAGGGCTAGCAGATGGATCTTCGTGGTCGACGTCGTAACGGGAAGCCTGTTGAAACCACATCAGACGATTTCGTCGGCAAACCAGTTGTGTTGGATCGGCGGGGCTCCGTGTCAACACTAGGAGGTCCCGTCCAGTTGACAGAGAGGTAGATAGCCGGGAGATGGGCCTGGCTCGAGGCTAGCTCAAGGCTAACTGGTGCTTGCTAAGGGGCAATGGTAATTAGCCAACGACAACAGCCATTTGGTTGCAGCTAGCTGGTTGAGTGATTCCGGCAGAAAATCCGATATGCTCTGGGTCGATAGCACGCTGTGCAGACTGGCCGACAAATTGTCTGAGAGCTGGCTGGTGGGTAATGCAGGCCACGGACAATGGTGAAGACGCTAATAGCAAGTAGCCATTCGGTTGCAGCTAGACTAGTTTCAGCTTAAGGTTCTTGATAAAAGTTATAAAGAAATAATAGAATCCTTTCCACATTGGGTGAGGCGGGTTGCAGGAAAGTATTTAGTTAAAGAAAATTTAGAAATATATACACAAAATAGACCAAAATAAATAAATAACTGGCTATTTACACAAGGACACAGAAAAAAACACGACCGCAGTGCTACGCCATATTCATGAGAGTTCTGCCCCAAAATGGGTGCACAGTCTTTTTATACTCACACAAGTTCTTATCATAGGCTACTCCTTGCTCAAGCAGGCTGCATTTTTACACTATTCCCATACATAGTTATCGCGTTCTCACAATATTCTGCAAGCCTCTCACTCCCCCTCCCTGTGTGGGGACATCTGTTTTTGAAACCAGTCTCCTGTTATTGGTTTCAACGTTTGCACTTCTGCTTGCCTAACTACAAGAGAACACAATTTGGTGGTTGTTTTTAACTTTTAGTCATTTAACTTATATAATTTCTCTATCACTATGTTACTGTACTATTTTCATACACACAGATTATAATTGAGAAATCCTAAAACCGCTGCAGAAAAACAAAAAATGACTAGCCATAAACTACTGGTCATTATTGGGGCTAAACTGGTCAGTGTTCAATCTCCTCTCACCCTCTTGATGTCAGCGAGCGCAGCCTCAGCTCTTGGTTTGCTGCGGCAGGCCAGGATGACCCTGGCACCTCTCCTGGACAGATCTAGCGCTGTCATCTTCCCTATGCCTGTGTTACTTCCTGGAGAAAGTGGGCATAAAACATTATTAAAAGAACAATCTTACATGGGAGGGTGAAGAACATAAGTTTATGATATTACTCTTAAATTTATGCAGGTGGGAAGAGCAAAAAAACGTGCCATTTTCATTTTTCTTTATTATCCAACATCGATGAATGAAATAGGAATGGAAACCACTGAAAAACGACTTACCAGTTACAATGACAGTTTTCCCATGCAATTTTGCATCTCTTTCCTTTAACCACAACACTGTGGTAAATAAATGCAATCCCGAATACCAAACCGACAACAAGCGAAAAGGTATACATCCTTGTCTCTCATGTGAAAACACCTTTTTGCTTTCAAGAGCGTGTGCAAACTAATTTGTACTCGTGGGAGAGCTCCTGTGAAAATATAGCACACCCTTTATCAGCTACACAGTGGTTTCAGTTGGTTTATCTGGTGATTGCGCAACTGGACAAACCGGAGTCTCTACTCTCTCAGGGCATTGGCCATGGAAGTTAAAACAGTCAAATCAGAGCTAAAGTGTTTTACCCTTAGACCTACATAACCAAAATTACACACACATTATTTATATATATATATATATATATATATATATATATATATATACACACACACACACACACACACAATAGCCAAATCCACTAATTTGAAGGGGTGTCCACATACTTTGTACATATAGTGTAAATTGCAACTGTTACCTTTGACAGAGCTGTACATGACCACCACCTACTGGATAGTTCACTCACAACACCGTTCATTACTGAAAGAAAAGCATTTTAGATTACTGACCCCATGTCTCAAAGTCATCAAAAATGTAGCACGAGGAGGCATTTGTACGGTTGTTCTTAAAAAAATCTCTGTATTTACATTGTTTTAACAGACAGGCAGAAACCGACAAAGAACGCGTATTTACAGAGTACAAGAGTTAAAACGAGAGCTAAAACAATCCGACACTATTTACACCATGGATGACAGGACTCAGAACAGGTTTAACAACAAACTTTTCTGCAACACTACCAAATATCACAAGAAGGAGTCCATGGGAGGTACTGTACACTTAAAAATAAAAATAAAAAACGACCACAATGGTTCATGTACAGGATATCCAACTGAAAAGCACCGAATCAATCATATTTACATGAATATACTGTACATACAAATGTGTGTATAAGCATGTAAGGGTCCATGAATGTATAGCTAGCTACCTGTGGTGCAAACGTAGCAACAACAACAAAAACATGTGAGTACTACAATTTCAATATCACAAAATAAAATGTTTTGGCTACATGAGCTGGCTGAAAAATAAGGAAATGTTATATAATATATATATAACTAGACTGGCAAAAAAAATTGACAAATATTTGAAGTCCAATGATCGAGAGGAATTGACAAAAACTTTCAGTCAATCTAAATCAGTAGTTCTCAACTGGTTTTGCCTCGGGACCCAAATTGAACCAAATAGTCTCAGTCGCGACCCAATATCCGCATCATGAAAAACAAAATCGCCAAAATGCAATCCGGAAAACTTTTGAATGCTATATTGATAGTAAATGGCGGCAGGTAGCTTAGTGGGTAAGAGCGTTGTGCCAGTAACCGCAAGGTCGCTGGTTCTAATCCCCGGGCCGACTAGGTGAAAAATCTGTCGATGTGCCCTTAAGCAAGGCACTTAACCCTAATTGCTCCTGTAAGTCGCTCTGGATAAGAGCGTCTGCTAAATGACAAATGTAAAATGTAGCAATTATATGACAAGGGAACAACATTCCCACCTCTTTCATTGTCAATAATTAAATGTTGCCCATATTCTTGATGTTAATAAACTCACTGGTGTGAGACCACAAAATCAACCAAAATAGTGCTGCTAATAGCTCTATATTGAAAATACTGTGATTGAAGAGATACATTTTTTATAATTGTAAGTTCATTATCATTTCTACACACTTTCTACCTGGTTTAAGTCATCTAAGTTTAGACTAGTATTTCTTCATACATTTTTACTCAGACAGCCTCCCATGACCCAAATTTGGGTCGCGACCCACCAGTTGAAAATCGCTTATCTAAATAACAGATTTGAGATACTGATTTTAATGCGAAAGTATAAACAAAATAAATTAAAATATATTTTTTCCCTGTGTACCAACCAGCTCTCTAGGGTTCCCTTAGGTTTGACTGGAAAGATTTGAAAAAGAGAGCATTTGGGCTATGGAACAGAGTTGCACTTGGTGGAGTTTGATAGTCTGTCTGCCCCCTCTTGGCTGGGGGTGGTATTGGCAGGGGTGGTTTTGGCAGGGGTGGTATTGGCGGTGGCAGATCCCTCTTCTTTGGGCTGCTTGCTGGCGAACTCAACAATGCTGAAGACAAACTGCATGCAGCCCAGTTTGATGTAGCTGCCGTGGTGGAGCAGCGCTGTGCCCTCCCAGCCGGCCCCGCTGCCACCGATCAGGCTGGAACTGCTAGCCTTGCAATTACAGGAGAGCCTGGGTCCTCCCTGGGGCTGGCTGCTCATCACTCCCCCTGATGGCATCAGACCAGTCCTGGGGCCTGGCCCAGCCTCAGCCCCCTCCTCCTGCTCTCTCATCTTACAGCGGCCTGAAGAAAGAGGGCACCATCACTCACAAGTCTCCTACAGACACACAGGGCTGGCCAAACCACACACACCCCACCTCTACAGGTTTAAGGTGATGGGGCATAACATACACCCACCTGCATGTTGCACACAGGAGAGACATGGGGTTTCAAACTCAGCTAAATTGCTAGTGTGTGTGTGTACACATATGCTGTGTGTTACTTACGGACAATGCCCTGCACTTTGGACACCAGGCCATTAGCCGGGCTAGGGGAGGCCTTTTCAGAGAAGTCACAGGAGTAGAGCACGTTGTCCACCGTGGTCCCATGCTCACTGTAGTTGAGCAGCTCGTAGTGCTTGGTGTTCTACACACAGGTACAAGATAACCATCAGTCATGTTGTCTGTAGTGCTACTGTTAATTCAAATAGTGCTCACTGCTCAGGTCATAGCAATGGGAAAAATAATTTTTGTTCGGCAAGCTTTCAGTGTCTCAAACAGGATAGACAACCTACCCCGTCGTAAAAGATGCAGGCGTGTTTTCCAGATACATAATTACAATGCCCATAGTTTGTAAGGCACACATCCATGTCAGCACCTACACAGGGTTGTCAGAGAGAAAGACTGATGAGACTTTGTTCCATGTTGAGTAAAGATCACAGTATTTCATAACACAGCATGGGCGGTCCTTACCAGCTCCTATGTACAGGGTCCTATAAGACATGTTGATGGCTCCTCCCTTCCCCATGAGTGGATAGAACGTTGCTCTCGCCTGCACCTCCTTCTGTTGTTCTGTGATTGCTACAGATTGTGGAGGATTACATTTTATTGTATAACATTCCTATGCCACTAAAATGAAACTGCCAGACGGGGGGGGTCTTACCCTCTGTGCGTGGTGCGGGAGATTGAGGTTTGAGGGCGACGGTGGGAGGAGGGGTAGCGGTTAGACAGCTGCCTTGGGGGGTTGGGGCCACTTTGGGGGGGAACAGCTGCTGTATCCTCTGCCAGGCCAGGAGTTTGACTAACTCCTCATCCAGGTTACTCACCTCGATCTCTGTATGAACAAAAACGTCAACAAGTTTCAACGTCATCATAGACTTCACTTGAAACAATCCTGTATCTCAGCTATTATCTGACAGCAGCATTACAGGCCATTTAATCAGCATGGCCGAAACATTAATGCACTGATGCAACTTTTTATAAAGTACACATTTTTAAACTGGACAGCAAGAGATGCTCATCACCTAGGCCTAATTATGAACAGTGGTACTGTTAGAATGGGGTTGAGGTAGCTACTTACCCCCATCCCCTTCCATCATGGCCTTCATGCCTCCAGACAGGTCTGCTATGGAGGAGGAGGAGATGGAGCTGGGTAACATGGAGCTGCCCTTTAGATCTGGCCCTGGGGAGAAACCGTGAGGTGTGGTGGTGGGCTGTCTTGCTGTGCTGGAGTCTTTGACGGCTCTGGGTGGGGTGAAGACATGGACACCCGGGGTGGGGCTTGGGCAGAGCGTCAGCTCACTGCAGCAGCTCAGAGGGGTGGCCTGAGCCCCTGCCTTGCCTGGAGGAGTCCCGTGGGCCTGGCTCTTGACGTCCTGCCCTGTAGCTGCACACGTCGAAGGGGGACAGCCTTTCTGAGTGCAAGACTCCAGGGGGCTGCCCCTCTCCGTTTTAACCACAACCCCTCTTCTCAGGTGGTTGGGTAGCCCCAGAGCAGAGGTTGGGAGTGAGGCTGGAGGGGTGAGTATGTGCAGCTGGAGCTCTGTCTGTCTGCATGCATCTGAGGCAGCGTCACACACTACCGGCCCGTTGGCTTGTACAGGCTGTTCCGTTAGGGGCCCGTTGACTTTCCTGCACGTCAGACAGTTCTGACATGGCCTCACCGTGCAGCTGCAGCTTTCCTGGCCCTGTGAGAGTTCCTTCAGTACCGGGGCCCCCTGGGTGCCATCAGATGTACGGCAGGGCTTAGAGCAGGGGGAAGGCAGGGCAGAAGCTGTCCTTTCTGCAAGGGGCAGAGAGCTGGTCTCCTCTAGAGCAACACAGGGCTTAATGTCTTTCTGTTCCTTGTCTGTCTGTTCAGAGTCCCAGTCTGACAAGGACTTCTGCTTGCCAGATAAATGTCGCATGATGCTGCACTGGAGCGCCATGACGTCTCGAAGCCACTGAACAACAAAGAAAAAAACATTTCAGTGAAAAGAACAAGCACCTTCACCCGTCCAGTAACTCCAAATAAACATACATTTACAGTTATTACACATTCAATAATTTGCAGTTAATCCCTAGCATGTCTCCTATGCTCCTAGCTGGGCCAGAGCCCATTGATTTGTTTATCAAGTGCTTCAGATGTGTCTCAGGCACAGCCCAAAGGAACCACTGAATCCCAGTGTAGTAGACAGTTACTAGTGGGTGAGTTTCTGCTGTGTCTGCCATGCCTACCTCCTGTTGCTCCGCCTGGCTGGTAAAATGCTGAGGGGAGCAGTCCTGGTTTGGGACGCCATTACATATCAGCTCCCCGTTACGCACCCCTGCTGGAGCCAACATGGCCGGGGGGTTCTTGTACTGGGACTTAACAGCGTCGGGTACCTGTACGGCACACACACATTATATTATTTACAGGAGCAGTGAAGTCCCATTGTGGTTCTTCACATTCATAATTCATTCACTCTTAAAGCAGCTTAGTTGACAAATCAATAATTTATTGAAAATCTGTCTTCATCACCACTACAGTATTTCCAAGTGAAGACAAGCAAAAACTGATTTCATAACATTATATGGCTTTTACTCTGGGACAGATTCAGCATAAGCTACCTTGAGCGCCTTCGTCTTGTGGTGGACACCGCTGCGGACAGGCGGGTTCTGTCGGTGGACCCATCGCAGGAAGTCCACCTTGACGGCATGCTGGGATATCCTGTCCTGGAACTGGTCTAAGAGCTGGCAGCGGCTGGTTAGGGACATGCTCCTCTGCTTCAGCTGGAGAACAGGACAGGAGGCCATGTCAGGAACAGAGCGACGTCTATCCCTGAATCAACCCTTAGCCCGACACCATGCACTTGTAACAAGTCTACAAACCCTAAAGCTCAGCTGGAGAACAGGTCACGTCAGTAACGGAATAACTTCTACATACTACGGTTGAGAGATATCACCCAAACACAACTACAAACCCTTTTCCTTTACAGAGAAAACACAGCCATTCCTGTCTAAAAATCACCATATCCTTACTGTTTTTAGGCCTGCCAAAAAACTGAAACCCAATTCCATGCATGAGGATGCTTGGCCACCAGATAATGCCAGGGGGTTGGCTGCTCCGCTTACCACCAAGTGCTCCATATGGTTGGGGCACATCCATCTGCCTGTGGGCATGGCAGTGAGTGGGGGGTCCAGGCAGTCCATGTGGAAGAGCAGAGGGCAATAGTCACACTGAACCAAGGGGGCCATTCTACAGCTCCTATAGGACAGAGAGGAGCACAGAGAGGAGCACAGAGGAGGACAGAGAGGAGCACAGAGAGGAGCACAGAGAGGAGCACAGAGAAAGACAGATTGGAGGACAGAGAGGAGACGGTAAGATTGGATTAGCAAGGTCAGCCAACTACTGCACGCAGACACATACACAAACTCTGAAAATATAAGTGGTGGAGTCTATTTAGATTCCCCAAATACAGATTGTATTTGAAAAATGTGTGTTGATATAACTAACGATGACATTGCGGGTTTGGTTGACTAATCATACCTTGTGCAGGAGAAGCACACCCTGACTGGCAGAGGAACGAGGCCGTTGGGGTCCATCTCATGCTGTGGCCTCCTGAAAGTCTTCATGATCAGCTCCTCTTTCCTCCTCCGTTTACTGCTGCCTGGCAGTGCTGTGGTGCAAGTGAGCTCGTTGGGCAGCTGGAACTGCGAGGGGTTCCTCTCCATGGCGGCGGCGATGAGCAGCTGAAAGGGCCTCTTGAGGAGCCGTGGTGTGGGGGTAGGGGTGGTGGTGGTGGTGGCTCGCTCAGGTTCAGAGCCCTGGGCCACCACCCCCTCCTCTGCCTTGGCCACCCCCTCCTCTGCCTTGGCCACCCCCTCCTCTGCATCGTTCTGCTCCTCCGAGGGGGTGGGTGTGCCCGGTCGCTCAAGGCGCTCCAGACGCTCGAGATGCACGGCAGCCACCCGCAGACCAGGTCCTGCTGCTCCGACCCCGGGGGGCAGCCTGTCCAGACGCAGCGTAGTGGTGGTAATGGTGGTGGTGCCCCGCTCCAGTTCAGCTGCAGGGGGGGGTGAGCGTTTGGAGAGGGGCCTCTCCCTCTCCAGCAGGCCATTTGTCGGCTCAGTCTTCTGCTCCCGCTTCTGAGGGTGACAGTCAGATAGCAGAGTCAGGGACCAGCTAGGATCAGACAGTATTCACCACTACTAGGGTTGTTGCAATACTTTGACTCGTATTGATACATTGTAAATGGGTGTTAACAGCCTAACACACCTGAAGCATAATACCATCTCTCTGTTGTGAGCATCATCATGTATTGTTGAACACTCACCTTTCTGCGGACGTTGCAGCGATGACACATCCAGTCACCAGGGGGCAGCATTCCTTCACTCAATGGTGGGTTACTATGGGAACCACAAAGAAACAGCCATAAAAATGACTTTTCTGCTAGTCATTTTATTCATAGGTCCAATGTGGATCAATTACCATGTAAGCTTTATAAGGCCTAATGCCAAACAACTCATAATACACCATTGGTCAGAGCATCTATGTACTTTTGAGGCATAGTCTATAATTGGGGTATAGGGGAGTGATGTAATTGACCTTTGCTGGAACAGGTCTATGTTTGGAAATACCACAACAATGTGTATAGCACATCAAAATACACCTTTTAATACCTAATGCCAAACCCTACTTTCATGCTTGAGTGTTTACTGTTAGAATGGCTTCTTTTCCAAATGCCTGTCTCTATCTAGTGGGCTTAATGTGACACTGCCTGGCATGCCAACTTGTCAAAACAAGAGAAGACTTAGTCAATATTGAATACAGTTTTAACTTTATCTTTTAAATCACTAACGCAGTAAAGGTAAGCACTACTAACATTTCCCACAACAATGTTGTTGTACTCCAGACCGGTGTCAGATACATTTTCACTCTGTCTCGGACAATGAAGACTCAATTTCTTCCCGAGACAGCTCCCATTCAGTCAGCGCATAAAGCCACTTCGCCAGGCCAAATATCCACACTCCTTTCATGACACATTCATTTCTTATGGCCTATTGAAACCTGGGCTTCGTACTTTACTGGTAACTTTAGTGTCCATTACTTTCATTGAAAAATGTTGTCAAATTTCCTTGGTAGGGAAATTGGGAGGGAAATTGTTTGAAAGATGCATGCTCACTGTTAGTAAGGGGAGACCGGAGGAAGTTGTAACATATTTTGTATTTTATCTATTATAGACTTGGGTTACTGGTAATATGAAGAGTGTATCTTTATTTGCCCTCAGCATGCATTTAGTTTCACCATTCTGAATGTCTAAAGAATCAATATGTTCTTCTTAAAATTTGAACACAGAAAATGTTTTACTGTTATCATGGCAATTTCACACAATTACAATCATCGTCTTGAATTGATCTCACTTTAGGTGGTCTACGAACACAACACCTGGCTGTGATGCTCAAACTCTATTCTACCACCCAGTTTATACAGCCTGACATCATAATGAATTGTTGGAATGCTTTCAGATGTTTCTAATCTACTACATATACAGCTATTGCAATGGCAGTTGTCACTGTGATTGTAGGATGTAACTGAAATTAAATCACATTGCTGATGTTACCAGCAATGTCAAATTTTACAGTCCACCCAAGGGGATATGCAAATGTTCTATTTGCAAAGACCAAGATTATACTCAGTACTGTAGGTGGAAAGCCTTGTACTGTAGCCTAGCTCACAACCAAGACCTGCACTACTGGTAGGCTGGACAATAGAACGAGTCAAAATTCACCCAAGGCTGAAAAACGGCCAAAGAACATTGGCTGAGCTGGAACATTAGCGCGAGGCCATAGAAAATGAATTGAAACGAACCATCGCTGTGCCTCTTCTGACTGGAATGATCCTTCAAATTCAATTTTTCCTAAATGGCACCAAAACATTTCTACCTTTTTATTTTACCACTACAATCGGTTCATAGGGCGAAACTGAAAAATAACTTGTGTAGAAAGTAAACATCTGCACCTCGATGGTGCCAAGTGTGCTTATGTCTGCCTAACGAGGAAGTAGGAAAAAATGGGCAACTTCTGACTTTTTCCTGATCTAGCGATCATTGACAGCAGAGTACGCTGCCCAACCTTATGTCATAAGAAAGAGGAGATTATCCTGATTAAAATGGCGTCCGACTTGAAAAAAATCAAAATATACACATTGTGAGATATTTGGTTAAATATACCAGCATGCCTCTCCATAGGAAAACAATTGGGGGTGCTCAGAGTTCCAAGGGCAGAAAATATTTCAGGGCTAGCGTTTGATGACAATGGAGTACGCTGCCCAGCCTTACATAATTAGAAAGAGGAGATTATCATGATTAAAATGGTGTCCGACTTGAGAAAATCTAAATATAATAACTTCAAACCATTAAAATACATACATTGAGATATTTGGCAAAATAGACAGACGTCCCCATTTCCCCAAAACAATGGCAGTCTGAAAGTTCTAAGAGCAGTCTTATTTAATCAGCTTACCATTTTTCTACTACCATTTGCCTTTTTGTGTTTAACACACAAGCAGGCAGTAACCGAAAGGTGGCTGGATGGAATCCCCGAGCTGACTAGGTGAAAAATCTGTCAATGTACCCTTGAGCAAGGCACTTAACCCTAGTCGCTCTGGATAAGAGCATCTGCTAAATGATTAAAATGTAAATGTAAACTAGGCCTCTACATGAAAGCGTGGCAAGAACATTTTATTTTAATTTTTTTTTAGTTTAGCGCATCTGACTGGTGATTATTTGGCTGGGGTTCAATACTCGCTATAGTTACTATTTTTTTGCTCTCCCAAAAGCAACATAGGCCTAATACAAGATATATAGCTAACTGTAAAGTAATGAGTGACCATTTTAGAAAATCATGGGACATATAGTCTTTGGTTGCATGTTATTTTATGTCAATCATATTGCTGCTTGTAGCCTACAACTGATGCATTGTGGTCTTATGCTGCCATCTATTGGAAATATTTGGCAATTAAAAGTTATTCATTCACGTCAAGACATTGGTGAGGCAGCTGAGAAAGTGTATTTTTCTTATTCATTCCTGAGATCAGCCTCAAACCTGCCAGACCCCAACTGTTGGCCTTTGACAGAGGTTACTAGACCACACCCAGTTCAAGCCACATTTGAGAAATAAAACAAATGTGGCTTGTTTATCAAGTGTTCTGCCTTGCAATAATAAATAATAACAACACAAAAAAGAGGATAATGCATAGATTAACAAAATAATCAAAATGCTATTTAGTACTATAATGGTATTTACTAACATAATATTATTACTCAAATAGTTTCTAAAAGTGTTCTAGGCTACCCTAACCTAGAATGGCCCTGGTGCCGACAACGAAGATGGCGGCCTCGCGACTAGCTCTTAGGAAACTTTGTAGTATTTTGTTTTTTTATGTATTAATTTTTACATTAATAGCTCAGAAAGTGTTTCGTATCATTACATACAGCCGGGGAAAACTATTGGATATCACAGCGGCGGTAACTCACCAGCATTACGACCAGGAATACGACTTTCCCGAAGCAGATCCTTTGTTTGCTCTCCCCAGGGCAACTGAACTGATTCGAGCGGCTGACCCAAACATCGCCGGCGGAGGAGAGGCACTCGGAGCGGCCTGCTGGTTCGACTTAGGAGGCGCCCACACCACCCACCGCTTCCAAGTATACTACTAACTAATGTTCATTCTCTGGTTAACAAGGTCGACGAACTCCGGGCAAGGATTTCTTTCCAGAGAGACATCAAGGCCTGTAACATACTTTGTTTCACAGAAACATGGCTCTCTTGGGATATTCTGTCGAAATCGGTCCAGCCAGATGGGTTCTCAGTTCATCACGCAGACAGGAATAAATATCTCTCCGGGAAGCAGAAGGGCAGAGGTGTGTGTTTCATGATTAACGACTCATGGTGTAATTGTAGTAACATACAGGAACTCAAGTTTTTTTGTTCACCCGACCTAGAATATCTCAATCAAATGCCGACAATATTATCTCCCAAGATAATTTTCTTAGGTTATAGTCATGGCTGTGTATATCCCCCTTCAAGCCGATACTACGACGGCCCTCAAAGAACTTCACTGGACTTTATGCAAACTGGAAACCACATTTCCTGAGGCTGCATTTATCTTAGCCGGGGATTTTAACAAAGCAAATTTGAGGACTAGGCTGCCGAAGTTCTATCAACATATCGACTGTTGTACTCGCGCTGCCAAAATCCTCGACCATTGCTATTCAAACTTACGTGATGGTTATAAGGCCCTCCCCTGCCCTCCTTTGAGCAAATCTGACCACAACTCCACTTTGCTCCTCCCTTCCTATAGGCAGAAACTCAAACAGGAAATACCTGTGCTAAGGACTATTCAACGCTGGTCTGACTAATTGGAATCCAAGCTCAAAGATTGTTTTGATCAAGCGGACTGGGATATGTTCCGGGTAGCTTCCGAAAATAATTTAGACGAATACACTGAAACGGTGACTGAGTTTATCAGGAAGTGTATAGGTGATGTTGTGCCCACTGTGACTATTAAAACCTACCCTAACCAGAAACCTTGGATAGATGGCAGCATTCGCGCAAATCTGAAAGCGTGAACCACCGCATTCAACCATGGCAAGGTGACTGGGAATATGGCAGAATACAAACAGTGTAGCTACTCACTCCGCATGGCAATTAAACTGGCAAAACATCAGTATAGAGACAAAGTGGAGTCGCAATTCAACAGCTCAGACACGAGACGTATGTAGCAGGGTATACAGACAATCACGGACTACAAAAGGAAAACCAGCCACGTCACCGACACACTAGGTCTGAACCCCGCCCTGTGCAACTGGGTCCTGGACTTCCTGACGGGCCGCCCCCAGGTGGTGAAGGTAGGAAACAACATCTCCACTTCGCTGATCCTCAACACTGGGGCCCCACAAGGGTGCGTGCTCAGCCCCCTCCTGTACTCCCTGTTCACCCATGACTGCGTGGCCAAGCACGCCTCCAACTCAATTATCAAGTTTGCAGACGACACAACAGTAGTAGGCTTGATTACCAACAATGACGAGACCGCCTACAGGGATGAGGTGAGGGCTCTGGGAGTGTGGTGCCAGGAAAATAACCTCTCACTCAACATCAACAAAACAAAGGAGATGATCGTGGACTTCAGGAAACAGCAGAGGGTGCACCCCCCTATCCACATCGACGGGACCGCAGTGGAAAAGGTGGAAAGCTTCAAGTTCCTTGGCGTACACATCACTGACAAACTCAAATGGTCCACCCATGCAGACAGTGTGGTGAAAAAGGCACAACAGAGCCTCTTCAACCTCAGGAGGCTGAAGAAATTCGGCTTGGCACCTAAAACCCTCAAACTTTTACAGATGCACAATTGAGACCATCCTGTCGGGCTGTATCACCACCTGGTACGGCAACTGCACTGCCCGCAGGGCTCTCCAGAGGGTGGTGCGGTCTGCCGAACGCATTCCCAGGGGCAAACTACCCACCCTCCAAGACACATAAAGCACCCGATGTCACAGGAAGGCCAAAAAGATAATCAAGGACATCAACCACCCGAGCCACTGCATGTTCACTCCGCTATCATCCAGAAGGCGAGGTCAGTACAGGTGCATCAAAGCTGGGACAGAGAGAATGAAAAACAGCTTCTATGTCAAGGCCATCAGACTGTTAAATAGCCATCACTAGCACATTAGAGGCTGCTGCTGCCTATTGAAATCACTGGCCACGTTAAGAAATGGAACACTAGTCACTTTAATAATGTTTACATATCTTGCACTACTCATCTCATATGTATATACTGCATTCTATTCTATAATATTCTACTGTATCTTAGTCCATGCAGCCCTGTCATTGCTTGTCCATATACAGTTGAAGTCGGAAGTTTACATAGGTTGGAGTCATTAAAACTTGTTTTTCAACCACTACACACATTTCTTATTAACAAACTATCGTTTTGGCAAGTCGGTTAGGACATCTACCTTGTGCATGACACGTAATTTTTCCAACAGTTGTTTACAGACAGATTATTTCACTTATAATTCACTGTATCACAATTCCAGTGGGTCAGAAGTTTACATACACTAAGTTGACTGTGCATTTAAACAGCTTGGAAAAATTCCAGAAAATGATGTCATGGCTTTAGAAGCTTCTGATAGGCTAATTGACATCATTTGAGTCAATTGGAGGTGTACCTGTGGATGTATTTCAAGGCCTACCTTCATACTCAGTACCTCTTTGCTTGACATCATGGGAAAATCAAAATAAATCAGCCAAGACCTCAGAAACAAATTTGTAGACCTCCACAAGTCTGGTTCATCCAAACGCCTGAAGGTACCACGTTCATCTGTACAAATAATAGTACGCAAGTATAAACACCATGGGACCACGCAGCCGTCATTCCACTCAGGAAGGAGATGCGTTCTGTCTCCTAGAGATGAACGTACTTTGGTGCGAAAAATGCAACTCAATCCCAGAACAGCAGCAAAGGACCTTGTGAAGATGCTGGAGGAAACAGGTACAAAAGTATCTATTTCCACAGTCAAATGAGTCCTATATCGACATAACCTGAAAGGCCGCTCAGCAAGGAAGAAGCCACTGGTCCAAAACCACCATAGAAAAAGACTACGGTTTGCAACTGCACATGGGGACAAAGATCATACTTTTTGGAGAAATTTGGCCATAATGACCATCGTTAGTGGTGGCGCAGTGATCTAAGGCACTGCATCGCAGTGCTAGCTGTGCCACTAGAGATCCTGGTTCGAATCCAGGCTCTGTCGTAGCCGGCCGCGACCGGGAGACCCATGAGGCGGCGCACAATTGGCCCAGCGTCGTCCAGGGTAGGGGAGGGAATGGCCGGCAGGAATGTAGCTCAGTTGGTAGAGCATGGCGTTTGCAACGCCAGGGTTGTGGGTTCGATTCCCACAGGGGGGCCAGTATGAAAAATAAAACAAATAAAAAATAATGTATGCACTCACTAACTGTAAGTCGCTCTGGATAAGAGCGTCTGCTAAAATGTCTAAAATGTAAAAATGTTATGTTTGGAGGAAAAAGGGGGGCAGCTTGCAAGCCGAAGAACACCATCCCAACCGTGAAGCATGGGGGTGGCAGCCTCATGCTGTGGGGGTGTTTTGCTGCAGGAGGGACTGGTGCACTTCACAAAATAGATGGCATCATGAGGAAGGAAAATTATGTGAATATATTGAAGCAACATCTCAAGACATCAGTCAGGAGTTAAATCTTGGACGCAAATGGGTCTTCCAAATGGACAATGACCCCAACCATACTTACAAAGTTGTGGAAAAATGGCTTAAGGACAACAACGTCAAGGTATTGGAGTGGCCATCACAAAGCCCTGACCTCTATCCTATAGAAAATGTGTGGGCAGAACTGAAAAAGTGTGTGCGAGCAAGGAGGCCTACAAACCTGACTCAGTTACACCAGCTCTGTCAGGAGGAATGGGCCAAAATTCACCCAACTTATTGTGGGAAGCTTGTGGAAGGCTACCCGAAACATCTGGCCCAAGTTAAACAATTTAAAGGCAATGCTACCAAATACTAATTGAGTGTATGTAAACTTCTGACCCACTGGGAATGTGATGAAATAAATAAAAGCTGAAATAAATCACTCTACTATTATTCTGACATTTCACATTCCTAAAATAAAGTGGCGATCCTAACTGACCTATAACAGGGAATTTTTACTAGGATTAAATGTCAGGAATTGTGAAAAACTGAGTTTAAATGTATTTGGCTAAGGTGTATGTAAACTTCCGACTTCAACTGTATGTATATATTTTTAAATTCCATTCCTTACTAGTTTTTTTTTTGTATTGGGTATATGTTGTGAAATTGTTAGATATTACTTGTTAGATATTACTGCACTGTCAGAGCTAGAAGCACAAGCATTTTGCTACACCCGCTATAACATCTGCTAAACACGTGTATGTGACAAATAACATTTGATTTGATAAATTTGGGGTTAAGGCTAAAATAGGTTATACGCAGGGTTAGAGTTTCTGAATTGCACTTTGTGACATCTGCTGATGTAATAGGGCTTTATAAATAAATGTGATTTATTGTTAGGTTCAGGGTTTTTAAGGCAAAAAACAGTATGGGTTTATAGCTCTTGCTCCTCCCTGTGGCCTTCTGTGCGTACAACATACTTCATTCGCGACACTTGCTAGGATCATAATCTGAGGTAGCAACTGCATCAGATCTACAAATCTATGAACTAGACCTATCCATTTGGTTTGCAACTCAGTGAACCTGCGCAGCATTCGCTCAATTCTAAGCCTACGAACGAACAGATTTCAATGCAAATTACCCAGCAGCCATTTACAAAACAACAAATCCTATTAAAAAAATGGTTATTTCTTAATAGAAAAATGTATTCTGGCTGTTTAAATCAGAGAAATGTGGTTAACCGTGACCAGAAAATGTTTAACGTCTGATGGCTATGCGCCAGCCATCGCTAACACTGTGGGTCACCACAACGTGTACCCAGGTGAACAGTGAGCTTGCACACTAAGTAGCCGTGTTTATAGTAAGTTTCCTGAGGTAAGCCTACAAGGTTAACACGGGCAGGTCTAATTGCAAACAATAGAAAAGCTGGCATTGTGACGCAGAACAATGGGCTGGGAATAGAATGTTCGGAAGGCGAGAAGATGCCACGGTGCTCAATAGAACTAACAAGAGCTGGCAGGGTGAAAAATGCCCTAAAATATGGCCAGTTTTTTCGCGATTACTTCATAACTACGGCAAGCAGCTGGGACATAATATTATGAAACTGGGCTCCATGACGGATGCAATGAACTAGTTATCAGAAAAAGCGTTGTTAAAAATGTAATGTGTCCAGCCTACTACTGGCTCATATAATGAAAACTGTAGCTACCAACCAACATGATACATAGCCTGATGTTGCACAACTGTGTGGTGCAAATGTCTGAGTCCCCAATATACAAATAATAATATGCTAATCTCAAATCGAGTTAAAGATTTATTATCATAATTATATTCCTGCTAAAACCCAGAGAAACGTCAGTAAAATGGCACTGGAATAAAAAGTTTTTCCCAGGGAGGTCGCCATATTGTAAACAGAGCGAAGAGCAGCCTCGACTCCATTTTTGGCCAGCGTTTCCCAGCGCTCTCTCAGTCAGAGCTGGTGAGAGACGATGCCTGGAGCCAGGCAGACCGAGGCGTGGGCTGATTGCAAGCATTTTACCGGCTAATTTTAACCACGTCCTGGTTGCTGTGTCACAATCCTCTTCCTAGTATGGTTGAAAAAACAACCCCCCCCCCCACCCACCCATTTAACGCATCTCATGTGTGGTATTTTGCACAGCGGCATGGTTCTGCAAGAAGCTGGACTGTCTACACAGGACAGGCGCAGTCATTCTGAATCCAGCAAACCATGCATGATCCTTGCCAAGCTAGTGGGATATAAGTATACTTTCACACATACCAGCATTGTAGATGGAAGGCGGCAGGACAATGGTCACAACACAGAAGGTCCCCTCCCTCATGACAACTATCACAGGTGTCGTGGTTGGTGGCCCTGCTCTTTCTCCGAAGGTCCCTTTCACTCCTCCGACTCCTCTTTTCACCATCCTCTGACTTGGGGGGTGCGAGCAGTGTTTGAATTTGCTGTAACAAGATGAAGATGTCTGAGAAATCTGGATAGCCTAATTGAACTATCTTCACAGCCCATGTAGGTTTGTTTACCGTCTTGCTAGCACATCAAACGAATAACGTTAAGTGTATGATTCAGTATCATGTCAGTAACATATCCTTTTTGATACTAGTTAGGTCAGTAAACTAAATCGCCTATTGCTGGAAGCTAGGGGCTTTACTGTAACGTTTAGTGAGTCTGCAGCAGTGATCAAAACAGCTGGCAACTAAAATATGGTTTTAAATGTTACTGTAGTGAAGCTAGAGTAATAACGTTTCCCATAAACTAGCTAGCCACACATTGCAAATAAGGGTATTTTGTCTTCATCCTAGCCAACGGCGTTAGGACAAAATTAAAGCCTCAAAATATAGCTAACGTTAGCTAGCTATTTGCTTTCATCTTGCTATCTAGCTAACCATGTCCATTTGGCTGGCTAGCTAGATAGCTAACAAACTTAAATGGTTGTATTTTAACTGACATTAGTAACGTTCTGTGGTGGCATTCCTCACCTCCATTAAACCCCCAGAGGTATCCAGGTCGTACACAATCGTTGGCGTCTCCATTTTGTCCCACATTCACCCAGCAGTCGACGACTTCTTGCAAATAATCCTATGGAACCAGCTAGCTAGTTTCGTTCCACGTCCTGTGTGGATTTGTCAAAAAACCTCCACACACGTTTCCTCCAAATTGCCTTTCTCTGTCTATTACTGTATATTGGAGAGGGAATAACGGACCCAATCAAGGTTAGCTTACGTAGCGACCTCGTATGCAAGCTAGCAACTGCTAGGTATCTGCTGTATCTGAATAAAATATAAACGTTAGGCACACACTAGACTGATAGCTACCTATTTCGCCAACGGTACTGTACCGTCGGTAGCTAGTTAACGTTAGTTTGACACACCAGCCATCAAGCAATGTTTGCTTGCTAACCACTGCAAGAATATCACGAATGTTATGAGTTTCTCAAAACCTCAACTTTGAGCCTATTCTAAACGGTCTTGTTATCAGGTTGCTGAACAACTGAATGTATATGTGAGGCCTAGCCATGGTTCTTGTTTCTGCTCCTAGCTAAGATTAGAAGACGATTGAAAATTCTGCAAACCCGCTCGCTTCCACTTTGCATTGTCAACAGTCAGAATACACAAAATGTAAAATGCTCGCAACGTTAAGCGTTATTTCAACAATGGGTTCCAAAATGCGTTTTGTTGTTATTCTTCCAACAGTGCAGGATCCTCAAGAAAGGTATTTTTGTTCCGAGTTGGCGCAACCGCGAATGAAATTACGTTAGAGCATGCGCGTTTCAAGATTGTTGAAAAACATGGCCGCCGCAGCATATAAACGGTTGTCACTAGTTACCACAGCCATAAAGTCCAAATTGGGTATATCGTCAAAATTAATGACAACTAAAATGTGCTTTTTGGTCTAGGTTAGCAGTGTGGGCAAGGTTCAAAAGCAGACTTTAAGAAGATACATTGTAGAAATAGGAGGGGTTTACCCATAACTATGACTTTGTGGCTGTGGTAACTAGAGACGACGACACATAAACTAATAAAAATGTCATGCACATGGGAAGCCCTCAAAGACAAACGAGTACGTTTTTATAATCTTTGGTTGCGGTTTTCATCCCGTTTTTAGGTAGCTAGCAATAAACTGGTTAGCTAACGTTATTAATATTAGCTAGCGCTGCTAAGTTGTGAAATAACAGCTAGTTAACTACGCCACAGTCTTGTTCAGCTTTAACGAGCTATCTTCCCCTCTATTTATGCCTGACCACCGACGAAGCTTGCAAGCAAAACTACCCCCCTCATTTCAATGTAGCCTTCGCCCGCCATTTTATTTGGACACAGTATGATCGACGTTCTTCTTCTTCTATGGTAAATTGGCGATCACACAAATTAATGTCCATCCCGCTACATACTGTGCGGGATGAAAACATGATTCCCAAAAAACTGAACAAACAACCAAAAAAACGACCAATAAATAATAAAATAAATCAAGACCCATGGGGCGGCGCACAATTGGCCCAGCGTCGTCCAGGGTAGGGGAGGGAATGGCCGGCAGGGATGTAGCTCAGTTGGTAGAGCATGGCATTTGCAACGCTAGGGTTGTGGGTTCGATTCCAGTATGGAGAAAAAAAAATGGAAAAAAAGAAGGTATGCACTCACTAACTGATAAGAGCGTCTGCTAAATGACTAAAATGTAATGTAAATGTAAACAACTTTTCTGTAAAAATAAATAAAACCTATCTTATCCCTACACAGACTCAAGGGGAACCGGGGATAACATTTACATTTTAGTCATTTAGCAGACGCTCTTATCCAGAGCAACTTACAGTTAAGTGAGTGCATACATTTTCATACTGGCCCCCCGTGATAACGGGTCTTCCTGGCGCCAGTACCCCTTGCAAGTCTTCAGTTGTAAAAATCCTTAAGTCCCAGAAACGTTTCTGCTGCAGCCACAATAATGTCCAGTTTCTTAGACTTCTTTGAGACTTGTGCTGTAGCGTTTATAAATGTGGCAACGAAATCCACCTTTTTAACACACAGGGTATGTTTTGTCTGGAAGCAAACTACAGGCTGTGGTGTATCCACTACCATATCTTCACTAGCATCACTGTTCTCTCAATTATTTTAATCGCCTCCGCAAAGGAGATTCGATTGACCGCTCTAACTTTTGCCACCTCAATCTCCTTCACCCTTACAGGGCACTCCAGGAACTCAGGATCATGATCCCCACCACAATTGCAACACTGTTCTTCAGCAGTCCTGGAAAAGTACTAAATTATCATACTTGAGTAAAAGTAAAGATACCTTAATAGAAAATGACTCAAGTAAAAATCACCCAGTAAAATACTACTTGAGTAAAAGTCTAAAAGTATTTGGTTTTAAATATACTTAAGTATCAAAGGTAAATGGAGTTGCTCAAATGTACTTAAGTATCAAAAGTATCATTTCAACTTCCTTATATTAAGCAAACCAGACGGCACAATTTTCTTGTTTTTTAATTTATTTACGGATAGCCAGGGCCACACTACAACGCTCAGACGTAATTTACAAACAAAGCATGTGTTTAGTGAGTCCGCCAGATCAGAGGCAGTAGGGATGACCAGGGATGTTCTCTTGAAAAGTGTGTCAATTGGACCATTTTCCTGTCAAAATGTAACGAGTACTTTGGGGTGTCAGGGAAAATGTATGGAGTAGAAAGTACATTATTTTATTTTGGAACGTAGTGAAGTTGTCACATCCTGATCTGTTTCACCTGTCTTTGTGATTGTCTCCACCCCCCTCCTGGTGTCGCCCATCTTCCCCAGTGTATTTATAACAGTGTTCTCTGTTGCTAGTTTGTTTTGTCAAGCCTACCAGCGGTTTTCCCCTTGCGCCTGTCTTTTCTAAATTCCTGTTTTCCTACCACCCTGGATTATTGACCTCTGCCTGTCATTCTGTACCGTTTGGACTCTGATCTGGATTCCTGACCTCTGCCGCCCTTGACCTGTCGTTTGCCTGCTCCCTGTTTTTGTAATAAACTTTTACTTCGACACTGTCTGCATCTGGGTCTTCTCCTGAAACGTGATCGAAGTAAAGTACAGATACCAAAACTACTTAAGTAGTACTTAAAGTATTTTTACTTAAGTTCTTTACACCACTGTTCTTCAGTATTGTCTGCACACACTTGAAACATGGCCAAATTCTTACACTGCAGTGGTTTGGGGATGAAAGCTCTTAGAGCGTATCTTCCATAACCAAGGTTAACATGCGTAGGTATTTGCTCTTTGTCGAAAAACAGGACCTACAGACCTTTCTCCATTCACCAAGCGGGTCAGAAGCCGGGCACCAACCACACGAGGAATTCTCTTCAGCTATTCAACCTGAACATCCGTCGTCACCCCCCTGATAACTCCTTTGAGGTGTTCTACTCAGAAGTTCAAAACACAAAATTTATGTTGTCCGGATTCTTGAGGCCCACTGCAATCTTCCTCTGTTCTTCAGAAATACAATTAATCAAAATAAGACCACTCCTGGTCACTCTGACAGACTCCACTTTTCCAAGCGCAGACTTCACCATTTGAGACACCTGAAACGGGTCTCCCACATATGCATCCCAACAAGACGTGATTCATTATCATTCATACACGTATCCTCCACTCCAATTTTAGACAATTTCCTTTTTGTTCCAGTTTTCGATACTCCTGTTGTCCATTCAGAACATTCGTCTTCGCCAACTTTGCTCGACGCGCTGCTTGCTTCGAACTCAGCATCCACTTCCGCCATCTTCTCCACAGAGACCTCTCCCTCTCTAAGATCAAAGTTTTGCCCAACCAGCCGCCCGATGGCAGTATTATTCATTTTATGTCGCAAACGCCGTAAAATGAATAATGGCGCCATCTGGCGGCCGGTTGGGCTATTCAAAGTTGTTATTTTTGCTATTAGGCTACTCCAAAAAGTTTGATTGAATTGTAATGAATGAGGATAGCTAGTATTGTACATAATGTTGTCTTATTTGGGAAGTATTTGTCAGCCGATTTTACCATAAGCACTTTTTTGTCTAGTCACCCCATTTTAGTAGACTAGGTGCCAGTGTGTCTGCACTGTTGTCAAATGTTCTATCTATATCGATGCCTCTTCTCCTTCCCATATTTTGTTAGAAGTGAACGGTAAGTGGCAGGGCAGAGGTAAACGATGGAGCAAGATAAAACTGGGTCAACAACATTCTCCTTATTTTCTCACAGATCAGGAAACATCTCATCTCTATACAGGGTTATGTTCCCACAACAATCATTTGTTAGAGTCCACTAAGTTTTCTAGACTTGACTCATTGTCAGTCTTTCAAAAAATTACATTGTTTCGAGGGAAATGCAAGTTAAACCCCTCCCTTGTTGCAGTATTTTTGGTGACCAGTAGATGGTGCTGATGTTACATGACAAGACAATAGTGTGAGGCACAAGTATACAACGATTCACAGTTTCCCCGGCAGTTATTAATATATATGTGCCAGTTATTCCCCATCGCTGTCAGTTACAAATGTCTGCTTATATCAGAAAATGTTAGACTATTATTCTAACATAAATTACCTAACTATAGATGGTACCAGACCAAAGAGCGTGTTCAATGGTCTTGTTTTCACTGGTAATCTTACCCAGGGTGGGTAAAGGCTCTATAGGGTCAAAGATAATGTATAGGGAACAGTATACATTTATGTAGCCTATACGGGAAGACCACCCCTTCACTGCTACACCGGACACGAGTCTGCTACACCCCCAACCCCAAACCTCTACACTGTCAGAGGTAGCTCCATTCATGTATACTTGACTTACTTTGACTCATTGGAGCATAGGTCATCTGACAAAAACGTTCTCCAGTGTGCAGTATACATTTATGTAGCCTATACGGGAAGACCACCCCTTCACTGCTACACCGGACACAAGTCTGCTACACCCCCAACCCCAAACCTCTACACTGTCAGAGGTAGCTCCATTCACGTATACTTGACTTACTTTGACTAATTGAGGAGCATAGGTCATCTGACAAAAACTTTCTCCAGTGTTATGCGGTTTTCTCCACTTCTTTCAAGGACGTTCTTGCTTCCTTCAGCTCTGCTTTATTCATGTATATGTATCAGGGCAAATTTAGATGCACGACTCAGAGGGCAAAATGATTATTGAAGTGAACCAGTAAACCTTAATAAATATAATTATAATCATTGTCATCACACCTGTTTGTATTAATAAATATTATCATCTGACAATAATTTTAAAAAAGAGTTTGAATGGTGATGAGTCAGCTATATTATTTTAGACAAATACGTTGCATCAGTTTTTGAGAATTCCCCAATCCACAACAGTGACTTCTTAAGCTTGAACCTTCCCTGGTTTTCATCACAAAACCAATAGCACTAGAACTTACATACACTTTTCCATGTTGACTTTTTCAGAGATTTGCCAGTCCAATATCATTAATGAATACCTTTTAATCAGCATGTTGAAGACACACATACAATTGTGAACAAAAGTGAATGAGAATAAATTAAATTACTTTTTCTTTGCATTACTATATCTTTATTTTATGATCCATATGAAATCAACAATGTAATAATCTATGATGAACCAATGACATATCCGAAACATACATGATATGAACATTGCTTAATAAGGGCCTTCAATTTAAGGCACATTCAGATGTTTTTAATCATAGCAGGTTGCATTAAAAAAAGAGGTGTGTTTACATGTTTGAGAGGGTCATCTTTACAATTTGGAGCTATTGTACCAAAAAATGAAAATATGTTTAAATTGTCCATTGTATTTGAAAGGTTTAAGAGTCCATCAAGTTATTATGATATCCCTCCAATTATCCCTTGAACAATCTAGCTCTTTTGTGGTGTGCCTTGCCTCAAAAGAAAAATACAAATTCCCTACAAGCTGTGTGAAAAACATATCCTGTTGTATTTACACATTCTATTTTTCGGACTAGATACAAACTCAGCATTTCCTGTTTGTGAGGTTCCACATTGGACTGACGTCTTTACGGTTTGATCATCTCAGGATAAAAACGGTATAAACACTGCTGTTAGGCCATTGCTGTTGAAGCTCTACAAAAATAACATGTTTTCCAGTCTTTGCAGTGATGGCCGATGTCCACTGTGGGCTGGGCAGAGATATGTTCAGCAGACAGGAAAAGGTGGAGGCAAGTGGAGAGAGGTGTGAGGGGGGGGGGGGGGTCTGAGGAGTTATCGGAGAGAGGAGGAGTGCAGACAAACTTCCACAAAACAAACCGTCTTAAGACCAGACCTGTCAATGCTGAAACACGTAGTCGTGCCTCTAGATGGAAACCTCATACTCTCTTGTGTCCTGTGAAATTAGGACATAGTTCTGAATTAGGGACAAGCTTGTACACAAGAAGGTATACTGAGAAGTACAGTAGATCATATTCTTACTATAATCACAAAGGCCATTCCTCTTTTTGTGAATGAGCCATGTGATAACACACATCTGTTTGTAGACTATGATAGGGATATCACAGAGATATATTTAGTGTGTGGAGGTGGTCAGCCCAAACTGTGAGGCTTTTCCATTTTCACCTGAGAGAGGGGACAATGATTTTGAATTGTCTATACACACCATTGTCTATACACACCATTGTCTATACACACCATTCACATGCATACAGTATATATTTATTTATATTCCGGACTCTGACATTGCTCGTTCTGATATGTCTTAATTTCTTGTTCGTTCTTTTGTTCGTTTTTTTACATTTAGATTATGTGTGTATTTTATTGTATTGTATTGCTAGATATTGTTGGAGCTAGAAACATATGCATTTCGCTGCACCTGTGATAACATCTGCAAAACTGTGTACGCGACCAATAAACTTTGATTAGGTTTTTTGATTAGAGGTTTGTCCCTCTCCTCTGACCCATTTAAATGCGCTCAACCTACTGTGGCCTTTAGTTCAATAAGCTTACGCTGTGTAATAGGTTCAGGCTGCAGAATCAGAGTGTGGAATTGATGAAGACTGACTGACAGACAGACTGGAGGCTTAATAAGCAGGTTGCAGCCTAACGCTTAGTCTCACCTCGTTGTTCTTCAGGAGTGCAGTCATGGAAGGATAGAGAAACAGACAGACATACAGACAGACATTCGTTAGTTATCTGAAAGCATGAGCATGAAAGTGTCATCTTTCTTTCAAATACTATTTGAACCCATGTCTGAACCATGTCATAGCACTCTGTCAAATAATAAAGCTATGCTTTGTCAAATTAACTAGGCAACCTTTTGTCTGCATCAGGTGTAATGAAATGGCCCTTGTCTATGATTGAAGGTGAATGGAGTATAGCTTTACACCCCTCAATCCTATTTCTATAACATCACCTAACGGTAAATTAGATTTGGTGAATGAACCAGCAATATGGCAAACTAGATGGTGCTTTAAGTGCATCATCTCAGACACGAATGACAGCGTCTGATTTCAAAATTTTGGGGGGCTTAATAATTCCAGCAGGCATCTTAAAGAACCAGTGAATATCTCTATATCAGAACGTACTGTGGTCTCTGTTTCGTAGAGGGAGTTGTCGAAGGTGGACTCTCCTGGGATGTGGTCATATGGTGAGGAGGTTGACATGGGAAGACACAGAGGCTTCCCCTGAACCCTAGAGAACACACACATAGTGTCACAAGGGCAGCATAGTATACTTACAACATTATAACAGAACCTGTTGGGTCTATAGCTATTGGTTAGACTCAGTGCTTGACTTGGGCAGGAGCTCACTGGAGCTGAGTACCGGCACCTCAAACGTTCTCCTGCTTGGGCTTCTGTTCCTCTTTATAGAATATTATCTCAAAAGTATTGTGGAGCTCCTGCACCTAAATATAAACAGTACCGGCACCCAAAATCAGTACCGGCACCTATTTCAGTCAAAGTCAAGCACTGGTTAGACTACTAGGTACGATGGATGATGATAGCTTTCATACTTTCAAAGTATTTTTTAATCTATATAAAGTACACATACTAGACCTACTTAGAGAAGTAGAGGTAGATCCCGATGATGAAGACCATGATGAGGGCCACTGGTATAAAGACTGTTAGAGCTATATTGGCTCGCTCCATGATGTAGTCTGCATTGGCAACTGGTGAGCAGAGAGGTAGAGGATTCAACAGGGACACACTCAACTGTTATGATAACCTAAAGATGCACACTTCAATGTAGCACACTTGAAGTTGCTGGGAAGTACCGTATTTCATTTTTTTATTAGGTCTTGACTTCATGTTTTAATTTGAAAGATCTAACGATTGCTCTGCAGACATGACGGCACTTACAGTCTAACCTGCGTCCATTTATAAACTCCTTTGAGGAGGCTGTAAAGGAATGGAGAACATCAGAACACAGGTGTTAAAACATACAGACAGATATATTGTTCATCATGACCTACTGTGAACAATGCCAGAGTGAACTACACACACAGGGGAGTACATGTCCGCAGTTCCTACCTCTGCAGACAGGGGGCAGGCTGCTCCACTGTGAAGGGTGTCCAGGGACACAGCGGAGGACTGGCTCCCCCAGCAGCTCATGGCCTCTGAGGCAGGAGAAGCGCAGCATCTCCCCGGCCTGGTAGAGAGGCTTCTCTGAGATCTGGGTGCTGTAAGACGGGGTGCCAGGGTTCCTGCAAGGCTCATAGGTCACCGCTGAGAGAGGAGTGGACAGGACACACACGCAGACACACACACACAGTCATCATATCATTTATTTTTGTAAATAACTAGTAAAACTCTTGTTGTATTGTATGAATTGGACACACTGCCAATCCAGCTAGCACATAACATTCTGAGAACCGTATGTTTCTTAAAGCTTGGTGAGAGTGTGGTTATCTTATGGTTATTTTGCATACAACCTTCCCACAATGTTCTGGGAATGGTGCAGGATACCCAGCTAGCACATAACGTTCTGAAAACCAGGTGGCAATGTTCTGGGAATGGTGCGGGATACCCAGCTAGCACATAACGTTCTGAAAACCAGGTGGCAATGTTCTGGGAATGGTGCGGGATACCTAGCTAGCACATAACGTTCTGAAAACCAGATGGCAATGTTCTGGAAATGGTGCGGGATACCCAGCTAGCAAATAACGTTCTGAAAACCAGGTGGGAATTTTAGTACTTCAGCATAAGGTTTCCTGATGGTTCTATTAAAGTAATGTTCTCAAATTGTTCAGAGAATGTTAAGAAACAATGTTCTTCTGTGGAAATGTCAGTACTTCAGCATAACGTTTTGTGCAGGTTTCCTCGTGGTTCTATTTAAAGTAATGTTCTCAGAACATGGTGCAATGTGCAGAAATCGTGCCGCCATTTCCTGGTTGCTAAAATTCTAATAGTTCGCCTAATTTCAGTTTCTGTGACAAAACAAGCAATGTATCATGTAGAGAATCATTGTACCATCTAAACCGCTGTGAAATATATTTTCAATAACCTAAAATATTGTATTTTCAGCTGTTTGAAGCAGGTGTACAAAACCGAAAGTAAAAAAATGCAAAAACGAAATAGAGCACATAGAACAGATCTACCGCTTCTTAGACTTGCTTTTCATGAGAATGACAGATCTATCTCACATTTCTATGTGAATTTGGTCAGGTCGCCCCCCAAAAGTTACATATTGCAGGTTTGACAAACAATGTTCTTCTATGGGAATTTCAGTACTTCAGCATACCGTTTTCTGCAGGTTTCCTCATGGTTCTATTTATATTGGATCACTCCAATATATTGCTATCACTCCGTGGCGGAGGGATACATCCGAGGTGAGGATTTACAGATTTACTCCCGTGTACACCTGTGTCGCGGCTGGGGTCCACCCCTATATATAGACCCCATGGCCGCAACACACGTTCTCTTTCATTTTCTCGGCGGACGTCTGTATGGTTTGAGGTACAAACTTTCTGAAGTTCGCAATATCTTGCGTGGAAGTATACTCACTGGCTGTTTGCAGCCTGGAGCAGCTGGCCACATGGCCAGCCCCTCCTCTTGAGTGTCCACTCGCTGCGCGCGGTTGGTATGTATCTTCCGCCCGTGGTTTGTGGTACTTGTGTTTCGTTAGCGTTACACTACGACTCCGTGTGCATCCATTAGTATGGTGGCTCTTTCTGCACAAACTGTAATTTACCTTAAACAACTTGCCAACTGGCTTGTTCTATGTGTGTGTTGTGAATTGCTTTAACATGCTGCTAATTACCCTGCAGGTTTCTTTTCTTGTTCTTTCACCTGCAGAATGTAAGAGTATCGTGGTGGGCTTTCCACTAAGTTGAGAAATTAACTTTGGAGTTCCTTAACGGAGTTACTCCATCATATGGTGCTGTTTTTGCTGCTTGGAAATTAAATTGGCTAGGTAATATTGCAGTTGGCGTAAAACAAAAACTAAAAAACTAAAAAATCAAATCCATTACCTGCTACTGGGTAATTTATCCCTCACCAGGTTCCTATTCCTCCAAGCGGGTCACGACATAAGCTCTCCCAGGGCGTCGGACCCCTGCTCCGTGGCCTTGTTGGCTTGGCTGAGCTTATGGCTTCCCTTTGTGACAGGTGTGATGGTGGCATCCCCCCTGGGGATCTGCATACCTCGTGTATGCACTGCCTGGGTTTGAGCCACACGGAGAGGGTGGTGGAGCACCCTACTGGATGCCTGTTTTGTGTGGTGTTCTCAGAACGCCTGCGCCTGGCACGATTGGAGGCCATGCGCGAGTGGGTCAGCCAGGATCGGGCTCAGGCTGGGGATGAGCTCCCTCCCTCAGGAGTGGTGCACCAGTGAACTGTTACTCCCTCTACTGGGCCCAGTACCCCTCCCAGGAAGCGTGGCTGGAGCCACCGCAGACAGGGCCCATCTGCTGCCAGTCCTGAACGGGGGCAGGAGTCGGACCGCTGGGACCACCTTGATCGGCAGCTTCTCCCGGTCTAAAAGGGCAAAGTGGGAGGAGGGTGTGGTCCCCCTAGGTGTTGTCCACAATGCTCGAGGGGTACAGACTCCAATTCCGGTGCTGGCCCCCGTCCTTCAGGGGCCTTCGTGTCACCACAGTGGCCGACCCCCTGAAGAAGAAATCCCTGCTGCTGGAGATCTCCTCACTCCTGGACAAGGGTGCAACAGGACAGCTAGGTGGGTTCTACTCCACTTATTTTGTGGTCCCAAAAAGAGACAAAGGGTTTCGACCGATTCTGGACCTCCGCAACCTCAATGGGTACTTGAAGGTACTGAGGTTCCACATGCTGTCCCCAGCCCGCATGTTGCAGGCCGTGTCTAGAGACCAGTGGTTTGTGACGCTGGACCTGAGGGATGCGTACTTCCATGTATGGTATTATTTTATGTATCATTAAGGCAAATGTAGGGAGAGGTCAAAGGTAAAATAATAATATTAGTAATAAGCATGGATATGTTGTAAAATTAAAAACCTATATGCCTTAAAATGTTTATTGATTGAGAACCAGTTGAAAGGTTAATACAGAGCAGAGACATTTATGTGTTTTTCATGGACTCTCTGCAGCTGGTCTGGGTATGTCTATGACATGTGATGTACATACAACTCCTCGTGATGGCTGTGTGGGGATTGGAGTAATAATGGACCTAGTGTTATCATTTGTTTTGCTTATGACCCTATGACCTGACACATGGCCACATGCACATAATCTCAAAGGCCAGGGAGGATGGTAAATGATAAATGTTTAAATCATGTTTAAGTATTAATGGATATGTTCTATAATGTGTTATGAAATGATAATGGTGAAACAGAATGAACATGATTGATACTTTGTACTCCAGATGCATGCCTGGATAGTGAATATAGTCAATACAGAGTATGATTGTTCTTTAACCTACGTATGTGCATAATTTTTGAGTCATGCCACTAATAAGACACAGTGGCCCCACTTAGAGAAGCGCAAGTAGCCCTCGTGAGCAGCCAACATGTGATACTGAAAGATGCTATTGATTCACATAGGGAGGTGTAACCATCAGTTGTATCAGTGTGACTGTATAAAAAGGAGCACTCCGGTTCAGGATAAGCAGTGGTTGCTCCATGGAGCAAAGCTCAGGCTTTGTTATGCAATAAAGTCTAAATTCTTAAATTCACAGGCTCCGATGTCTTGAGAGATATTTTTGAGTTGATTATCTAGTGAAATATTTCTACTACGACATAATTGGCACCCCAGATGGGACCTGATAGGGATCAGTGACGGTATACATTTGCAGTTGTGAAACGGCTTGGACGGACCATACAAACAAAAGTGGCCGCTTTTAAAAGGTAAGCCAAGTTCTTACTTAAATAGTATAATGTTTGTGTGGTCCGATCGGGGGCTCGGCAACATCTAAAGAAATACCAAGTAGGTCTCTCCAAATTTAAGAACCAGAAAATTAGAGACTAGGGGCTTTTGAATTTAAGAATACATGTCGCTGTTGTTTGTCTGAACCGTCTGTTCAATTGATTTGATTCATTTGATTCATTTGATTCATTTGATTGATCTTGCTGATCGCTTTGTCTGGGTCATTTCGACACGGGTGGTTGTACAGCTGGTTGAGCGATCAGACAATAACATGTTAAGTCCTGCAGATACCGCTTTAGACGTGTTGGGGGAAGTGAATCGTCTTGAGGACTGCTTAGGTAGGCAGAAATCCTGGGTAATACCGCTTCTTTTTCTATGTTGAGAAAGTGAAACAGAAAAAATAGGGCAGAATTGACAGGTCGCTTAGGAAAGCGTAGTAGAAGTCCAGGTGTGTTGAGGAAGTGTAATACCTAGGGGGCTAAGTAAATAGAAATCCTGTGGATACCGCTTTGGAGAGCTAAAATTAGCATTCCAGAGGACTGAACGGGCAGGTGGCTACGGATACCGCTCTGATGAGGAATTCTTTGTTGGAGGTCTGCACAGGTAGGTAGGGAATCATCCTGGGTTGTGATGAAGCCAATATTAGGTAGGGTCGATCAGGTAAAAAAAGTTAGGTCATCCTGAGTAGGTGAACGGGTTAAATAGCTACAAGGGCTTCAAAATTTTGATAAAGTGTTATATATAGAGTAGGTCTGCTCATCTCATATGGGGAATGGGTTGCTTGGGCGGCTGTGAGTCATTCAACTGTCTGATTCATTTGGGCACAAGTGGCTGCTCATCTGTGTGAGTGAGAATAATAAGAAATCCTGCAAGTAAATAGCCTTTCTGTAAGGAAAGGAAATATATTTGAGGTTGTTTGAAGCTTCTGTCTGATGGAGAAAGGGTGTGCCCAATCTCACATTAGGAAAGAGAAGAATAAATGGTGCGTGGATATTCATTGACCAACTGAGTGTAGAAAATTCACGTTACCAGGAGGGGTAGAATAAATCCTGTTGGAGGAACAGGTCACGTGTACCGGTGTGGTCATATGACGTTTATGCATTGTATTTTGATAAATCTGTTAGGGTATGTTTCTGACGTTATATTTAGAAACTTTAGAGGTGATGCAGTATTATGATAAATTGACTACAGTAAAATAATAACTAGGATAGGGTTAACATTCCAAATTTGGGCCTTTTGATAGAATAAAATATTCCTGTAGGTTATACAAAGTAATTAAGGGCGTTTAAGAACAACATTGTATAAATATGGAATAAAAGTGGTATAATGATGTAAATTAGTCGCACTCTGAAGTTTGAATGATGAGATATAGAGGTGTGTTTGATAATTATATATACGTTGGAATAATAAGCTTTTCTTGTAAATTATATCTTGGAGTTTCGTACAACAATGCCTGTCATAGAATTTTGTAAGATCAGGGAATAGTGACCAGCATATATGATTCTAGGAGGATTCTATGACTGAGGGAAAGGATTTGGGTAATTTGTTGGTTGTTCCGCTGAGACTAGATGGTGATTAACAGATTGTGGCAATAAAGAATAATTAGAAACATGAATGGTTTGGTAGATATGAATATATTGGAATATAATGAATTGTACGTGAGTGTGATTTAATACGAGGGATTGGATAAACTTATAGGTGTTGACTTGCCCAAACACGTAGACATACGTGGAAATGGGAGAGAGTACATAGGACATGTGGTAGAATTAAGCATTGTAATAACTATCTATTATTTCAGAAGCAGATATATAATTCATTTGGTTGGTCGTTAGATCTGTTTCCAAATCAATGAATGTGGGGTTTGACTTGTTGACTGCTAAGTTGATTACGTTGAGCGTGTGAGATCTGTGTCCTTCAAAGCTATTTTCTGATAAAGTGTGGTATGTGCCAGATACTAAAACTACTGACCATTATCATTGGAATAAAGGAGGATTAACTTGTCATTTCAATAAAGCATAGATTCTGCATCGCTGAACAGAGTCTAGGTTTTCTAAGTATAGTTTAGCTATAGTTGTGGGTTGTTTAGATTGAAGGAACAGTCAGGATTATTAGTTATTGTTGAGATGTGAATAGACTTTACTAATGCCATGAATTAGTTTCCGGTTAAAAGAGAGTCATACTTGTTTGACTGTATCGAGCTGAAAGAGTTATTTAAAGAAAGTTTGAATAGTTGGATGGAAAACATTTATTTGACAAAATTCTAATTGTTATTACTTTATTCTATGGTTTGCGTGACATCAGTAATGTATGCGAATAGTTGAATTCTAGAATGATAATGTATTTTCGTTATGTGAATTAGGGGATGCAAGAAGCTTTGGCTATTATGCTATAGTGGGTTCTAGATTTGTTGAATAAACAAACTTATATTTTAAACTAAAGTAATTAGTAATTACTTTAGCCTACAGTAATTAGCAATAGCCTACAATTATAATATTATCAGAAAAAGGCACTATACGCTCATCTGTGGTCCTCTGTAGCTCAGTTGGTAGAGCACGGTGCTTACAACGCCAGGGTTGGGTGTTCGATTCCCAAGGGGGGCTAGTATAAGTATAATAATGTATGAGCACACTAATTGTGAGTCGCTTGGAATAAGAGCATCTGCTAAATGACTAAAATGTTAATGGAGAGGAGACTACGTGGTAATAATTTTTAGTCATTGAATGAGGTTTTGCTAGATTAAACGAGTGACAATGGTGAAATATGTCTATAGATAAATTGGATTGTGATAAATGGATGATTTCAATATATGATGGTGAACTATAGCAAGTGTTTGGTGTTACTTGTAGCTTACTTAGAAAGGATATACAGTGAGGGAAAAAAGTATTTGATCCCCTGCCAATTTTGTACGTTTGCCCACTGACAAAGAAATGATCAGTCTATAATTTTAATGGTAGGTTTATTTGAACAGTGAGAGACAGAATAACAACAAAACAATCCCGAAAAACACATGTCAAAAATGTTATAAATTGATTTGCATTTTAATGAGGGAAATAAGTATTTGACCGCTCTGCAAAACATGACTTAGTACTTGGTGGCAAAACCCTTGTTGGCAATCACAGAGGTCAGACGTTTCTTGTATCTGGCCACCAGGTTTGCACACATCTCAGGAGGGAATTTGTCCCACTCCTCTTTGCAGATCTTCTCCAAGTCATTAAGGTTTCGAGCCTGACGTTTGGCAACTCAAACCTTCAGCTCCCTCCACAGATTTTCTATGGGATTAAGGTCTGGAGACTGGCTAGGCCACTCCAGGACCTTAATGTGCTTCTTCTTGAGCCACTCCTTTGTTGCCTTGGCTGTGTGTTTTGGGTCATTGTCATGCTGGAATACCCATCCACGACCCATTTTCAATGCCCTGGCTGAGGGAAGGAGGTTCTCACCCAAGATTTGACGGTACATGGCCCCGTCCATCGTCCCTTTGATACAGTGAAGTTGTCCTGTCCCCTTAGCAGAAAAACACCCCCAAAGCATAATGTTTCCACCTCCATGTTTGACGGTGGGGATGGTGTTCTTGGGGTCATAGGCAGCATTCCTCCTCCTCCAAACACGGCGAGTTGAGTTGATGCCAAAGAGTTCGATTTTGGTCTCATCTGACCACAACACTTTCACCCAGTTCTCCTCTGAATCATTCAGATGTTCATTGGCAAACTTCAGACGGCCCTGTATATGTGCTTTCTTGAGCAGGAGGACCTTGCGGGCGCTGCAGGATTTCAGTCCTTCACGGCGTAATGTGTTACCAATTGTTTTCTTGGTGACTATGGTCCCAGCTGCCTTGAGATCATTGACAAGATCCTCCTGTGTAGTTCTGGGCTGTTTCCTCACCGTTCTCAAGATCATTGCAACTCCACGAGGTGAGATCTTGCATGGAGCCCCAGGCCGAGGGAGATTGACAGTTATTTTGTGTTTCTTCCATTTGCGAATAATCGCACCAACTGTTGTCACCTTCTCACCAAGCTGCTTGGCGATGGTCTTGTAGCCCATTCCAGCCTTGTGTAGGTCTACAATCTTGTCCCTGACATCCTTGGAGAGCTCTTTGGTCTTGGCCATGGTGGAGAGTTTGGAATCTGATTGATTGATTGCTTCTGTGCACAGGTGTCTTTTATACAGGTAACAAGCTGAGATTAGGAGCACTCCCTTTAAGAGTGTGCTCCTAATCTCAGCTCGTTACCTGTATAAAAGATACCTGGGAGCCAGAAATCTTTCTGATTGAGAGGGGGTCAAATACTTATTTCCCTCAATAAAATGCAAATCAATTTATAAAATTTTTGACATGCGTTTTTCTGGATTTTTTTGTTGTTATTCTGTATCTCACTGTTCACATCAACCTACCATTAAAATTATAGACTGATAATTTCTTTGTCAGTGGGCAAAGGTACAAAATCAGCAGGGGATCAAATACTTTTTTCCTTCACTGTATTAATAGATTCATTCATTCTGATAATGGCGGAGTGATGGTTTAATTGCGTGGCTATGATTTTAGTTGATTACAGGAGAAATAGGATATAGTTTACTACGCATGGAGAAGTGAATGTCTTATATGGTAATAGATCAACTGAACCAAACATGACGTTACTACGGCAATTTAGGATGGTTAATGTTGTTAAGTTCGTTTTTAAACCCTATGATAGAGGTAAATGCAGAACGCTGTTTGAAAGTGGTTTATTAGGTCTGCTAGGAAAAATTGAATAATTTCCATTTTTGTCTGTGGATGTTGGACATTGGGGCTTGCTGGTTACGTTAGGTGTACGGGGATCGCGTGTTTTGTGGGAGGTCGTGGAAGGTTGAATGTTATCGGCAGGAGATTGCTAGCTAGTTAGCGGTGAGAGCTAGTGCGGTTTTCGTTGGGTGACGTCACTTGCTCTATGAACTGGAAGTAATGCTTTGTGTGGCACTGGTGGAGCGACGGGTAACGGTGCTTCGATGGTGAATGTTGTCAATGTGTGCAGAGGGTCCCTGGTTCGAATCCAGTAGGGGACAGAAAGCAAATCTTTTACATTGATGTTATTGATGTGAATTACTGGTTTCATTGATAACATTATAGGAAAGATGTCCTACCAATCCATGTCGGATAGGATAACATAGTAATTGAAATTGCATATTGGTGAATTGGATGTTTTATTGGTTTTTACTATAAATATAAAATAATTTGTCATCTGTTGAGGTACCGTTATGAGGGAAATTAGCGGTAGAGTATGATAGATATTGTAGAGGGTTTAAAAAATAAGTTAATTGGGTGATGAGACAGGTTGACTTGATGTTGAATGGGATTGTTTAATAGAAGTAATTATTTATATTTAGGAGAATGAGAATATGTTATTAGGTAGTATTGCTTTGTGGAGACGATTAACTAATGAAGAACATGTCTTGGTAGTTGAATAAGGAACGATATTTGATAATTGATCATTTTGTTATGACATTATATAGTTTGTTTAAACAGCAGTGAGTTATGATGATGTTTTATTACTTCAGATAACGATAATTTGTTTATAGTACGTTGAACCTGGGGAGGTAGTTGTTGCTGTTGACTTGATGGATTAAGTAGACATCTTTTTATGGGTTTTGGATTATGAAACAATAAGTTTATATTTTAGAAAAAAAAGAAGAAAAAAAACATCAATGCAACAGTTTGCGACGTTTAAATTACTAAAATGGGGTTATAGGTTTATAGTGGAAGGTGTAGTTAACTTGATAAAATGTGTTATTATCTAGTGTCTTCTAAGTGGAAGTTTTCTTTTAAGGATTGATGGGAGTCTCCTATAATATTATGTTAGGGGTGAGATAGGACTGGGGAGATATGTATGAAGTTTTGTGTGTAATTACTATCTTTGGATTGTTGATTATATGTTAACGACATGTATACTTTCTCTTGCAGGAACATGGGGATTTCTTTATTGGGAGGTTAAAAAAGTATGTCGGCTAGGGTGGAACTAGTTAGTAAAATTAAGTAGTTTTATTTTTAGGTTGTCATAGGGAGCTACAAAAATAAATAAGGCCTGGCCATTTTTGTTTGTTTGTTGTTTTACTATATGGTGTTCAAATAACCACAAACAAACTACTTAGTATGAAACGTTAGTTGTATAGGATTTTTATTTCTATTTGGTTTTTTTTGACAGGATGGAAGTGAAATATCTTAAAGGGGCATACGCATGTAATTTGGGTTTTATTTACTGAGGGATAAGTAAATATGTATGATTTATTTTGAAAAGAGCTATACTAAGGAATTACAACATTTATGAAAGGTTTTGTTGGTTGTTAGAAGTAGTATACTATAGGATGAAACAATTCATTTAATGATTTCAATGACCTCTGAAATCTGTCCTGGCTTTATAGTGCGACCTGATCACCCGCACTATGAATTCTAGAGGCATGCTGAATTAGGGGGTTAGATAAAATAAGGATAATTGTGAAGTTTATAATTTGGAAAAATCCTATATATAAATTAGTCTAAACAGGACAAGGATGAAGTGAGAGAGTTAGTCCTGAAGGAGAAGTATTCCTTGAATAGTGTTATGGAATACAGTTAAGTAAAGATATGCTCAAGGGTTGTCATTTTAAGGTTAGTTATTATTTTAGGTTTGATAGGCAATATTGTTTTGTTTTGTTTTTTGTACACATGAATCACGATGTGATCCATGTGTCCAAGGGGGGAAGTTGGGATTACAGAGGTTTTAATGGTTTATTATGGTTTTGTGGGGAAGTATGCAAGGTGTATTAAGGATGTGAGCAGTAGTAATAATGTGTTATGGGTTAGGTTAAATCATTTTTGTTTTTGTGATAGGAGGCATGGTGTAGAGGTGGTCTGTCTATGAAATAAGTGGACTACAACAAGCTGGAAGCAGGTGTGCTTCATAATCTCAAGGCTTCTCTTGACGGATGAGAGGACATGAGTAGCATACTGTGTCTCATCTAACCTAACAATGTTCTTAAGATTTTATTTTCATGATTCATGGGTGAAGATAACTATGCCCAACTGAGTAGGATAATCTGAGTATTTTCTGTGCCCTGGAGTCTATGTGATGGCAAAAGACTACAGAAGAAAGAGCTGGAAAGACCCTATGTGGAGGGGCCTGTACCAGGTGTTGTTGGCTACCTTAATGATGGTAAAACTGGTGGAGACAGATACTAAGATTCATGTTTCCCACTATAGGAGTGTTCCAACCTCAGCCATTGGGTAGCATTGTTGTTTTTTGTGTGTGTCTGTGCTTGTGTCTTTGCAGCAGTAACTCTGAGCTTCCCTATGGGTAGGCTGATTGAAGGACACTTTTCACAGACCGATGTCGATAGATTGAGAGGGACTCTGGCTGATCCGGAGACCCTAGTGACGGGGGAAGGTTAACAACTGAAGTGACCATACACATCGTTGTCCAGGTTATACCAACGATGGTACGGATAGAGGGGAGTATCGGGTATCATCTTAACCATTGTACCAGAGTGAGGGAACTGATGATTAAGAGACTTTAAGGACCTTCCAGACCGCCGAGAGATTCCAGACCACCGAGAGACTTTCAAGACCTCCAAGACGCACCAGAAATCCTCATCATTGATTTCTATGTACTTGACTAGTTACCTGATAATAAGGGGAATGGAGTACTGATAAATAATAAAGAGCAGAAGAACAAGACATAGAAGGGATATAGACAGGATTAGAATGTATATTCTTGCACAGGCAGGAACCATAACTAAAAATACAGGAAGGGATCACTATTAAAATACAAGGGTTAAAATATTATTGGTGTGTGAGAAACCAGCACAAAGAGTATGGGGAAGTCACATGGGGTAGTGTGACCTTAAGGTAATGAAAGAAAGAGACAGGTGAATCATAGAAATAAGGAGAACAGTCCAAGACTTAGATAAACAATTTGATGTAGTATTTAGTGTTAGATTTCCAGGGGAAATGTTATTGGAGTAGTTATTCCTTGGGAAAGTGCACTGAACCCTGTATATGTTAGGGCTATACCAAGTACAGAAGAAAGGGAATTGAAGGAGCCGTTAAACAATGATTGATATAGATGAGTATAATATATTATATTACAATTAAATAAAGAAAATAGTCTAATATGCACCACATCTCCGTTTAAAGAATTAACAGTAGTTCAAAATCTTCACAGTTACTAGGACTGTGTTATGATTCAACTACAACTTTTGTCATATAAGGAACTCGGAAAGACCATATTGGCCAGCAGAATGTTTGTAATATTTAGGAAATCCTAAATATAAACAATTTTATGATCAACCACGATGAAGAGAGAAGTGTAAGCAATTGTTGGAATAGGAACAAGGAAAAGGGAAACACCAGAGTAATGTCAAAAAGATTATGAGCAAAAATATAGGAATGTTAAAGTAAAACAATTGGGTTATATAGTTTGGGAGAATTCAAGGGAGAATGTGAAAATAGGGGGTGTTTAAACAAATAGCCTTTGGAATACAGGGACCCCTCAAAGAAAAATCTATCAGGCATTAGATAGAAATGGGTATTAAGAATGAGTGATGAAACATAAGACATGTAGACAATGTTAATAGGAATGTTTTGGATTGGAAATGAACTCAACTAAACTGTTATGATCTGTCCTTTCCTGAGGTTACTACGGATGGTGTCGTAATGCATTGCAGAGATAATTTGGCCCAGAATGGTGTAAACCTCAATAAAAACCAAAAATCCTCTACTCGGCTGAAGAGGAACAACAAAGGCGTTGAAGACGTTCCTGTCTGACCCACCTCTGCCAGGAGACCTGAATCCAGCGTCAAATCAAAGCAATCAAATGCCTTCTCTTTTGTGCTTTTTCTTTCAAGAATGTGAGGAAAGAGGTATATGCAAAGGCAACGTTCTTCCTAGTTTGGGTATACTGGGTTGCACATGGACAAAACAGGATGATGGTGGAGGTGTGGCGGTTCAGGTGTGACATTGGAATTGGGACATTGCTATGGGTAATCCAAGATGAACTATGAAGAACATAATGAAGAACATAATGAAGAACATAATGAAGACGCCAGAAGATTGAGTGCCGGTAGAGGAAGGGAGTGTTAGTTGAGGTAGTATGTTGATTAAGGAGGTATTATACACTACTAAATTTATAGTAATTTGGACAATGCATTAGGGTACTGATCTGATGTAATTCTTGTTATGAGGAAGTTAATGCTAGAATTAGTATAATATAAATATACATTCGGCCAGTATCAATATGTGCCAAGGTGAGAGTTTTAACTTTGAATGATGGAACAAAGGTGACTAATTAAGAATTGTCATTCTAAAGTTGTTTTGGGTAATTAATTTGATTATGATTATAAATTATAAGTGGACTGACTGATCTGAATAACTTATTAATATTAATGCTTAGTGATGTTGACATGGCAATTACTTGATTAGATTTGGATATTGATTATTTTGATAGTTATAATACTTGTGATATGGGTGATTAATCTTTGTATTGATGGGACATTGGTGGAATGTCCCATAGGGCGGATATATGGTATTATTTTATGTATCATTAAGGCAAATGTAGGGAGAGGTCAAAGGTAAAATAATAATATTAGTAATAAGCATGGATATGTTGTAAAATTAAAAACCTATATGCCTTAAAATGTTTATTGATTGAGAACCAGTTGAAAGGTTAATACAGAGCAGAGACATTTATGTGTTTTTCATGGACTCTCTGCAGCTGGTCTGGGTATGTCTATGACATGTGATGTACATACAACTCCTCGTGATGGCTGTGTGGGGATTGGAGTAATAATGGACCTAGTGTTATCATTTGTTTTGCTTATGACCCTATAACCTGACACATGGCCACATGCACATAATCTCAAAGGCCAGGGAGGATGGTAAATGATAAATGTTTAAATCATGTTTAAGTATTAATGGATATGTTCTATAATGTGTTATGAAATGATAATGGTGAAACAGAATGAACATGATTGATACTTTGTACTCCAGATGCATGCCTGGATAGTGAATATAGTCAATACAGAGTATGATTGTTCTTTAACCTACGTATGTGCATAATTTTTGAGTCATGCCACTAATAAGACACAGTGGCCCCACTTAGAGAAGCGCAAGTAGCCCTCGTGAGCAGCCAACATGTGATACTGAAAGATGCTATTGATTCACATAGGGAGGTGTAACCATCAGTTGTATCAGTGTGACTGTATAAAAAGGAGCACTCCGGTTCAGGATAAGCAGTGGTTGCTCCATGGAGCAAAGCTCAGGCTTTGTTATGCAATAAAGTCTAAATTCTTAAATTCACAGGTTCCGATGTCTTGAGAGATATTTTTGAGTTGATTATCTAGTCAAATATTTCTACTACGACACATGTTCCTGTTCACCCAGCTCATTGGCAGTACCTCCGATTCGCTTTCGAAGGGATGGCTTACGAATTCATGGTTCTTCCCTTCGGCCTCTCCTTGGCACCATGCACTTTCACAAAGTGCATGGACCTGGCACCTCTCACATCCCGAGGATTGTTGATCCTCAATTACCTGGACGATTGGCTGATTTGTGCCCCGACCAGGACCCAGATCCTGTCAGACAGAGACACGCTCCTGACCCACATCGGCAGGCTGGGCATTACTGTAAACAACAAGAAGAGTCGTCTGATGCCCACCCAGAGGGTGGCCTTCATTGGCATGGAACTGGACTCAGTCCTCATGAGAGCACGCCTGCCCACCAGAAGGGTTCAGGCGATCTTATTTTGCCTCAACCACATTCGGCAGGGGTGGGTGGTATCCGCCCTGACCTGCCAACGCCTGTTGGTCTTGCTGACGAACAGTGGTTCAACTCCCACTGGCTGCACCCGAAGTGCCACCGTCACCGCCAGCTGCGGGTGACCGCACAGTGCCTCAGGGCATTGTTGAGGTGGCGCTGTCACTCCTTTCTCTCAGGTGGGGTGTAGATGCTGAGGATGTGCCTCCGGGAGCTGGTCAGCACAGGTGCCTCCCAGATCGGCTGGGGGGGGGGTGACCCAGGGCAGGTCGGCCAGCGGATGTTGGCTATCCCCTTAGAGCGGCAGGAACATCAATACACTAGAGCTCCGAGCTGTACTGCTGGCCCTGCGGTCTCTCCTTCCACATCTGAAGGGAAGACATGTCCTGGTGAGAACGGACAATACCACAGTGGTGGCTTACATCAACCATCAGGGTGGACCGGATGGACCCCGGTGGGAGGAGTATATCTCTCCGCCCCAACCCTTCATTCCTCCCTAAGGTTCTGTCAGACAGGCATGTGAACATCCCTTTTATCCTGTCTGCTTACGACCCCCCGGCAGTGGCGGGGGAGTCTGGCCTTCCCTCCGGCATGCTGTGCCCTGTGCGGGCACTGGCTGCCTATGTGGAGCGGACACTGTCAGTGAGAACAACAGACCAGCTCTTTGTCTGCTATGGTGAGAGAGTCCTGGGGGCTGGGATATCAAAGCAGAGGCTCTCTCACTGGATCGTGGACATGATTACGACTGCATACCGCCTGGCTGGCAGGCCAGTGCTGGGATCTGTGGTGGCACATTCAACACGAGGTGTGGCTGCGTCCTGGGCTCTACTGAGAGGAGTGCCCCTCGCTGATATCTGTGCTGCAGCCAGCTGGGCTTCCTCTTGCACCTTTGCTAGGTACTATAAGGTAAATGTGGCACCTCCTTCTGTGGTTGGTTCAGCGGTCCTGGGCATCGCTTCCCCTTCCGGGAACAGTGCCGGGACCCCTCCACTAACCACATTGACGACCCTGCATCTCGGATCCGCGCTGGGACTTCGCCGCTGGCTGGCCAGGGTCTCTAGCACCGAGTAAATCTGATACGGGTATACCAATATATTGGAGTGATCCAAAATAGTGAAGCATAACGAAGGTTACGTATGTAACCACGGTTATGTGAGCTATATGGATCACTCCAATCCTCTACGGTGCTTGAGGCGCCTCAAAAATGATGTAGAGAACGTGTGTCGTGGACACGGGGTCTATATATATGGGTGGACCCCAGCCGTGACACAGGTGTACATGGGAGTAAATCTGTAAATCCTCACCTCGGATGTATCCCTCCGCCGCAGAGTGATACCAATATATTGGAGGGATCCATATAGCTCACATAACCGTGGTTACATACGTAACCTTCGTTCTCAGAACATTAAGAACTTTCCATAAAAAACACAAGAAAACATTAGTAACATTCAAAGAAAGCCCTAAGAATGTTATTTAAAAACATACAGCGCATTCGGAAAGTATTCAGATCCCTTGACATTTTATACATTTTGTTACGTTACAGCCTTATTCTAAAATTTATGAAATATTTTTTTCCCCTCATCAATCTACACACAATACCCCATAATGACAAAGCAAAAACAGGATTTTAGAAATGTTAACAAATTAATTCACATTTATCACATTTAAGTATTCAGACTTTTTACTCAGTACTTTGTTGAAGCACCTTTGGCAGCAATTACAGCCTCGAGTCTTCTTGGGTATGACGCTACAAGCTTGGCACACCTGTATTTGGGGAGTTTCTCCCATTCATCTCTGCAGATCCTCTCAAGCTCTGTCAGGTTGAATGGGGAGCGTCGATGCACAGCTATTTTCAGGTCTCTCCAGAGATGTTCGATCGGGTTCAAGTCTGGGCTCTGTTTGGGCCATTCAGAGAAGCAACTCCTGTGTTGACTTCGCTGTGTGCTTAGGGTCGTTGTCCTGTTGGAAAGTGAACATTTGCCCCAGTCGGAGTTCCTGAGCACTCTGGAGCAGGTTTTCATCAAGGATCTCGCTGTACTTTGCTCCATTCATCTTTCCCTCAATCCTGACTAGTCTCCCAGTCCCTGACGCTGAAAAACATCCCCACGGCATGATGCTGCCACCACCATGCTTCACCGTAGGGATGGTGCCAGGTTTCCTCCAGACTTGACGCTTGGCATTCAGGCCAAAGAGTTCAATCTTGGTTTCATCAGACCAGAGAATCTTGTTTCTCATGGTCTGAGAGTCCTTTAGGTGCCCTTTGGCAAACTCCAAGCGGGCTGTCATGTGCCTTTTAGTGAAGAGTGGCTTCCGTCTGGCCACTCTACCATAAAGGCCTGATTGGTGGAGTGCTGCAGAGATGGTTGTCCTTCTGGAAGGTTCTCCCATCTCCATAGTGGAACTCTGGAGCTCTGTCAGAGTGACCATTGGGTTCTTGGTCACCTCCCTGACCAAGGCCCTTCTCCCCCGATTGCTCAGTTTGGCCGGGCGGCCAGCTCTAGGAAGAGTCTTGGTGGTTCCAAACTTCTTCCATTTAAGAATGATGGAGGCCATTGTGTTCTTGGGGACATGGCTTGGTTTTTGCTCTGACATGCACGGTCAACTGTGGGACCTTATATAGACAGGTGTGTGCCTTTCCAAATCATGTCTAATCAATTGAATTTACCACAGGTGGACTCCAATCAAGTTGTAGAAACATCTCAAGGATGATCAATGGAAACAGGATGCACCTGAGCTCAATTTCGAGTCTCATAGCAAAGGGTCTGAATACTTATGTAAATAAGAAGAATAAAAACTGTTTTTGTGTCACGCCGAAACCACTCGTCCACCGCAGGGGCCTCAGTCTGGCTCGGATGCCAAAGTGCCAGGGCCGGCTGATACCCCAACACGCACTGGAAAGGAGTGAGGTTAGTGGAGGGAATTCTGCGCGTACTCAGCCCAAGATAGAAAATCCGCCCACTCCCCCGGCTGGGAGGATCCGCGAGCCGGCTTCAAGAAGTACCGTGGGTGCTGATGCACACCGGAGGCTTAGCGTGTGCATATAAACTGTTTCGCATTCTGCACGAGCAGAATTCTCAGGAAGCTCCTGGTAGCATGAGTGAGTGGGGGAAATATAATATACTTTCCGACGCCAATTAACGCCACACGAAATATAATATACTTTCCGACGCCTTCGCCACACGAAGGCGACAGAGCTATTTATGAGGGCGTTTCTTGGTCTTGTTAGAGACAGGTGCAACTACCACTGAACTTTCATTTTGAGTGCATTATATTCTAGCTGATTTTATGAGTGTGTTGATATTGATTGTGATTTTTATTTCCTTAAAAAATAACATGTAGAGTTTTGGTTTTGGGAGAGGTAGGGGAGTTCATGTTTAACCCTTCACTGTCAGTGGGTAGGGGGGAGCTATTTCTCCACTTCCACACCTCTGGCCAGATCAACTGCACAGGCAAGTGTGTGCCTTCTGCATGATTTAGAGCTACCTCAACTCACTGCATTCGAGCCAGTTTCACCTAGTCCTAGGAATGGGGATGTGTCTATGGATTTCCTGGCGGGCATTGTTAAGCAGATAGGTCACTCCATAGGTAGTGGTGAAAATATTGCCTCTTGTTTGGAATCAAAGGCTATGGGAAATGGGGTGGGACTTCAGAAGGATGATAATGTTGGTGGTACCAAGGTTGGGGACAGCTCTAGTCTAATTGTAGTGGTGAAAAATGATGTCAGGGAACCAGTGTGTTTTAGGGGGGATGGTTCAGAAGAATGCACAGTGCATGAGTTGGAGGAGTTCATGTTAGCGTACATGCAGAATAAGGGCTATAGTTGGCAGGAGAGGTCAGATTAAGATTTGGGCAAGCGGACTGGTCGGGCACGGGATATGGTCAGAGTAAGCCTACGCAGTAACCCAGTTGACTTAAGCCAGGGCCCTAGACTGGTTTTTGACATTTTGAAGCATCACTTTAGGGACACAATCAACTCTGACATGCTGATGTTTATTCTACGTTGCCAATGGAAGGTGTTACGTTCCCCAGTTTCTGTGTTGTGGGTTGTGTATTTTTATGTATGTATTTCAGGAAATGGGTTCCTGAAATTCCCCAACAAGCAGCTGATTGGTCAATGAACATTGATGATTGGAGAGCTGACCCTGCGCCCTCGTCAGGACGCAGCTGTCTCCAATTACCAACTCCTTCTGAAGCTATATAAGCCCCAGTTCTGTTGCTCAGAAGGGGGGGGGGGGGGGGGGGACCAGAGATGAGAGAGAGGGCTAATGGCTGAGAGTTATAGCATGTTGGTTGTTGCTAAGACATTTGGTATGTACTGTGTAGTTGTTGCTGTGAGAGCTGATTGTAATGTTTTGTGTTAGTTTGTTGATCAGAGAGTTTCTTTAATGTCCTGAGTTTTTCTCAGGTTTTGTTGTGAACCAGTTTGTGTTATTTTGTTTCATTTGTTCCCAAGGGGGGAAGGGGAAGGCACCTAGGGAGTGCTTAGGCAAGAGGCCCGCGGGCATACATTACCCGTAGAAGTTAACTGTCTATGCACACTAGGAAAGACCTGGGCGGACCATCCCTTGTATTTTGGTTAATGCGCCAGGTGGTGCTAGTTAAGTAAGTAGTGGGTAGGCAGGTAAGGTAGGAGAGGGGGCTTTGATATTTACTTTATTTGCTTTGGTTCCGTCCAGCCCCTTTTCCCCAAACTTACCGTGCGAAGGAATAAATTCCCTGTTAACGGTATTCTCTGCCTTTTGTCATCCTTACTCACACCTACAGTCCCAAACCTCTTTCACACCACGTTGAGTTGTAGCATGGTGTTGCGTTCCCTCTTCCGAGAGGAGTGCGTAACAGAATGAGAGACTCCATTTGACTACTGGATTAGACTGAACAGGGCCATAGAGGTGGCAGAGGACTGTTTGAAGAGGCAGAACAAGGAGCTAGACAATCCGTCACGTGTTCTGACTGTCATGTTCATCAAGCACTGTCTGAACCCAGAGCTGTCATTGAAAATCATGTGCAAACCATTGCATGAGTGAACGGCTGCGGAGGTCCATGGCAGGCTGGAGGAGTACCAGAGGAAGTGCAAGGCTCCATGTCCCTTGCGGCTGCCCCCACTGGTCACCACACTGACGCAGGAAGTGAGTAGGCCAGTGTCGGCTGTTGTAAACTGCCCGGACCCCTTGCCACAGCCCACAAATGGTAGCATTGCCTTTAAATTGTTTAACTTAGGTCAAACGTTTCGGGTAGCTTTCCACAAGCTTCCCACAATAAGTTGGGTGAATTTTGGCCCATTCCTCCTGACATAGCTGGTGTAACTGAGTCAGGTTTGTAGGCCTCCTTGCTTGCACACACTTTTTCAGTTCTGTCCACAAATGTTCTATAGGATTGAGGTCAGGGCTTTGTGATGGCCACGCCAATACCTTGACTTTGTTGCCCTTAAGCCATTTTGCCACAACTTTGGAAGTATGCTTGGGGTCATTGTCCATTTGGAAGACCCATTTGCGACCAAGCTTTAACTTCCTGACTGATGTCTTGAGATGTTGCTACAATATATCCACATAAATTTCCTTCCTCATGATGCCATCTATTTTGTGAAGTGCACCAGTCCCTCCTGCAGCAAAGCACCCTCACAGCATGATGCTGCCACCCCTGTGCTTCACGGTTGGGATGGTGTTCTTCGGCTTGCAAGCGTCCCCCTTTTTCCTCCAAACATAACGATGGTCATTATGGCCAAACAGTTCTATTTTTGTTTAATCAGACCAGAGGACATTTCTCCAAAAAGTACGATCTTTGTCCCGATGTGCAGTTCCAAACCGTAGTCTGGCCTTTCAGGTTATGTCGACATAGGACTCGTTTTACTGTGGATATAGATACTTTTGTACCTTTTTCCTCCAGCATCTTCACAAGGTCCTTTGCTGTTGTTCTGGGATTGATTTGCACTTTTCGCACCAAAGTATGTTCATCTGTAGGAGACAGAACGCATCTCCTTCCTGAGCGTTATGACGGCTGCGTGGTCCCATGGTGTTTATACTTGCGTACTGTTGTTTGTACAGATGAAAGTGGTACCTTCAGGCATTTGAAAATTGCTCACAAGGATGAACCAGACTTGTGGAGGTCTACCATTTTTTTCTGAGGTCTTGGCTGATTTCTTTTGATTTTCCCATGATGTCAAGCAAAGAGGCACTGATTTCGAAGGTAGTCCTTGAAATACATCCACAGGTACACCTCCAATTGACTCAAATGGTGTAAATTATCCTATCACAAGCTTCTAAAGCCATGACATCATTTTCAGAAATTTTCCAAGCTGTTTAAAGGCACAGTCAACTTAGTGTATGTAAACTTCTGACCCACTGGAATTGTGATACAGTGAATTATAAGTGAAATAATCTGTCTGTAAACAATTGTTGGAAAAATGACTTACTTGTGTCATGCACAAAGTAGATGTCCTAACCGACTTGCCAAAATTATAGTTTGTTAACAAGACATTTGTGGAGTGGTTGAAAAACGAGTTTTAATGACTCCAACCTAAGTGTATGTAAACTTCCGACTTCAACTGTATATATTGCAAGGTACTGCATACCTCATTTTGTTTTTATTATTTCTTTATAGTATGCAAGTGGAATTCAGCAGGGGATAATGTAATAGGGTTGGTTATGTTTCTACTTTCCTCTAAAGAAATGTGTATTTAATGTTCAAGCACTCTTATTGGTTGGTTCAATTCCGATGACAACAAGGCGTGTTGTTATTGGCCCCGCTTGCAGATAGGGGGAGATCGCGAACGTTAGGTCTCCCCAGTATGAAAATGTGATTTAAGGGGTAGGTCACGTTCTGAATACTGTATTCTATTTCTGTATTTTACAATGTGTACAAGTTTGCTGTACATTCCTGATTTATACATGTGTTATGGTACCTGTTAGGGATTGAGGGGCTTTCTGGGATGTGCTTTGGTATATCATTGCTGTATATAAGTGTGTTAGCTAGCATGCACCGATGTAATGGTCACATAAGCTCACTGCTAACACAGTTGTTTTCATGCTACAGATTTTACCATCGACAACATTAAGCCCTGCACAACTAACGTGCTGTTTCCTATTTAATCACAGATAATAAATAACGATAAACTGGGACTACTGGCTGGGGTGATTTCTTTAAACTAAACACAATGCAAGGAGAGTACGATTAACATCTGTTACAAATACATACACACAAACTATCTAGGTCAAATAGTTTCAACCCAGATAGCTTTTAGGGAAACACTTGTGCCCTTCTCTCGTTGGGTTAAGCAATGGAAGAAAAGTAGCCAGCAGTTAAAGCTTACATTTTTCTGCGTCGGTAGGCCTATTCTGTCTGGGGTGGAAAGGTGGGCCTACATTTTGAAAGTAGCCTACCATGCTCAGATTCCTAATGAAGTCTCAGATGTTATTATTTGCAAACAATGACAGTTTCATTGCAAACAAGACACACTGATTTGGCATTGGAGAAATATGATAAGATGAACACATCTCTCTGTCCATTCTTAACCTATAATTTCGGTAATTTGTGTGGTATTAAAAAAAGATTCCGCTAATATGTACAATTACGTAGAATTGCAAGAAATGTTTATAAAAGGCCATTTTTTATTGGACCTCCCAAATACGATGATAGATTCATGCAATGCTTTAACTATACAGGAGATCTGTCCACCCCTACTCGTGTCTACGGTGGACTGCGAACCCACAACCTTCTATCCCGCAGCCCTGTGTGCTATCAACATTCCCACTTTGCCATGTAATGCTTATGGGAAGAAAAACAGTTTATAAAACTGCGTATCTAAGGCTCTGGTCTGTCCAGGAAGTGAGGGTAAACAGTAGACATGTCCTCTGCTGTCCACTTTGTTTTAATTATCATTTTGGTTATAGAAGAGGGTCACTTGTTTTTTTTCAAGCGTTCAGGGAGGGTTTAGGTAAAATATATTTTGCTGATGGGAGGGCCATCCATTTTAATTTCTGAGAGGTCAGATTTTCTCCATGTAATCCTTATTATAAATAACGTTCACTCCCTAAACAAATTAATTTACATGTGTCCTATCTCTGCTTGGAGTTAAACAGTTAACCCAAACTAAGCAAGCAGTGTTATTAAAATTCTTATTGAAACATATTCTCATATTCTCAATTAAATGTTATTTAATTACCTTCAAATAACCTATAATTTCTGTTCTCAGAACGGTAATAAAACCTCCCAGCAAAACTTTCAGGGAACCATATTAAAACGTTCTCAGAACCTCCCTGCAACCTAAAAATGTATGTTGCCAGAACAGGTGAAATTTTCACTTCCGTTCTCAGAACGTTTAAAAAAGTTTCAGTTTTACAGGCTTCGTTCCCAGAACCAATGGGAAACCAAAAATGTATGTTCCCACAATGTCCAAAGAACCATGTGCTAGCTGGGAAGTGTGTATAATGGAGATGTTTTAGCAGCCTGATGACCAGGAGTACGTACAGGCACATTTGGGTAGCATCTCGCTCCATTTAGGTCCGGAGGAGCCGTGGTTGTAGCAGGAGAGCAGGCTGTTTCCAGAGAGGGTGTAGCCTTTGTTACAGATGTATTGGATGGTGGAGCCTACAGTGAAACGCGGGCCGGACATCACCCTGCGACTGTGCTCCACAGTACCTGGGTCGACACACGACAGCACTGACACACACACACACACATAGACACAAACACACACACACACACACACACACAGAAAAAAAACAGCGCTTTACTCATGTGCAGTGAATACAATTTGTTCTTTTTTTTGTATTATTAGCATTTGTCAATGCTTATTTGTGGTTATCCAATGGGGCCAGAGTGGTGCCCGGGCCTTTTTCTAATTAAAACCTGCAGACACATAAACACACCGAGCTGGAAAATAAAGAGATTATCTCTGTGTCTCAGTCCCTCACAGCAGCAAACCACAAACCCAATCCTGGGCCCAGTAGGAAAAGGGTCAGCGTGGTAATAATGTTCACGTGACAGACGTCCAAATGAGGCTTCAAACCCCTGTGTCTTGTTACCGGTCAGTAATGCCGTGCCTGTCACTTTGTGGGAAAGGGGACCAAGACCAAGGACACTCTGTCACATTATCCTGTCTCTACTCTGCAGCATCCAGGTCGTCTGGATAGAACAGGAGTATTGTGTGGAGGAGCTGTAACACAGAGCCTATTAAATTCTCTGAAATATCAGTCTAGCAGTGAATGTTTTTACCCATCAGCCTCTGCTTTAGCCTGTCCTTAACTGAAACTGCCTCTCACACCTACAATGCACCTTCTGTGTGCCAGTGTGTGTGTGGTAGTCACCTCTCTCACAGCTGGGCAGGTCTCCGCTCCAGGTCAGGTCCCACTGGCACATGAGCAGCTCTGTGCCCACCAGCTGGAAGCCTGGGTAGCACTGGTAGGTGACCACCGTGCCATGGACCAGCTCAGGGTGGGAGGTGCTCTTCCAGCCGTTGGTGATCTCTGGGAGCTCTGGACACGTGTCGTTACGAGGCACCTCTGGATCCATGAAGGAGGGAGAGAGAAAGGGATCAAGAGAAGAAGCCACTCACTACAGAGCGCACAGAGCTGGAGGGGTGTGGTTTTGCATTCAAATGAATGAACCTCATGACAAACTCAATAGAGGACATCCATTTTGTAGGAATTTCAATCTAGTGTGACAAGTGCCATGCATTGGGAGGTCTGTCTGCCAGGCAGCCTGGCGGTGCCCGTTCTAGCCACAGCAGAAGCCAGAGAGGACAGGGCACACTGCAGACTAGGCTAATGTGGACAAACACACGGAGTAATACCAGACAGCTGCACCACTTGGCTGGGCCTTGCTTTCCATCTCTGTCAGAGGCATGAACAGACTATAAAACCACCTCTCTCTCTCTCTATCTCTCTCTCTCTCTCTTGTCTCTCTATCTCTCTCTCTCTCTCTTGTCTCTCTATCTCTCTTGTCTCTCTATCTCTCTTGTCTCTATCTCTCTATCTCTCTCTCTCTCTCTATCTCTCTCTCTCTCTCTCGTCTCTCTCTCTCTCTCTCTCTCTCTCTCTCTCTCTCTCTCTCTCTCTCTCTCTCTCTCGTCTCTCTATCTCTCTTCTCTCTCTCTCTCTCTTGTCTCTCTCTCTCACTCTTCTCTCTGTCTCTTCTCTCTCCCAGTCATCAGTATTCCACTGCCTCCTCTTTCTCCCTCTCTATACATGGAATTCATTACGTCTTATCAGATGTCTGCTTTATGGGTTGGCTCCGCTCTGGTGTCGTGCCGACCGTGCTGATAGAAGGGGCCCCTCCTTTTTATGTTTAAGAGTGTCTCCTCCTCCTGAACCCTCTCGACCTCACACTCTCTCCTAACTCACTCCGGGGCCTTACCGAAGAAGTGCACCACAAAGCCGTTGCCGTAGCCGTAAATGTTGGTGGCTGGGTCAGATTGGAACTGGATGGTGACGTCGGCCATGGAGGTGTAGAGTTTGAAGTGTGGCCGCGAGCCTCCGTACTGACCCAGCACCTTAGCAGTCAGGTCATCTCCATCATAGAACGTCAGCAGGTCGTTCTTCCCTATGTTGAGGCTGGAGCACAAAGACAGAAGGAAAATGTATTTCACTGTGCACAATGAATTGTCCTTCACGTACACTCTCACATTACTAGCTAATTTGTCCTATAGTTTATTTGTCATTGTTTTCTGTATCTGTTTTAAAAACTTTAAAGCACCCTCACTAAAATAATTTTCTTGCTTTGGGATATTCTGTTTACATTTTTCATTTACTTTGGAACACCATAGCTCTACTGAAAAGAGTGACAAAACCATGTGCTAATTTGTCGCAAAATGTGTCAACTGAGACAGAGCCCTCTCCTTAAGCACCAGTGTGGGATGTAAAGTACACTGCAGAGGAAGGCCCTCAAAATTGTCAAAGACTCCAGCCACCCTAGTCATAGACTGTTCTCTCTGCTACCGCACGGCAAGCGGTACCGGAGTGCCAAGTCTACGTCCAAAAGACTTCTCAACAGCTTCTACCCCCAAGCCATAAGACTCCTGAACAGCTAATCATGGCTACCCGGACTATTTGCACTGCCCCCCCACCCCATCCTTTTTACGCTGCTGCTACTCTGTTAAGTATTTATGCATAGTCACTTTAACTCTACCCACATGTACATATTACCTCAACTACCTCAACTAGCCGGTGCCCCCGCACATTGACTCTGCAACGGTACCCCCCTGTATATATAGCCTCCCTACTGTCACTTTATTTTACTTCTGCTCTTTTTTTTCTCAACACTTTTTTTGTTGTTGTTTTATTCTTACTTTTTTTGTTTAAAATAAATGCACTGTTGGTTAAGGGCTGTAAGTAAGCATTTCACTGTAATGTCTGCACCTGTTGTATTCGGCGCATGTGACCAATAAAATTTGATTTGATTTGATTTGATTTGATTTAAAGTAGGGGGGAAATCACTCTCAGCCTGAATAGGGAGGTGACACGTTACTCTTTCCTGTCTCTAATTAATCACAAGTGGCTCCTGATAAAACTAATTACAACGCAAGCAATTGAACTGTTAATCACTATGGAGCCTAACAGAAAAAAAATCCTAAACAATTTGAGCGATAAAGAGATTTGGTTCTGTAATGCAGTCGTGTATCTGTAGTGTATTGTATGACATGAATAACAGAGAGAGTGTAAAAATGTCTCAATCTCGTCAACTTGTTTACACTCTGTAAACCGAGTTCAGTTTAAAGACATTATAGATATGATGCACACACGTCTTGGCAAAGATCAGGTGTATCAGACTACTGAAATATCAGCACAGCTTAGACTATCCACTGGGCACAGACGTGAATTCAACGTCTATTCCACTTTGGTTCAACTTAATTTCATTGAAATGACGTGGAAACAACATTGATTCAACCAGTGTGTGCCCAGTGGGTATTTTCTGCTGATGCATCTGTATTGCAGCTCCAGAAAAAGCTAAACCTGCAGTAATTTATTGACGCCTGAAAATGCATCTCACCTCAACAGAGCGGGACAGGTTGAGAAATTGTATCAGCTTGCATTACATTTGTTGTGATCAAGTTAAACAAGCCTTTGCATAGCTGTGCTGCCATATCTGCAGCGAAAATGAATCATGCTTTCTATTGTGTGGCAGTGACTTGATTTAGTGTAATTTAAACACAGGCTCAGATTGACTCGGCCCACAGGCCCAGCTGCCTGCCACCATGTTCCTTCACAATGCATTATCTCAGACAACTCCTCATATGCATCGGCCTAATCTCTTCTCCACCACTGAGAGAACTTGAAATTCATGTCCAGGACAAGTAAAAAATAAATACAACCTGCCCGTTTCTAGCTAGTTTAGCAAAATTAATACCCCTCAATAAAATCATAATTCGATTAAACTCAGTCATTTGGGAGTCATGATGGCTGCCCAATGGTCATTAGAACCTTCTCCTTTCATCTCACCCCTGCACCCCTTAGTCCCCACAGACTAACCTGAATGAAAGTTCTGATGGAATATCACATTTCTAATCCACTCCTCCCTGGCTTGTGAGATCTTGGCTGGACGGGGATCCAGAGCCACTGATCCCTTCACTCCGCCTCAACTCCCAGTGCTAGGCTAACATATCCAGACAAGCAGGCTCAGGGTCAACACAGTTATCAGCGATACTAGTGATGGAATAAGCCAATGAGTTCTCCTGCCAACTTCCAGCCCTGGGAGACAAACCTAATCAAGGTATAAGTGCTATAAGTAATATTTGATGCATCATTGCATGAAATATCCTGTCGCTCTTCTCACTAAATTCTCACCGAAGACAAAGCACACTATAATGGAAGCCAATATGAAAACTACCAGAATCACTGTCTGACTTGCAAACTATTTCCTCCCTTATTAACACCATAGGACTGCTGGGGTGGCATATACAGTGTGTGTATATTGGTATGGTTGTGAATATATGCATGCAAGTGTGCAAATGATTTACATTAACTACAACTGCCAAAGGTCACATGCATGGGTGTTTGCGTGCAAGTGTGTATTCAGAATGTGTATTTCTGATCATCAAGTTCATCAAGGCAGAGACACAGCTAAATCCCATTCCCATACACTCCTAAACACCATTTAGGCGTTGGAGCACTCCATCAACATTTGGAGCATCTGAACTTGGGTTGCTGAACTACACCCCAGGTGTACCATCCTCCACACCTGCATGTCGTTCACAGCCCCTCCTCCTGCACCTGAGCCCTTAACGGGCGCCTAGCTAGCCCTCCTGGTTGGTTGGGATGAACCAGCCGTCATTAGTAAGGCCCCTGAATAAGTGTCCCAGCCGTCATTAGGGCCCCTGGTCCTGTGTGATTGTGGGAGCGGGGAACAGGACGCTGGGCGGTGATGAATGATCATAGAGGAATGAGAGTGTTCTCATTACCGTGGTAAAGTGTTCCTAAACCCTGGTAATGAGCTTTAGGAAGGCACACCGTGCAATTGTGTTCCAGAACGCTGGCGTGACTAGTGGGACAGGAGGGAGGCATCAGGCATGGTACATGAGGTTCATGGCACGAGAGTCTGTGTGTTCAGATTATCAGTGACTGGACTCAAAGCATAATCACTCCTTGTGCAGCACTATGATCAGAGACTGAATGCTTTCTTTGAGGATGTACTGAATGATAACAGTGGTTTGAGTGATGCCTTTAAACTGAGATTGCAGATGTTAGGTTCTCATATTTCCCCTTGTTCACCTTTCAGCGTATGCTGATATTGATGTTCACATCAAAACAGGAGGAAATGGGGAGGAAATCCTGTACATTATCCTTAGATAGCTCTCTCTCTCTGTCTCACCCACATGCACATGCAAACGGAATTGTCATCAACGCTCCGAGGTTGAGCTGAATGCGTTTCACTGTTGTCCCTGAAAGTCATATCTGCCCAAATCGCTTCCCCTCTATATGAATAGGAAATTAATTATGTTGACAGCTTCTTGTCCCAAACATGGAGGATGCCATTTGTTACAATGCTTCAGAATGTACAACCGCAGCTGAGGCGTTCCGAAGAGAGAGAGGAGAGCAAGAGAGACAACATATGCAAATGAGCCAGTTCTTAATTAAGGAAGCCAAATGATTGTACGCATGGTTCATCTATCAGGGTCTGACACAGCAGGGTCTTTTGTTCCCAGCCTTCACCTGACATCACTATCACGGAAAACACTCACTCCTCTCCCCTGCTCTGCTCAACTCAACCTATCTGATTCAGCAGAACACACATACACCACCTCTTTCCGAACCCCCGTGAAATAATTAGTTTCCGCTCCAGTTGGTAATTAACCTTTGTCTGCTGGTACTTATGTGTCCCATCCAAGAGCAACATATTATTTTATCTTCAGCCCTTTTCTCTTTTCATTTGTTTAACCAGTCACAGTGGGGTAGTTCTTTGCACTGGCAGTTTCTGTTTGAAGTCGGGGCTGTGTTTGTACATCAGCAGTAAAGCTTCTCCTAATGATCTGAGTGCAGAGATGTGCTGCAGAGCTACTCTGTGGTGGGGTGTCCTCCACTCGAACTGCTATGGGGAGGGGAATGTGCTGCCAGGACGTTGTTTAAAAGGGTTCCCATAGCTAACATCCTTTTTCTGCATCTGCATAAAATGTTATATCTGATGTTCAGGAGAATCTGTGGTGTAGAACGTAAGCGATAGTTAAGATACATACACTTTGATGTCTAGCATGATCCTCCTGTCTTCCTCCACGTGAATCCCCCAGATGCAGTCTTGGCCGCTATCGTAGGCCTCTGGCCAGTTAGGAGACAGGACCACTCCAGCAGAGTCAGTCATCTCTCCACTGCAAACAGCTGTAACACACACACACACAAAAACACACACATACAGTAAACAAAAATACTCTGTGCAACAATATCGTACAGCTAATTTCCTACACAGAACAAAAACACACAGCATACCCCTGCAGGCGGGCTCAGTCTCGTTCCACTGGGGGTTGTTGTGGTCCATGCACTCGATGATGACAGAGCCCTGCTCCAGGGTGTAGCCAGGGTCACAAGTGAACTCTACCACTGTCCCCACTGCCCACATGCTGTCATTACTTGTGAAGTTACCGTACTTGACGAACGGCTCGTAGCAGTGGCCCACTGAAAATGCTGTGAAAGAGAGGATATGTGGATCAATCACAGAAAAAAGCCCAGACTGTGTCACTGAGCCCCATGTGTGCCATAGGCAGTGGGCCATTGACTTTGCCGAAAGCGAGCCGCCCGTTAGCTCACTGCCTATCTGGTGCTCTGTTGCTTCAACCCACTGACTGACAGCACATGTAATGGTTCAAATCAGGGCGAGATTAGCACTATTAAAGCAGTTACACCCGGTGTCAAATTCAACAGGGTAATGCTGTTAAAGACAACCCACACAAGGTCCATTAGAATAAGCAGCACTGCTCTCTCACAGCGTAATCCCATTTGCTACAGTAAATTGAAGCCCTATACAGATTAAATTGATCTGATTGGAGAAATACTCCAGGACCTGTGATGTGGCTCTGACTCCAAGCTCTGAACAGCCATTTGAAAAGCCACGTATAAGAATTAGTTGCCACACGTAGAGAGGATGACTGGGGATGAGCGTGGAGAAAAATAAAACATTTGAGAGTTTGTAGCTAAACTAGTCAGAGCAGAGGACTTTAATTGATTGTTATGTTTGACATATTTCCATTTCAATTATTTAGAGGAGGGAAAGGAGAGGAGAGGGCCTGAGGCAGTGTCTTTTGCCAGTCTGCAGGGCATGATGCATTTCTTAAACAACAGTTTTTAGCTCCACCAATATTAAATTTGACATTTTAGTAATTCAGCAGACGCTCTTATCCAGAGCGACTTACAGTTAGTGAGTGCATACATTTTTCATACTGGCCCCCCGTGGGAAACGAACCCACAACCCTGCCGTTGCAAGCGCCATGCTCTACCAACTGCTGGACTGAGTGTGTGAGGGAAGTGTGAGTGTCCTTGAGTACGCTTTCCAGAGACCTGAAGACTTGTGTTGATCCCCATGCCTAGGCCTAGTCTTGTGGCACACAGGGAACCTGCGTTCTAACCACTGTTCCTTCAACATTTTTGGGGCACTGAGCAAACTTGAATGTTGTGAGAATTTTGTCCATCTTCCGGCGCGAGTTTACAGTGAACACTGAGGCTGTACCCTTACAGTTTTAGACAGTAGCCAATAGGCTATTGTGGCTATTTGAGCATAATGTAGGCCTACCAACAAAACCAATGGAGCAAATCCCAGAACATTTTCACATGGAAATAGCTTTTGATTTCTATGATATAGCCTACAGTAGCCTATATGTGGTGTTCAATGCAGGGCTACATTGCATGAGACTTTTAAAAACGTTTTTACATTATGAAGGGCTTGACATTAATTAATTATTTTTGACTTGGTCTGTAACACCATGGGCCAAATAAGGGACAGTAAATTGCATTGTAGTGTGTTGTATGATGCAAGAAACCACTTTACAAAAATAAAATGAATTATTATTACCAAACAGAGAATTAGACAATGTAGGCTACCCCTCTGCCTATTACCTTATTTGCATATTCAAGCCTGTCTCAAAATACAACACTGCCCCTTTAATTAAGACATAAGCGTTTTACTTGACTGGCTTTTCAAAGACAGCTTGAAATGTAGCCTACATGTTTTGTGCTCTTGTAGGAAGCAGTAACTCCCCATTGCTGACCTATACTTATCTATAACTGGGCTAATAACTCGCTGACTAGCAAACAATATCAACAAATGTGCACACGGGCAGCTCTGAGCTCTGATCTGAACTGATCTGAAAAGCATTTCCACTCGCGGGTGATTGAAAGACCGCTTGTGGGCTACCCCTGTCAATAGAATTCTACTCTGTTGCGCTCTGGCTCTGCCTACAACAAAATCACAGACTCAATCTTGCAAAGTTTTGTTTTGGGGCTGATATAATGTTGATTCGATTACAGAAAAAACGTTGATCTATATAGTGCAACTAATGGGGCGAACTCAGTGAAGTTCAATCTCTTGCGTCTCTGTGCAGCATGGCATTTCTTCTGTGCAGCAGTCCTGGAGGAAGTGCGCGGGCGCGCACGCACGCAGTTTAGAGGGATCATTGGTTCTAACCCAGTCAGTAACATTGGTGCCGTGACCTGGATGGGTCTCTGTGAGTTGGAGAAGGTCAAAGGGGTTGAGGTGTAACCGAGACCTGAAGACTTGTGTTAGCTCCCATGGGGATGTGTCTACCTTGGTATCTAATGGCGATGCCGGTGGAGGTGCCTGCTCCATCAGTGGTGAGCTCTATGAAGAGGGGTCTGGAGGTGCTCACCAGGCCCTCGTTGGGCAGGTACTCCACCTCATATGAGTCATACAGCGGAGGAGAGTCAATGTTGTTCCCATTTTTAATCAGAAGCCTGAAATAGAGAAATTCAAACACATCAGTACCTGGTTGGATTTCTAAGACCTCGTAATATGCATGGTGGGCACGTTATCAGAATTACCTCAGCCACCTGGACTGAAGCTCCTAATGAGACGAAGCAACAGGAAGGAATGTGATACAGTATTAAAGCATTGGGCTGGACTGTTCTGCATAAAAGGCCAACGATATATTCAGTACAGCTGAGCAGCTAGCCTACTGACCTCATTAAAAGTCCATTTGTTATTGTCTCCAGACACAGCGGCTACCGCTCATAAAAACAACATTATCTCAACTCAAATAAGCATGTCCTAGTCAATTCAATTAATTCACTTGAAGCACCTTCTTGTGAAGTGTTATATTGCCTTACAAACTTTCACAACAGCTGATAGATGCAGTCATAGAGCATTATGACTCCAATAAGGATCATGAATAGTTTCATAATGACAGTCAAAAAAGAAAGTAGGAAGGTGATTGAAATGTTTCCAATTATTTCTGTATTTCTCTCTCTCTCCTTCTCCCTTCCTCTCTCACCATTTTCAAAAAAATAGATTTCCATTCTGACACAGAGACACAGATGTTCCACTGAATCTCTATCTCAGATGATGAGACGATGCCCTGAAGTGTAGCAGAGGAATGGACTGGTAATATGACATGTGTGACAACAGAACCATGAGCCTGAGGTGAGAATCATGTCCAACTGTCACAGAGCCAGCAGTAGGACTCTGATGAGATGTTGGCTGCTTGTTGATTGATTATTAAACTCAAGTGGACACTTAGAACTGGATAGTGTACTGGAGTAGAGCACTAAGGTCAGAACACTGTAGCAGACTTGGGTTCAGATAGTATGTTCTTTCTTTTAAAGCTATACACTTTATTGAGTTGGCTTGGTGCAATATAACCAATGGAATAGCCCTCTAAGTGCAAACCCCACCCATCTGGCACTCAAGACACGCTTAATCAAAGGTCAAAATACTTGGAAGAAAATCAATACTATTTGAACCCAGGTCTGACTGAACACTGTAGTGAAGTGAACCCCCTGACTGACACCACACCTGTCATCGTCCTCTGCCAGGGCCACCTTCTCAAAGTGGACGTGCACTCGCTGTCCCTCTGGGGCCTCCAGCAGCCAATGGCACGTCAGGTTGTTGCTGTAGTTGCTAGGGAAACCGGGTGACACAATGCGTCCGACCGTGGCATTCCGGACAATGCCACCACAGGCAGCTGGGATGCCCATGGAGAATGAAGTAGGAATGGGAGGAAGGAAGATGAGATAGATGGGAGGAGAAGAGAAGGAAAATGGGAGGAGGAGGACAGAAGGAAAATGGGATGGGAGGAGGAGGAGGGAGAGAGGTATTTTAGTCTGGGAAAAACATTTGCTTAAATCCCAGTCAAACAGAATGTGTAATGACAGAGAATACCTTGAGAAATCATGACTAGAGATAAATCATGAGAACACAATGAGTGGAGGTGGTGAGTAAGAGCAAGCTCTGAGTTTGTGTAAAGGGAATAAAAGAGAGAGTGGGTCTGGTATTGATATCAGTTTATCACAACAGACGAGGTGAAGGTCAGCTAGGTAGACACCAGGCTTACAGTGCCTTGCAAAAGTATTCATCCCTGTCACATATATTCCCCCTCTGGCCTCTAGGTCACCAGGCTGCTCTTTATTATGCACACCTGTCACCATCGTTATGCTCACCAGTGCCTCATCAGACTCACCTGGACTCCATCACCTTCCTGATTACCTCCCCTGTATATGTCACTCCCTTTGGTTCCTTCCCCAGGTGTTATTGAATATGTTACTCTGTTCCTGTCTGTACGCTACTCTTGTTTTGGCCCAGCATACATTGTTACAATCCCCCTTGCCGATTTCCCTATTTTGTTGCATTACAACCTGTAATTTAAATTGATTTTTATTTGGATTTCATGTAATGGACATACACAAAATAGTCAAAAAGTGGTGCGTGCATATCTATTCACCCCCTTTGCTATGAAGCCCCTAAATAAGATCTGGTGCAACCAATTACCTTCAGAAGTCACATAATTAGTTAAATAAAGTCCACCTGTGTGCAATCTAAGTGTCACATGATCTCAGTATATATATACACCTGTCCTGAAAAACCCCAGTGTCTGCAACACGACCAAGCAAGCAGCACCACGAAGACCAAGAAGCTCTCCAAACAGGTCAGGGACCAAGTTGTGGAGAAGTACAGATCAGGGTTGGGTTATAAAAAAATATCAGAAACTTTGAACATCCCACGGAGTACCATTAATTCCATTATAAAAAAATGGAAAGAATATGGCACCACAACAAACCTGCCAAGAGAGGGCTGCCCACCTAAACTCACGGAACAGGCAAGGAGGGCATTAATCAGAGAGGCAACAAAGAGACCAAAGATAACCCTGAAGGAGCTGCAAAGCACAGCTGAGATTGAAGTATCTGTCCATAGGACTACTTTAAGCCGTACACTCCACAGAGCTGGGCTTTAAGGAAGAGTGGACAGAAAAAAGCCATTGCTTAAAGAAAAAAATAAGCAAACACGTTTGGTGTTCGCCAAAAGGCATGTGGGAGACTCCCCAAACATATGGAAGAAGGTACTCTGGTCAGATGAGACTAAAATTGAGCTTTTTGGCCATCAAGGAAAACGCTATGTCTGGCGCAAACCCAACACCTCTCATCACCCCAAGAACACCATCCCCACAGTGAAGCATGGTGGTGGCAGCATCATGCTGTGGGGATGTTTTTCATCGGCAGGGACTGGGCAACTGGTCAGAATTGAAGGAATTATGGATGGCGCTAAATACAGGGAAATTCTTGAAGGAAACCTGTTTCAGTCTTCCAGAGATTTGAGACTGGGACAGAGGTTCACCTTCCAGCAGGACAATGACCCTAAGCATACTGCTAAAGCAACACTTGAGTGGTTTAAGGGGAAACATTTAAATGTCTTGGAATGGCCTAGTCAAAGCCCAGACCTCAATCCAATTGAGAATCTGTGGTATGACTTAAAGATTGCTGTACACCAGCGGAACCCATCCAACTTGAAGGAGCTGTAGCAGTTTTGCCTTGAAGAATGGGCAAAAATCCCAGTGGCTAGATGTTCCAAGCTTATAGAGACATACCCCAAGAGACTTGCAGCTGTAATTGCTGCAAAAGGTGGCTCTACAAAGTATTGACTTTGGGGGGGTGAATAGTTATGTTTCTGTTTTTCTGTCTCATTTCTTGTTTGTTTCACAATAAAAAATATTTTGCATCTTCAAAGTGGTAGGCATGTTGTGTAACTCAAATGATACAAACCCGCCCCCCAAAATCTATTTTAATTCCAGGTTGAAAGGCAACAAAATAGGAAAAATGCCAAGGGGGGTGAATACTTATGCAAGCCACTGTAATTAAAGCAGAGCTGCAGCCTCGGGCCTAACCTGCCCTGTGACACTGCCCTGCCATCAGTAATCACACCCTGGCAGATACCATGCTGTGGGCTCTGTGACCACTGTCTGGGGCGCAGGCACACACACACAGGTGCTGTTTAAATGGTTTGTTTGGTCACCCAATGCTCGGAGAGAGAACCTTATACTCTCTCCACACATTTCTAAACTATGCCTTTTTGATGCCCAACGCTAGGAGGGAGCATCCCTGCTCTCCATTCACTTTAAAACAATGGAGAGACCCACTGTTCCAAATGTTTATCTGACCAGGGCTAAAACATTCACTCACTATTCATCACTTGTGCTCATCTGAGCATTAAAATGAGATCCTACATCTAAGCTGTCTGCTTCTGAACTGTCCTCCACCGGGGATTGAACCCTGTCTGAATCTGTGCTTGTTATGCAAGACAAATACAAGCAGACTCAAGAGGTGAACTTCCTGGAAGAGAAAATATGATGCAGTCCTTGCTTCTGCTGAAAACAAGCAAAAAACATTGCTTGTTTTGTTTAGTTCTTTACTTCCTAGGAGAGGCCTGACTGAATAGGGCTGTCTGTTTAACATTCACGACCCCAGTGCAACAGACACTACAGCCCACACCAATAAGGCCCAAATCAATGATTAAACCCCAATTAACTTTTGAGCAACACATTTTTACTTTTTTACATTTTTAGTCATTTAGCAGATGCTCTTATCCAGAGCGACTTACAGTTAGTGAGTGCATACATTTTTCATACAACACCAAGCATTTTACAACACCAAGCCGAGTGCGTGTGGGATCATTCTACTGGAGTTTAATTGCTCCAGCGAGGACAACGTGTTTATGTGGTTATACGCCTCACTTGTTGCAGAGGGAAGAACTGTGTTGATGCTCCGGTAGGAATAGTTACAGGACATATCACAGGGAATATGAATTTGTTTTTGAAAGACTGTGATAAGGATTGAGAGCGGATGAGTGTTTTTGTCTATTAATATGTTCAACAACTGTGGAGAAAGTATGTGTGCATAGCAAGGTCTATTGGTCCCATTGTGGTATTTGGGTGCGAGTTGTACGTAGCTAGCTGCCCCCAGCCCTCACCGTGGCACTGCGGCTCCGTGCCGCTCCAGTAGGGGGTGCTGGCGTTGAGGCAGGTCAGTGTGTTGGTTCCCTGCAGTTGGTACCCAGTCACACAGTAGAAGTAGGCCTCTCCCCCAGAGTGGAGGCTGCTCACAGACACATCCCCACAGGCCGGCCGCTGGGGAAAGGTACAACTCAACACAAAGGCTGTGGGAGGAGGAGAGAGAGAGAGAGAGAGAGAGAGAGAGAGAGAGAGAGAGAGAGAGAGAGAGAGAGAGAGAGAGAGAGAGAGAGAGAGAGAGAGAGAGAGAGAGAGAGAGAGAGAGAGAGAGAATGAGAGTTGGACACAAACTGCGACTAACAGCATCCACGCTGACTCAAAATAAAAGTATAACTACAGAAAAATACGTTCTTGCTCATCATAAAGCCTTTTAGAGGGAGGGGAACCAAACCCTAAAGTATATATAGAGAGAAGTGTGAGGATGAACACTGACAGGTCATAGACCCTATCCTACAAGAGTACAGTACATGTCTATAGGACCTGTGTTATTCCAGAGCATAACCTTAGTGTCTCAGGATGATGGATTGGGCTGGCCATATACCTAATGGAGGCCATAAAACAGGCCTGTCTGCCCTCTTCTCTGCCTCACCATCCAGGTACATTCATGACACACTACACACACATACAGCATGGCTTCCTAATGCTTATCATGCTCAACAGAACGCATTGCTTGGCTGAATAACCACTGAGGGACCTAGATCAATAACAGTACTGTTTCTTACGCATCAAACTGTGAACATGTAATAGGGACCAGGAGTACTGTCTGTATATCAAGAATGACCCACCAGTGGATCTTTAACAAACATCTGTTAGTGTTTCTCCCCTCATCCCCAGCTATTTAAAACAGAGATATGTGTGGTTCTCGCTCTGGGCTGTCTGTCGCTCTATAATTGTTGCAGCTTCATCGTTAGCCTTTTGGAAGGCAGTGCAGCACTCCACCATTCTGCTCAAGGAGACGTTGCCTCTCTTCAGGAGAGAAAATATGTACAGCAGTGGAGGCTGGTGGGAGGAGCTATAGGAGGACGGGCTCATTGTAATGGCTGGAACGGAATCAATGGAACGGTATCAAACAGATCAAACATATAGAAACCACGTTTGACTTCCATTAATTCCATTCCAGCCATTACAATGAGCCCACCTCCTATAGCTCCTCCCACCAGCCTCCACTGACGTACAGGGCATAAATAGGGCGATAAATCATAATCTTTGACCTGGCTCAGCCATGTCAACCACACACACACTCAGGAATACGGGAGGTTTTTGCATCGCTCTGTGGTTGTTCTTCAAGCACACATAGAGATAAGAGGACCAGCAGGCGTCTGACTGTGTAATGTTCCCTATTAGAGCAGTATTCAGACTAGTATTTATCTAGTCACCAGTGATGACTGCTGAAACCATCCTCTATCATCATTCACCCAGCTAGGTGTTATGAGGGTCAGTCTCAGCAATAAATATCAAGGCTTACCGGGCTCTTCAGTTGTAAATACAAGATAAAAGTGTCATCACAGCAGCGTTAGTATGGTCTTTTTTAAAGACAAATAGCCTTGCATCTCTTTTTCCTGTCTCAAAATACAACGATATATAATATTATTGTTTGAACGGAAGCGGGATAGCTTTTAACTTGACCTCTGGTATAATTTAACCAATTCTTATGTTGTTTCAATCACGTTCTTCACAATTGTGCCTCCTAGAAATTAAAACCCTGTGGTATTGTGGTGAGCTGGGTACAGGATTTCTATAAGGAAATGAATGTTTCTCTCTGTCTGACATGTTTCTGTGTCTAAGGGGAAGGGTTACACCCGATAACCAGGAGCTAAGTGTTTTCACTAAGCGGAGAGATGTTGGCTAATGGACTGGTGTTGATATAGCTAGTGGTTTGAGCAGGTAATGGAGGGCAGAGGATACTAATAAGCCAGTAACAGGGTACATTTGATCATTTAACATTTTTGTGATTTAGCGGACGCTCTTAGCCAGAGCGACTTACAGGAGCAATTAGGGTTAAGTGCCTTGCTCAAGGCCTAGTCGGCTCTGGTATTGGAACCAGCAACCTTTCGGTTACCGGCCCAACATTCTTAACTGCTAGGCTACCTGCCATGGAGGATATGATTCCTGTAACAGGGTACCCATAGAGGATATGATTCCTGTAACAGGGTACCCATAGAGGATATGATTCCTGTAACAGGGTACCCATAGAGGATATGATTCCTGTAACAGGGTACCCATAGAGGATATGATTCCTGTAACCATAGATGATAAGATTTCTGTAACGGGGTACCCAAGAGGATATGATTCCTGTAACAGGGTACCCATCAAGGAGATTATTCCTGTAACAGGGTACCCATAGAGGATATGATTCCTGTAACAGGGTACCCATAGAGGATATGATTCCTGTAACAGGGTACCCATAGAGAATATGATGACAGTAACAGGGTACCCATCGAGGAGATGATGACAGTAACAGGGTACCCATAGAGGATATGATCACAGTAACAGGGTACCCATAGAGGATATGATTCCTGTAACAGGGTATCCATAGAGGATATGATTCCTGTAACAGGGTACACATCGAGGAGATGATGACAGTAACAGGGTACCCATAGAGGATATGATGACAGTAACAGGGTACCCATAGAGAATATGATTCCTGTAACAGGGTACCCATAGAGGATATGATTCCTGTAACAGGGTACCCATAGAGGATATGATTCCTGTAACAGGGTACCCATAGAGAATATGATGACAGTAACAGGGTACCCATCGAGGAGATGATGACAGTAACAGGGTACCCATAGAGGATATGATGACAGTAACAGGGTACCCATAGAGGATATGATTCCTGTAACAGGGTATCCATAGAGGATATGATTCCTGTAACAGGGTACACATCGAGGAGATGATGACAGTAACAGGGTACCCATAGAGGATATGATGACAGTAACAGGGTACCCATAGAGAATATGATTCCTGTAACAGGGTACCCATAGAGGATATGATTCCTGTAACAGGGTACCCATCGAGGAGATTATGACAGTAACAGGGTACCCATAGAGGATATGATGACAGTAACAGGGTACCCATAGAGGATATGATTCCTGTAACAGGGTACCCATCGAGGAGATGATGACAGTAACAGGGTACCCATATAGGATATGATGACAGTAACAGGGTACCCATAGAGGAGGTGATGCCACATACTGTGCAGTTCAGACCATTCAGTTTAAGTACACTTCACAGGAGCTCCTCTGAGAGCAAAACGTGGGTCCAGGTCTATCTCCCTGGGCCTTACTGGCTGGGTGGGTGAGAGCCTGTCTGTCCTGAGGACAGCCTGTTGGACCTAGGCTAAATGATACCCCCTCCTCCCCTCCGTCCTCCCCCACTTAAAAACCAACAGCGACAAAAGGCCAGAAGGAGAGGGCCGTGCAGAGCTAGAGGAGAGGCCTGCTGCTGACTGCTGTCTAATCTTTCTAGTACATGCGATATGAAAGCTAAAAGCGCTCCTCGGAGTCAATGAGCCAATGAGCAGAACCCAGACACTCCCCTCAGCTATCCATTTTATTTATGGTTTATTGTGGGGAGCCGTGTATCAGCGCAGCGGGGCTCAGGGGCGAAGGCGTGGGGGTGTTGTTATAGCATTATCACCCCGCCGTTTCTGTTTCAATTAGACTAATACAGAGGGGGCACTGGAGGCTGGCCTAATGTGGAGCTTCTCCCAACCAGGTACTAAATCACACTGGCAGCCAGGCTCCTCCTCTCCACTGTCTCCACAGCTTTCTCCTCCTACTGTGTTATAGAGGCCATAAAATGAGATGGGTTCACTATGGCTGGTAACGATGTCGTTGGAACAACTGGCTTGGGAGATTAGCTGGCAGCTAAGTAGCACTAGCAGATTCAATGGCCATCTTTATATTCTGAGTGGCCCTCAACTCCCTGGAGAGATATGATTGGGTGCACACATAGCGCTCAGTCACACGCTCAGTCCACATTCAGGCCACCACACAGGGACAGCGGAACCAAATATAGTTTTTACCAAAATTGTGACTTTACAGTGTTGTCTGTAAAACTATGTCACTATGAGAGCTTCGGACTATAAGGTTCTATCTGCAAAAAAGATGATTCAGAGATAATTTTACAATTTACATTTCTGAACCCTCATTGGTTTGAATGGTGTCAACAATTTTTATCTTCTGTTCTTTTTTAACTTAACAACATGAATTGGGGTATTTAGAGTACTATATAGGCAGAGAACATTGAACAGAACAAAGCTATGTCAATAAATCAATTTTGACAAAAATGCAGATAGAACCTTATTGTCCCAAGCTCTCGACTAGGTAAAGACATTACCAACCTTCTCACAACCTATTTGTAATGACATGTTAGCAGGATTGTCAGGCTAGTTTTTCCTCCTCAGGTACCTGCTCTGACAGAACTTAAACATGTTTACAATCACAATCTATGCGTTCACAACCCTACCAAACCAAACGTTGAAGATGTTGCTAAGCACCCAGTCTCATTACTGATTCCAGACGCGTTCTCGTCTCTTAGCACAGAAGAAGAAATACAGAACGGGTGGCAGTTTGCCGTCATAGCGGTCACCTCAGTCCCCTCAGCCATTTGACTCATCTCTGCCTGTAATCAGAGAGAGGCCTGTCCTCATAACACTGCAGCGCTAGCTCGCTAACAGAGACTAATGGTCTTTTAAGACTCGTGTATTTTACATGACCTAATGGAAGATACAGTTGAAGTCGGAAGTTTACATACACTTAGGTTGGAGTCATTAAAACTTGTTTTTCAACCACTCCACAAATTTCTTGTTAACAAACTATAGTTTTGGCAAGTCGGTTAGGACATCTACTTTGTGCATGACACAAGTAATTTTTCCAACAATTGTTTACAGACAGATTATTTCACTTATAATTCACCGAATCACAATTCCAGTTTGTAAGAAGTTTACATACACTAAGTTGACTGTGCCTTTAAACAGCTTGGAAAATTCCAGAAAATGATGTCATGCTTTAGCAGCTTCTGATAGGCTAATTGACATCATTTGAGTCAATTGGAGGTGTATCTGTGGATGTATTTCAAGGCCTACCTTCAAACTCAGTGCCTCTCTGCTTGACATCATGGGAAAATCAAAAGAAATCAGCCAAGACCTCAGAAAAAAATGTGTAGACCTCCACAAGTCTGGTTCATCCTTGGGAGCAATTTCCAAATGCCTGAAGGTACCACATTCATCCCTACAAACAATAGTATGTAAGTATAAACACCATGGGACCACGCAGCCGTCATACCGCTCAGGAAGGAGACGCGTTCTGTCTCCTAGAGATGAACGTACTTTGGTGCGAAAAGTGCAAATCAATCCCAGAACAACAGCAAAGGACCTTGTGAAAATGCTGGAGGAAACTGGTACAAAAATATCTATATCCACAGTAAAATGAGTCCTATATCGACATAACCTGAAAGGCCACTCAGCAAGGAAGAGGCCACTGCTCCGAAACCGCCATAAAAAAGCCAGACTACGGTTTGCAACTGCACATGGGGACAAAGATTGTACTTTTTGGAGAAATGTCCTCTGGTCTGATGAAACAAAAATAGAACTGTTTGGCCATAATGACCATCGTTATGTTTGGAGGAAAAAGGGGGACGCTTGCAAGCCGAAGAACACCATCCCAACCGTGAAGCACGGGGATGCTTTGCTGCAGGAGGGACTGGTGCACTTCACAAAATAAATGACATCATGAGGGAGGAAAATTATGTGGATATATTGAAGCAACATCTCAAGACATCAGTCAGGAAGTTAAAGCTTGGTCGCAAATGGGTCTTCCAAATGGACAATGACCCCAAACATACTTCCAGAGTTGTGGCAAAATGGCTTAAGGACAACAAAGTCAAGGTATTGGAGTGGCCATCACAAAGCCCTGACCTCAATCCTATAGAAATGTGTGGGCTTAACTGAAAAAGCGTGTGCGAGCAAGGAGGCCTACAAACCTGACTCAGTTACACCAGCTCTGTCAGGAGGAATGGGCCAAATTCACCCAACTTATTGTGGGAAGCTTGTGGAAGGCTACCCGAAACGTTTGACCCAAGTTAAACAATTTAAAGGCAATGCTACCAAATACTAATTGAGTGTATGTAAACTTCTGACCCACTGGGAATGTGATGAAAGAAATAAAAGCTGAAATAAATCATTCTCTCTACTATTATTCTGACATTTCACATTCTTAAAATAAAGTGGTGATCCTAACTGACCTAAGACAGGGAATTTTTACTAGGATTAAATGTCAGGAATTGTGAAAAACTGAGTTTAAATGTATTTGGCTAAGGTGTATGTAAACTTCCGACTTCAACTGTACATCCTCCTCCACGCCATCCACGGGCATCAATTATGAAACACAGAGGGGATTCATCTGCAGCCAGGCTCATCAGGACTCATTGAGAATAACCGTGTGTGACAGGTTCACTGAGGAGAGAGGACAGGGGCATATGGGAAATCTGTTTCAGTGTTTAGATTGGATTAAACGCTGCCTCACATTAATCTCCACAGAGCAGCGAGAGCAATGGAAGGGTAAAAGGACCTTTCAGACCTGTGACTGTGTGTCTCAAGGCCTCTATAGGATATGCAAGATGTGGTGCTGTGGAAGGGGCGTCCTTCTGCCCGTCATGGAAAGGAGAAAACACATGCGTGAATGACATTCAATCTACCTGGCAACTAGCATGCATCTCTCTGCCATATTCCCATTTTGGGAAATAGGGTACCATATTTATGCTGTACACTTAAAATCATGGTAAAGAGTGGGCAGAAAGTTTTAGGCACCAACAGAAATAAATGTTTTCTGATTTCATAGCTTCATACTCTTACATTGTACCCTGGTTTGTCATTCAGACATGAAAACAAAGGTCATGCAGAGACTTCATAGACACACAAGTCTACCTCGTTCCCATGGAAATACTACAGTAGAAACCCACACACCTCTCATTCCCACTGAAACCTCAGGTGCCAAAAGCACAAAGGCAATAAAAAGCTCTTGCTTCATTACATTTACAGCATGCTCTCTCGGTAATGGGCGTATCGTGTAATAATGTGAATCCATGAAATGTCTCACTGCAGCAGAGCACCATGGAGTTGCTATAGGAGCTAAGTGCCAGCAAATATAATAACTGCATTAAAAGTGAATACACTATTGGTTGCCATTGCAGTTAAAAACCCACGGTCCTTAGTTTTTAAATGTCTTTGCTAATGCTAATGAGATTGTGATGTGGGGTCTATAAAGAAAAGGACCGAAGAGAGAGAGGGAGGGCTGAAGTACAGCAGAACTTCAGAGGTTCACATCGAATGACTGAAACACACGGATGGTGTGGGTCTGTGAAATGTTTGGGTTTGATTGAGGTTTGTTCCACACTCACTGGGCATCTAACAGAGTTCAAGTCTCACACAGAAAAAGTAACCAAATTAACCCTATATTTGGTTTATTTTAAGAATAGCTGGATGCTTAGCCCTAGGTTTGGGTTATTCTGAGTGGCCTGGATGGTTCACTATCACAAATAGACTTAAAACATCCCATCATCACAGACTAATCTGTGGGGACACAATCATTAGGATGCAAATACATGAGAGGCTCTAGAGGAGAATCGGTCATGCTACGGCTCTGAGTGGGATGGTGATTGCTAGACATGATAATGCGTGGTGGACATGTTAATGTCTTCACTTCTGCTCTGCTGTGGAAATCTGTAGACCAGAATCAGGATGCACAGATGGCCTGTTAATCAACCCTGACAGGGAACTGCAATGACAAACATTCTCATGAACTTTCCTCTGTGACCCTTCTGCTTTTTTTGGGGTTATATTTTATAGGTGCCTTACACATTAGAGCATTAGAGTCAGCAGTTTGATGGTACTTTGGAATTTGGTGTATTTTATTACCTTTACCTTACAAAACAAAATAACTCTAATCCTAACGGTAGTTCATTCATAATTACACTGCTGTGTGTTCATAGACAAGCCCAGTTTATTGTTGTTAAGCAGGGTTTGGTTCTTATCAGTCTATGCCTTGTTTATGCTTGACCGGCTCTTTTGAATACTTAATTCTGTTTGCTGCCATTTCCCTTCTTATTAAATACTAATATGGTGGTAATTGAATTTAGTAAGAATCTATTCTGTTCTACTATTAAGTTAACGTAAAATCCACTGGCTGTAATTACTTCTCAACAATAGTTTAATAATAACGAGATGGATCACTATTAACTTGGCGAGGACAAAGTGAATTTTAAAAAGATCATTATATCAGTGTACGTTTTAAATCAATTTGCCACCACTTTAATGGTTTTCATTAAAAAAGGATTAAGTTAAACATGGGGTTCTCTCTACAAGGGAATGATAAGCAACCAGACTTGTAGGTTACCAGACAGTGGAAGAGAAGAGAAGAGAAGAGAAGAGAAGAGAAGAGAAGAGAAGAGAAGAGAAGAGAAGAGAAGAGAATAGAAGAGAAGAGAAGAGAAGAGAAGAGAAGAGAAGAGAAGAGAAGAGAAGAGAAGAGAAGAGAAGAGAAGAGAAGAGAAGAGAAGAGAGGACTAGATGAGAGGACGAAGATCAGTGTTGAGGGTCAGTGGGTCTTAATCTTGTGTCGTCCAGTGGCAGCATTTCTGACATGTCTGTCTGGCAGGGTGTCGGGGGACGCTTGTCTAACGTACTGCACGCCTGGTGGCTGTGATGTGAAGTGTGTCTGAAGACGGCCACAAGGGGCCAAGGCCACGTTTGAAAGAGTTTGACAGAGATACACTCCACTTCAATCCCACTGCTCCCTCTGCCACCACACACACATCAGCCACACTACTGCGTCTGCTACTAATTAATGTCAATCTAAAATACTCTCCTGTTCATACAACACTTTACCCCCTTAGGCATCTGTGTGGAAGATATGTGAAATTCAATGACAGCCCATTGTGTTTTTAATGCAGATATAGGTGAAAATACTCCAATTCCATCTCAAAAACAGATTTTCCTGCCTGATTACCTGGTTCTTTAAATGCAGGTTTTACAAATCAAAAATGTTTCATTGATGTGTGCAGGAGAGTTTGGAATATAATTAAGGAAAGAGCTGACTAAACTTTGAAGATGTACATGTGTGGGTGGAGATAGGATTTATGTTTTGCGCTTCTGGTATCCCTTTTGTCACTGTCTGAAAGCAGTTGTTTATTTATCTGTATTTCAGTGTAAGTGTGTACAGTGGGGAGAACAAGTATTTGATACACTGCCGATTTTGCAGGTTTTCCTACTTACAAAGCATGTAGAGGTCTGTAATTTTTTATCATAGGTACACTTCAACTGTGAGAGACGGAATCTAAAACAAAAATCCAGAAAATCACATTGTATGATTTTTAAGTAATTCATTTGCATTTTATTGCATGATATAAGTATTTGATCACCTACCAACCAGTAAGAATTCCGGCTCTCACAGACCTGTTAGTTTTTCTTTAAGAAGCCCTCCTGTTCTCCACTCATTACCTGTATTAACTGCACCTGTTTGAACTCGTTACCTGTATAAAAGACACCTGTCCACACACTCAATCAAACAGACTCCAACCTCTCCACAATGGCCAAGACCAGAGAGCTGTGTAAGGACATCAGGGATAAAATTGTAGACCTGCACAAGGCTGGGATGGGCTACAGGACAATAGGCAAGCAGCTTGGTGAGAAGGCAACAACTGTTGGCGCAATTATTAGAAAATGGAAGAAGTTCAAGATGACGGTCAATCACCCTCGGTCTGGGGCTCCATGCAAGATCTCACCTCGTGGGGCATCAATGATCATGAGGAAGGTGAGGGATCAGCCCAGAACTACATGGCAGGACCTGGTCAATGACCTGAAGAGAGCTGGGACCACAGTCTCAAAGAAAACCATTAGTAACACACTACGCCGTCTTGGATTAAAATCCTGCAGCGCACGCAAGGTCCCCCTGCTCAAGCCAGCGCATGTCCAGGCCCGTCTGAAGTTTGCCAATGACCATCTGGATGATCCAGAGGAGGAATGGGAGAAGGTCATGTGGTCTGATGAGACACAAATAGAGTTTTTTGGTCTAAACTCCACTCGCCGTGTTTGGAGGAAGAAGAAGGATGAGTACAACCCCAAGAACACCATCCCAACCATGAAGCATGGAGGTGGAAACATCATTCTTTGGGGATGCTTTTCTGCAAAGGGGACAGGACGACTGCACCGTATTGAGGGAAGGATGGATGGGGCCATGTATCGCGAGATCTTGGCCAACAACCTCCTTCCCTCAGTAAGAGCATTGAAGATGGGTCGTGGCTGGGTCTTCCAGCATGACAATGACCCGAAACACACAGCCAGGGCGACTAAGGAGTGGCTCCGTAAGAAGCATCTCAAGGTCCTGGAGTGGCCTAGCCAGTCTCCAGACCTGAACCCAATAGAAAATCTTTGGAGGGAGCTGAAAGTTCGTATTGCCCAGCGACAGCCCCGAAACCTGAAGGATCTGGAGAAGGTCTGTATGGAGGAGTGGGCCAAAATCCCTGCTGCAGTGTGTGCAAACCTGGTCAAGACCTACAGGAAACATATGATCTCTGTAATTGCAAACAAAGGTTTCTGTACCAAATATTAAGTTCTGCTTTTCTGATGTATCAAATACTTATGTCATGCAATAAAATGCAAATTAATTACTTAAAAATCATACAATGTGATTTTCTGGATTTGTGTTTTAGGTTCCGTCTCTCACAGTTGAAGTGTACCTATGATAAAAATTACAGACCTCTACATGCTTTGAAAGTAGGAAAACTTGCATAATCAGCAGTGTATCAAATGCTTGTTCTCCCCACTGTATGTGCCCACATAGGCCTATGTGTGATTGCAATAATCAAATCCATAAATGGTATATGGGAGGACACCATTGGCCTTTTGTCTAACTGCGTATTTCCAATCACTCACCGCATATACACTACGATGGATGCCCTAGTCCACAACAAGTTATCATTAGCACAATCATTATGGTTCTGCATCATCACTTTAATAGCAAAGGAGGATGGACCTGAAGGCCTTTTGGTTTTATGGAAAAGGGTCTATTTTTAACCTCTAATTATCTTCTAGAGCAGTAGTTCTCAACTGGTTTTGTCTCGGGACCCAAATTGTCTATGGAAAATTGCTCTGACCTTCTTGTCAATTGTTGGAAGCTTCACGGTGTGTTCTGAATTACAGTGAATTGTTTTGACATTTATCTGTTAGTAGAGGTAGTGGGTTCAAGCTAATTACACTATTTATGAAAACCAGTGTCATCTAGTCTTACATGCCCCTAGAGGGCGTGCCAAAAAACTATAACCGCTGAATCGCTGAAATTGGGCAGGAATTTCTAAGCTGAGTTAAGTCACTATTGATCGTTTCGGCAACCAATCCGCCCTTCTCCATATTTCATCTGTGGATTAATTTAGATGTATCTGTTAACAGGAGAGGCAGCAGAGACCTAATGCCTGGCAGGCAGGATAACAGCAGCATTTGTCAAGAGACTGAGGAACACAGGGAAATGTGGTGTAGGGGAGAGTGAAGGGTGAAACAAATATTGTTTTCCACATTAAATCACGAGCTATACAGGTAATACTGATCTGATCTGTGTGAGCTTCAGTCACATGAATGTTCAATCAGAAAATGAGAAGTGTGTTATTCGTATGCTAAACCCATCTACTGTATACAGTGCCTTCGGAAAGTATTCAGACGCCTTGACCTTTTCCACATTTAGTTACATTACAGCCTTATTCTAAATTGGATTAAAACAATTAAATAATCCTCAGCAATCTACACAAAATACTCCATAATGACAAAGCAAAAAATGGTTTTTAGAAATGTTAGCAAATTTATAAAAATTAAAAACAGAAATACCTTATTTACATAAGTATTCAGACCCTTTGCTATGAGACTCTAAATTGAGCTCAGGTGCATCCTGTTTCCATTGAACATCCTTGAGATGTTTCTACAACTTGATTGGAGTCCACCTGTGGTAAATTCAATTGATTGGACATGATTTGGAAAGGCACACCCCTGTCTATATAAGGTCCCACAGTTGACAGTGCATGTCAGAGCAAAAACCAAGCCATGAGGTCAAAGGAATTGTCCGTAGAGCTCGGAGACAGGATTGTGTCGAGGCACAGATCTGGGGAAGGGTACCAAAAAATGTCTGCAGCATTGAAGGTCCCCAAGAACACAGTGGCCTCCATCATTCTTAAATGGAAGAAGTTTGGAACCACCAAGACTCTTCCTAGAGCTGGCCGCCCGGCCAAACTGAGCAATCGGGGGAGAAGGGCCTTGGTCAGGGAGGTGACCAAGAACCCAATGGTCACTCTGACAGAGCTCCAGAGTTCCTCTGTGGAGATGGAAGAACCTTCCAGAAGGACAACCATCTCTGCAGCACTCCACCAATCAGGCCTTTATGGTAGAGTGGCCAGACAGAAGCCACTCTTGACTAAAAGGCACATGACAGCCCGCTTGGTGTTTGCCAAAAGGCACCTAAAGGACTCTCAGACCATGAGAAACAAGATTCTCTGGTCTGATGAAACCAAGATTGAACTCTTTGGCCTGATTGCCAAGCGTTTCTGGAGGAAACCTGGCACCATCCCTACGGTAAAGCATGGTGGTGGCAGCATCATGCTGTGGAGATGTTTTTCAGCGGAAGGGACTGGGATACTAGTCAGGATCGAGGGAAAGATGAACAGAGCAAAGTACAGAGAGATCCTTGATGAAAACCTGCTCCAGAGCGCTCAGGAACTCCGACTGGGGCAAAGGTTCACTTTCCAACAGGACAACAACTCTAAGCATACAGCCAATACAACGCAGGAGTGGCTTCTCTGAATGTCCTTGAGTGTCCCAGTCAGAGCCCGGACTTGAACCAGATCGAACATCTCTGGAGAGAGCTGAAAATCGCTGTGCAGCGACACTCCCCATTCAACCTGACAGAGCTTGAGAGGATCTGCAGAGCAGAATGAGAGAAACTCCCCAAATACAGGTGTGCCATGCTTGTAGCGTCATACCCAAGAAGACTCGATGCTGTAATCGCTGCCAAAGGTGCTTCAACAAAGTACTGAGTAAAGGGTCTGAATACTTATGTAAATGTTTTGTATTTGTAATAAATTAGCAAACAGTTTTTGCTTTGTCATTATGGGGTATTGTATGTAGATTGATGAGGTCAAAAAATATATTTAATACATTTTAGAATAAGGCTGTAACGTAACAAAATGTGGAAAACATCAAGGGGTCTGAATACTTTCCGAAGGCACTGTATGTAATATGTGTGTGGATGGGTCTTGGGTTGGCCCTGATCTGGCCTCTGCACCATCAGAGGGACCGTCTCAAACAAACAAGTTTGAGAGACAGAGAGCGGCATGGAGCTGGAGTGATATCCCAGGGGGCAGGAAGCCCGTGGAGCTCTGAGACGAGGGGACGACACAGACAGATGTGGCTGTCAGTAGTGAGACGTCACCAGGGGTGAGGGGAGCCTGCCCTCTACTCTAACATGTGTCTGTGTATACACGCATGGCACTCACACACTCTCTCTCTCTCTCTCTCTCTCTCTCTCTCTCTCTCTCTCTCTCTCTCTCTCTCTCTCTCTCGCTCTCTCTCTCTCTCTCTCTCTCTCTCTCTCTCTCTCTCTCTCTCTCTCTCTCTCTCTCTCTCTCTCTCTCTCTCTCTCTCTCACTCTTCTCCCTCTTTCTCTTCATCTCTCTCTCTCCCTCTTTAACTCTCTAAGGTAGCTAACTACTAAATACCAGGCAAGGCACTTGATGTTAATGATGATGATGATGATGCCCCAATACTCTCAGATAGTGGTTATGAAGAAAAGGAGACAAGGAAAGGAAATAAGTGTTTGGTTTCGTGCTGAGCTTAACACTTTCTCCCAAGTCTTTGAAAGGCTGTTACTAAACAGCTGCCAAGCGGAGGTGTTGGAACAAGGTCTTGATCACTGATCAACTGATCAACCTTTATCCCAAATCTGTGTGGAGAGTGTTTTCCTCCACTTGATTCTTGTTTTCCACTTGTTTCATTGATCTTAGTCCCAGAGCAGCTGGTAAATAAAGACTGTCTACACTGATAGATGATGGTGATATTACCATATCATTACCTGCTGCTTAAAACCTATCCGCATGCAATTACTGCTCTTATGACTGCTGGCCAAATGGGATATGGTAGCTGAAGCTTTGATAACCATCAGTGTGTTTCCATGCCAATAGAGCTACAGTACACTGTGCCAGTAATGGCCTCTCAGAACTGGCCTTTTACACTAGATGACTAACATACATCTCTAATGAGAGAGAGAGAGAGTGAGAGAGACAGAGAGAGAGAGGGGGGGAGAGAGAGAGAGAGAGAGGGGGGGGAGAGAGAGAGCGAGAGAGACAGACAGACAGACAGACAGACAGACAGACAGACAGACAGACAGACAGACAGACAGACAGACAGACAGACAGACAGACAGACAGACAGACAGACAGACAGAGAGAGAGAGAGAGAGAGAGAGAGCAGTATTTAAGGTATTCAAAATGGTGATAGCAAATAGATAAGACAAGACAGGAGAGCAAGCATTACAATTATCCTAGGTTAATTGATTTAAATGTAAAATACCAATACAGAACTAATGTACATACAGTGGGGAGAACAAGTATTTGATACACTGACGATTTTGCAGGTTTTCCTACTTACAAAGCATGTAGAGGTCTGTAGTTTTTATCATAGGTACACTTCAACTGTGAGAGACGGAATCTAAAACAAAAATCCAGAAAATCACATTGTATGATTTTTAAGTAATTAATTTGCATTTTATTGCATGACATAAGTATTTGATACATCAGAAAAGCAGAACTTAATATTTGGTACAGAAACCTTTGTTTGCAATTACAGAGATCATACGTTTCCTGTAGTTCTTGACCAGGTTTGCACACACTGCAACAAGGATTTTGGCCCATTCCTCTATACAGGCCTTCTCCAGTTCCTTCAGGTTTCGGGGCTGTTGCTGGGCAATACAGACTTTCAGCTCCCTCCAAAGATTTTCTATTGGGTTCAGGTCTGGAGACTGGCTAGGCCACTCCACGACCTTGACATGCTTCTTCGGAGCCACTCCTTAGTTGCCCTGGCTGTGTGTTTCGGGTCATTGTCATGCTGGAAGACCCAACCACGACCCATCTTCAATGCTCTTACTGAGGGAAGGAGGTTGTTGGCCAAGATCTCGCGATACATGGCCCCATCCATCCTCCCCTCAATACGGTGCAGTCGTCCTGTCCCCTTTGCAGAAAAGCATCCCCAAAGAATCATGTTTCCACCTCCATGCTTCACCGTTGGGATGGTGTTCTTGGGGTTGTACTCATCCTTCTTCTTCCTCCAAACACGGCGAGTGTTTAGACCAAAAAGCTATATTTTTGTCTCATCAGACCACATGACCTTCTCTCATTCCTCCTCTGGATCATCCAGATGGTCATTGGCAAACTTCAGACGGGCCTGGACATGCGCTGGCTTGAGCAGGGGGACCTTGCGTGCGCTGCAGGATTTTAATCCATGACGGCATAGTGTGTTACTAATGGTTTTCTTTGAGACTGTGGTCCCAGCTCTCTTCAGGTCATTGACCAGGTCCTGCCGTGTAGTTCTGGGCTGATCCCGCACCTTCCTCATGATCATTGATGCCCCACGAGGTGAGATCTTGCATGGAGCCCCAGACCGAGGGTGATTGACCGTCATCTTGAACTTCTTCCATTTTCTAATAATTGCGCCAACAGTTGTTGCCTTCTCACCAAGCTGCTTGCCTATTGTCCTGTAGCCCGTCCCAGCCTTGTGCAAGTCTACAATTTTATCCCTGATGTCCTTACACAGCTCTCTGGTCTTGGCCATTGTGGAGAGGTTGGAGTCTGTTTGATTGAGTGTGTGGACAGGTGTATTTTATATAGATAACGAGTTCAAACAGGTGCAGTTAATACAGGTAATGAGTGGAGAACAGGAGGGCTTCTTAAAGAAAAACTAACAGGTCTGTGAGAGCCGGAATTCTTACTGGTTGGTAGGTGATCAAATACTTATGTCATGCAATAAAATGCAAATTAATTACTTAAAAATCATACAATGTGATTTTCTGGATTTTTGTTTAAGATTCTGTCTCTCACAGTTGAAGTGTACCTATGATAAAAATTACAGACCTCTACATGCTTTGTAAGTAGGAAAACCTGCAAAATCGGCAGTGTATCAAATACTTGTTCTCCCCACTGTATGTGTGCTTCATAAATACTGAGCAAATGTTCATAGCACCCGCGATGATCAACACAACTCGCTCTTTAGTTCCCTCAAATTCAATGTTTGATCAATCTTCCTCCAGGAATGATCTAGTAAGACAGTGTTGAATTCATTACCGGTCACCTCAGCCAAAGGAGATGATTATGCAGGATTTAATCACAGACACTTTCCGATTGCCCGGCTTCCATCTTTAAAACAAATCAGTCTCCTACTCACTGCTTGTCTGATCCACACCTCATTACGGGACAAGGTGATCTCACAGAGCAAAGAGATTGTAATATCAGAGCAATCATCTTAATACACGTAAAACTGTCATGGTGTATAATTGAAAATGTTACCGCTCTCCCTCTCCATCTTATGTCACCTGGCAGACAATCAGACTTTTATCTTCCTTTGAGATGAAATGTTATTAACATAGATGTTGGTGTTTTAGTGTTAAAATATCAAATTACAGATCTTTCTGAACAAATGAAAAGAGCAGAAGATATCAGATTATCTTTGCCTCATTGGACTAGAAATGTATGGAAACCAACAGGGAACATTGTAGTATGCTCTTAAAACCATGAAGATGTCCTCAAATTGATTCCAAAGCAATTAGAAGAGCAATGTTTTGCCTTCAGAGCTTGTATAGGTAGCCTATACCAACATTTAAAAAAAGTAAGTAAGTAAGGGAAAAATCATGAATATTTGTATTTTGAGCAAACAATTCCACTAACCAAGCACTGTCTTGGTGTAGGAGAACTCTCGTTCTGCCAGAGGCATGCAGAAAGATGGCTGACTAGTTAATTTATGGATCCATAACTTAAATTTGATGTATTCTAATTGGAAGTCAATTTGTTTCCAGGCAGTGTTTCATCGAGATTTAATGCACTTGTGATTAAGGTGACCCCATTATATGCTAATTATTCAGCATGCCCCGAGAACCAGTTTTTGTATTATTAACATTGAGAGAGCGAGGAAGGGGGGGAGGGAGTGAGCGAGAGAGGAAGAGAGAGAGAGGGAGATAAAGAGACAGAGAAAGAGGAAAGAGAGAGAGAGATTCCCTCTATAAACATACCAGATGTCATCAAACTACTCTCCCCTAGGTTATTTTATTTCCACTGTCTCTGTCTGCTACAGAATGCACCATGCTGTATGTCACAGACAGGGGAAAATAGTTATAGGCCACCCTCATATAGCCAGCCCAGATCAGCACGACGCGCTGCTCAGAGAATATCAAACAGGTCGAGCAGAGGAGGAGGGGGGGGGGGGGGGGGGAATGACGGGGAACCACTGTGTGAGGTAATTGGACGTTTTGTAAAGAAGCAGAAAGTTATTATCGGTGGCGCTGCGCCGTGCCCTGCTGTATGATTGCCATGTTATTTAATAGAGTAGCAGAAGCATGCCACAGAAAGCCATGAAGGTCCCCCTCACTGGCTGGTGAATACCACCCACACACCTCGCAAAGGAGAGAGAGAGAGAGGGAAACAGAGATGGAGAGAGAGAGAGAGGAGAGGGGGGGAGGAGCATAACATGGTGCAGAGAGGGATGGGTGAGCGGGAAATGTAATTCTTATTCAACCGGTAATCTAGGCATTGTTCGGAATGGCACTACACCATTTACAAACCTGCCACAGTTAATTAGCTCACAAAAACTAAAGAATCTGAAAAAAACATATTTGTAAATTTGCTTTTCTATTTTACTACCATGTGTAAGCAACAGGGCTCATAACTGCATCCAATCTCTTTCTGACATCTCTGGTAAATGACAATTAGAAGAGCATAATCACAGCAATTTCCCCACCTGATTATATTGCCAATTGACAGTGCTTGTTATTTTGTGACTAACATGAGCACATTATGTTGACAAGGGATAACGGGAGGGTGAGCCCCAGTGCACTGGAGGAGGCTGCTGGAGGAGAGGAGAGGAGAGGAGAGGAGAGGAGAGGAGAGGAGAGGAGAGGAGAGGAGAGGAGAGGAGAGGAGAGGAGAGGAGAGGAGAGGAGAGGAGAGGAGAGGAGAGGAGAGGAGAGGAGAGGAGAGGAGAGGAGAGGAGAGGAGAGGAGAGGAGAGGAGAGGAGAAATCAACCTCTCAGGCCCTGTCAATATTGTCACTTCATATGGGTTACAACTCACATTCTGAAACTTGGTTTGTTGTTGTGCAGTATTTGATTAGGTTGATGTTCTAGTGCTGTGGTGTTTGGTTGGTTGATGTCCTAGTGCTGTGGTGTTTGGTTGGTTGATGTTCTAGTGCTGTGGTGTTTGGTTGGTTGATGTCCTAGTGCTGTGGTGTTTGGTTGGTTGATGTTCTAGTGCTGTGGTGTTTGGTTGGTTGATGTTCTAGTGCTGTGGTGTTTGGTTGGTGGTTGTGCTTTAGCATTTGGTTGGTGGCTGTGCTAGTGCTTTAGCGTTTGGTTGCCCTCAGATCTTACCTTGGTATCTGAGCAGGAAGGACCCAGGCTGGGTCTGTCTCTGGCTGTGGAAGTGGATGGTGATCTGGTTGCTCCAGCTGCGTACCACCAAGCCCCTCAACAGGATAGATTCGTTGGCCAGAACAGAGGCCTCTCCGCCCCCCAGGTCCTCAAACGTCAACCGCTCCCCCTCCCACAGGCTCACGTTCACCACCTGCATGGACAAACACACACAGAGGGGACCAGTTCACTGAAGGGCACACATCAATACATACAGGTACATAGACTTGTAAAGAGGGTGACAGAGAAATGTTGTGAGATGAAGCCGCCTGCCTCCTTTACTGAGCTTTTACCATCATACGAGGGCACCTTAAGAGATATGCCTCCATGTCACTCTGTGGAGATTATTCTCATATAAAAACCCAGAGATATGCCTCAATGTCACTTCACTGAGTTTACTCTCATATAAAAACACTTAAGAGATATGCCTCCATGTCTCTCCATACAAAATCATATCAACTACAGTACCTTCCCCTAGGAAGGGATGAAATAGAAGTCAGTATTCCGGGCTGTTAATCTAACACCTCAGAGAAAGTGTAGATGGAAAAAGGAAAGACTGTGTATATATTAAATGACAGAAAATTAACAATGAGTCCAATGTATGTCAGAATCCATCAGCTGGAATTCCAGCATATGATTGGTGAACACATGGTGAGAGAAGATGGTTCCAGGCCTTGACCTGTGAAAGCTCTGTTCCACAGGGGCAATAGAAGTGTCAGATAGAAGGAGGAGCAAAATGAAAAACAGCAGAACAGAAAACACCAAACTGACGTGAATGAGAGACCAGATGAAAAGAGAAAGGGTTATAGGTGAGAGGTGCACCGTGTGGGGCCTCTAAGCTAGCACGAAAGGATGAGTGGTCGTCTGACATATGTTTATTAAACACGTAACTATATAAAGTCTCTGTGATTATGCTCTTATGAGGACAGTGCTGCCATAGCAACAGCTGTCAACCTAAAGACGTGCATTCGGAAAGTTATCAGACCCCTTTACTTTTTCCACATTTTGTTATGTTACAGCCTTATTCTAAAATTGATTAAATAAATAAATCATACATCTACACACAATACCCCGTAATGACAAAGCAAAAACAGGTTTTTGGAAATGTTTGCTAACTTATAAAAATTAAAAACAGAAATACCTTATTTACATAAGTATTCAGACCCTTTGCTATAAGACTCGAAATTGACCTCAGGTGCATCCTGTTTCCATTGATCAACCTTGAGATGTTTCTGCAACTTGATTGGAGTCCACCTGTGGTAAATTCAATTGATTGGACATGATTTGGAAAGGCACACACCTGTCTATATAAAGGTCCCACAGTTGACAGTGCATGTCAGAGCAAAAACCAAGCCATGAGGTCAAAGGAATTATCTGTAGAGCTCCGAGACAGGATTGTGTCGAGGCACAGATCTGGGGAATAGTACCAAAACATTTCTGCAGCATTGAAGGTCCCCAAGAACACAGTGGCCTCCATCATTCTTAAATGGAAGAAGTTTGGAACCACCACGACTCTTCCTAGAGCTGGCTGCCTGGCCAAACTGAGCAATCGGGGGAGAAGGGCCTTGTTCAGGGAGGTGACCAAGAACCTGATGGTCACTCTGACAGAGCTCCAGAGTTCCTCTGTGGAGATGGGAGAACCTTCAAGAAGGACAACCATCTCTGCAGCACTCCACCAATCAGACCTTTATGGTGGAGTGGCCAGACAGAAGCCACTCCTCAGTAAAAGGCACATGACAGCCCGCTTGGTGTTTGCCAAAAGGCACCTAAAGGACTCTCAGACCATGAGAAACAAGATTCTCTGGTCTGATGAAACCAAGTTTGAACTCTTTGGCCTGAATGCCAAGCGTCACGTCTGGAGGAAACCTGGCACCATCCCTACGGTGAAGCATGGTGGTGGCAGCGTTATGCTGTGGGGATGTTTGTCAGCGGCAGGGACTGGGAGACTAGTCAGGATTGAGGGAAAGATGAACGGAGCAAAGTACAGAGAGAGCCTTGATGAAAACCTGCTCCAGAGCGCTCAGGACCTCAGACTGGGGCAAAGGTTCACCTTCCAACAGGACAACGACCCAATGCACACATCCAAGACAACGTAGGAGTGGCTTCAGGACAAGTCTCTGAATGTCCTTGAGTGGCCCAGCCAGAGCCCGGACTTAAACCTGATCTCTGGAGAGACCTGAAAATAGCTGTGCAGCGACGCTCCCCATCCAACCTGACAGAGCTTGAAAGGATCATACCCAAGAAGACTCGAGGCTGTAATCGCTGCCAAAGGTGCTTCAAAAAGGTACTGAGTAAAGGGTCTGAATACTTATATTTCAGTTGTTGTTTTTTTATACATTTGCACCAACAAAAATAATGAAAAAAATTGCTTTGTCATTATGGTCTCATTAAACAAAGGGCATCACAACTTAATCACATTATACTGAAAGCCCCATGTCAATTAAATACTTCCAGAATACTGGTGGGGACAATCCAATTTGTGTTGGCATTAGTCCCGACTGTCTACCTAACACTGATCTAATCCCTTGATCAGCACACGTCTGTCTGACAATATCGACGTGGTTTGTTTCGTTAATATGCAAACAGGAGGTCAACAGCAAGTTAAGGTTAAAAAGCATCAAAATCCCTTAAAGGGGAATTACTACAATATGAATTAGGCTCCTCCACCAGAGTAGATTTTGGAGAGCATGTGGGGGAGGAGACGTATGCAGTCGGCAGTGAGCTTTCTGCATCTCTCCCTGCAGAAAACTACTCCCCCTCTCCAGAGATTCCCCTTCTATCTCTACAGAGGAACAGAGGGAGGAGGGAGGAATAAAATAAAGATAATAAAGGAGAAATCTCCTCTAATCTCCGTTCCCTCCTTCAAATGGTCCCACGTTGTGTGAGTGTCTGTGAGGGTACGACAGTATGTGGGCTGCTAGCTAATTATAGAGAATGATTAAGTAGGGGGAAGTGATCGAGCGCCAGCACTAACATCTGTTCCAGACAGGAGAAATGGGCCATGAGGAGGAGGAGAGGAGAGGAGAGGAGAGGAGAGGAGAGGAGAGGAGAGGAGAGGAGAGGAGAGGAGAGGAGAGGAGAGGAGAGGAGAGGAGAGGAGAGGAGAGGAGAGGAGAGGAGAGGAGAGGAGAGGAGAGTGGTGGGGAGATGAAGAGACAGTCATCCCCTGATCCCCTCAGTGAGGGCCCCAGGGCCGCCCTTGGAGAGTCATGGTTCTGCTGGTTAATATTGAGGTCTTTCTGTCTTGGCCACCTGACACAGTGACACCTGGTCCAACACTGCAGACACAACACACACTGCTACACAACATACAGACCATATACAACACACATAATCGCATACACAAAAAAAAACAAAGATTTGTGTAGATCACACAGGTACAAATCCTGGCACACACACGTTGATATTACATGAGACCTGAGGCCACTGAATGGTAAGAGAGAAGCAGTGAGATTAGTTAAGCTATTCCAGAGGAAATTGAACATTGTGTCACCCTGAGCTGAGTCTTTCTTCCTGAAAGCCTGTTTCTATTTGATCGCCTGAGTCATCCTTGTTCGAGAGGCATGTTGAATGCAGATCTGTGGAGGTTGTTCCGGTGGAGAGCTGAGTAGTTGTCTCCAGAGAGAAGAGATCACAGTATGTGGAAGCAAACTGGACAGCAGGGACCAAACTATACTGAACAAAAATATAAACGCAACATGCAACAATTTCAACGATTTTATTGAGTTATAGTTCATATAAGAAAATCTGTCAATTGAAATAAATTAATTAGGCCATGCCTGGGAGGGCATAGGCCCACCCACTGGGGAGCCAGGCCCAGCCAATCAGAATTAGTTTTCCCCCACAAAAGGGATTTATTACAGACAGAAATACTCCTCAGTTTCATTAGCTGTCCGGGTGGCTGATCTCAGATGATCCTGCTGGTGAAGAAGCCGGATGTGGAGGTCCTGGGCTGGCGTGGTTACACATGATCTGTGGTTGTGAGGCCGGTTGGACGTACTGCCAAATTCTCTAAAACAACATTGGAGGCGGCTTATGGTAGAGAAATTAACATTTAATTATCTGGCAATAGCTCTGGTTGACATTCCTGCAGTCAGCATGCCAATAGCATGCTTTCTCAAAACTTGAGACATCTGTGGCATTATGTTTTGTGACAAAACTGTACATTTTAGAGTGGCCTTTTATTGTCCCCAGCACAAGGTGCATCTGTGTAATGATCATGCTGTTTAATCAGATTCTTGATATTCACCTGTAAGGTGGATGGATTATCTTGGCAAAGGAGAAATGTTCACTAACAGGGATGTAAACAAGTTTGTGCACAACATTTGAGAGAAATAAGCGTTTTTTGTGCATATGGATAATTTATGGGAGAAAGAATCCAGTGGCCTCGAAAGACTCACGTCCTGCTCAGACAACTCATAACTTGTAGAACATGCTAAAAACATACTGAATGTATCCTATCAGCTTGCCCTTCCCATCCCACAGAGCAATGAGGGTAAAAAAGCCACAGGCTAAGCTTCACTCATCCTCCTAAGAGATGGAACATTCACACGCTTTCCGCATCTGCACTTATCTCATTTTAACAATCATCTCAGCCGTTTCAATTTCATTATCGTCACAATTCCTACACGCCTGTCTGAAAACTGGTTTTATGCAGCAAGCCTGAATGAAGCAGGGAAATTATAGACAAGGGAGAAAATATCGTAGGGCAAGGAAAAGCAAGCAACAACGTGAAAATAAGAGTTAGGTTATATGGAGGGAATGGAAAACATGTTTAGATATGCTGTGAGAGGCCTATTCATTATAAACCTAGTATACCAAAGATTAAGAACACCTTCCTAATATTGAGTTGCACCCCCTTTTGCCCTCAGAAGAGCCTCAATTCCTCGGGGCATGGACTACAAGGTGTCGAAGGCGTTCCACAGGGATGCTGGCCCATGTTGACTCCAATGCTTCCCACAGTTGTGTCAAGTTGGCAGGCTGTCCTTTGGGAGGTGGACCATTCTTGATACACACTGGAAACTATTGAGTGTGAAAAAACCAGCAGCATTGCAGTTCTTGACACACTCAAACTGGTGCGCTTGGCACTTAAATATTTTGTCTTGCCCATTCACCCTCTGAATGACATACATACACAATCCATGTCTCAATTGTCTTAAGTCTTAAAAATCCTTCTTTAACCTGTCTCCTCCCCTTCATCTACACTGATTGAAGTGGATTTAACAGGTGACATCAATAAGGGATCATATCTTTCACCTGGATTCACCTGGTCAGTCTATGTCATGGAAAGAGCAGGTGTACCTAATAAATATGGAATACTTTATATTCAGTGTGACAGCATTTCAGTGGCAAATGTTGTTTAATGTAATAGATGTCTAGTAATCCACCTCTGTTTCCACACAGAAACGTGGCATTGAAAGTTGGTTTTGCTGTATAAAGTATATGTAGTGCTAAATCTACATCTATTATTTAGAGCAGGGGTGTCAAACGCATTTTAGCTCAGGGGCCACATGGAGGAAAATCTATTCCCAAGTGGGCCGGACCGGAAAAATCATGGTATATATAACTTAAAAACAACAACTTCAGATTGTTTTCTTTGTTTTAATACGATCAACATACAACATAAAGCTGGAGCCTGAGGACAGTGTGTCCAAAATAGTACAAGCACAACATCACTATTAATCATAAAACACGTCAAGATTATTTGAAAATTCTAAAGAAAAAGAACACAAACACACAATGCCTCAGTGATTAACAGAACTGTTTCACAGATCACAGAACTATATCAGGGGGTCATTTCTCAGGCAGAAATGTAGATAAAAAGAATGAAATCCTGTTCCCCAAACAAGTGCAAGAACCACAGAGTCAAGAATAGGTTAAATATACAAATAAAATAAAATCAATTAAAAACAATAGCACATCAACATAAAAACATATAAACATAAAGCTGGAGCCTGAGGACAGTGTGTCCAAAAGCACAACATCACTATTAATCATAAAACACCTCAAGTTATTTGAAAGTTCTGAGGACAAAGAACACACAGAACACACAATGCCTCAGTGATTCACAGAAGTATATCACAGATCACAGAACTATATCAGGGTGTCTCATGTAGCACTTTAAGTGGGGTTGCATAGTTTATTTGACTCCTGATACCTGGCATCTTTTAGCTTTCACCAGCGCATCAATATCAGGCGTCACATCCTGAGTGGCAGCCAACTTCAGGATGTGATTCAAGTGCTTGTGCGTGAGCCTTGAGCGCAGCTTTGTTTTATTTATGCTCATTACAGAGAAAACTTGCTCACAAAGATATGTGGTTCCAAACATTCACAACAGTTTTGCAGCGAGGGGTGTCATGTTGGGGTAACCTGGCAAGAGATTCTGATTAAATGTGTCCAAGCCAGCTGCGGCAAATTTGCCCTTCAAATCTGAGTCACACTGCAAGTCTATTATTTCAAGTTGGATGCTGACGGGCAGATCAGAGGGATTCACGGTGAATGGCGAGCAAAAAACGTTGAAGTCTTTCTCCAGTTCACCAAAAATCTGAAAGCGTTGCTCAAACTCCCGTAACAGTCCCGTTATTTTATATTTGAACCGTTTCATGTCTGCCACATGTTGGGTCGCGCACACATTTTTCAGACAGGGGAAGTGAGCTGCATCACCACCGGCAAGTTGCGTCTCCCACAATGACAGCTTCAACTTGAAAGAACGTATGCTGTCATAATACTGCGTGACAACTTTGTTGTGCCCTTGCAGCTGTTTGTTCAAGTTATTCAGGTGCTCTGTAACATCCACCATAAATGCAAGGTCCTGCATCCATTCTGCGGAATGGAATTCTAACACTGTTCAATTTCTTCTCATAAATCAAAGAAACACCTCAGCACCTCGGCTTAACCATCTTACCTCAGTGTGGTATGGCAGGCCATAGATGTGGTCTTTCTTTCTGAGAAGGCTGTCAAACTGACGGTGATTCAGGCTTCTGGATCGGATGAAATTAACAGTTTGGATGACCACCTTCATGACATTATCCATCTTTAATGACTTGCAACACAAAGCCTCCTGGTGCAAAATACAGTGAAAAGTAAAAAAATCACGTCCTCCATTTGCAGATTGCACTTTCTCTCTGAACTTTGTCACAACTCCTGCTTTTTTCCCGATCATTGAGGGCGCACCATCTGTAGCCAGGCTGACAGCGCGGGACCAGTCCACTCCGACCCTGTCCAGCGCGCCGACGAGTGCGGTAAAAATATCAGCTGCTGTCGTTGTATCTGTCATCGGCACCAACTCCACGAACTCCTCGGTGACGGTCAATGTGTCATCAACTCCGCGGATGAAAATGGCCAGTTGTGCAACATCTGTAATGTACGTGCTTTCATCAATTGCAACCGAAAACGCAATAAATGACTTTACTTTTTGCTTCAACTGGCTGTCCAAATCCACTGAAAGATCGGAAATCCTGTCTGCAACTGTGTTTCTTGTCAGGCTGATATTTACAAAAGCCTGACGCTTTTCAGGGCACACAATCTCAGCTGCCTTCATCATGCATGTTTTTACAAATTCACCCTCACTAAATGGTTTTGAAGCCACTGCGATTTCATTAGCAATGAGGTAGCTAGCTTTCACTGCAGCGTCACTGATGTCTCGGCTGTGAGTAAACACAGACTTGACCTACTTGCTCTGCCCCGGTATAAACAGTTTGCTTGCTTAACACAATTGCTATTGCGCCATCCAGTGGACGCAATTGGAACAGCAGTTTATTTTATTGAAAAATTGCAGCGCATTTTTATACTTTACAAAATCATCTCGCGGGCCGGATTAAACCCGTTTGCGGGCCTGATCCGGCCCGCGGGCCGTACGTTTGACACCCCTGATTTAGAGGGTAGAGAGTAGAGCATCAGAAAAGCATTAGCTGTCCAGTTATTGTCATTGTTGGCCTGTTTTACTGATGTTAATAGCTGCTTTATCTAGATATCATTGTCCAAATGAGATGAATTAACAGGACAACATTCTGATCGAACATTGGAACAACTCCTAATAGCATTGTGTTATATTGATCCAGTTAGTCATCCAACTGAAACACTCTGGAAGCCAACTGCTTTCACATTCTCTCCCTTATTACTGTTCTGTTCTTCCTTTCTTTCTCTCTGTCCTCCTTGTTCTGTCTCTAAATCTCAGAAGACCTCTTGAAACCCTTTCTGATCTCTTAATTCCTCGACTCGATGTCCCTTCCTTGTTAATTGTCTGACTATCAGACATGGCACTGGAGATTGGCTTGTGTGGCAGCAGGTGTGACTGTGACTATAGCCACTTCCAGACAGTGGCTGTGGTGTCGTGAGTGTCACCATGTGGGAGCTGTCACAGATAGAGGTCAGTGATCTCATCTACTGCCTGATCCTGTCAGTGTCTGCCTGGAGACAGCAGGTGCACTTCAGAAAATGAGAGGAAACTCAGGATGTGAACTAACATGGCTGCCATCACTGCCACTTGTCCCGCTGAGTTCAGTGTTAGGGATAGAAATTAATAACACTGACAATAACCAGCACTTCACTCTGAGTCAGAGGACATTACGGTCTTGTAAGGACCTTTGTTGGCTTAGCCAGAAAGCCCACGTTCACAAACCGGGTGTCCAAGATACTTTTTAAGTATCTGGGCTGCCGCTGGGCTGAAACAGACTCTAGATTGTGGTTTAAACCCCCTCTTGTCTCAGAGAGGGAAGAGCAGTGAGAGAACAACAGTCGACGTTGTCACGGCGAGTTATTCACACCGTCACCCAGGTGGTGCTCAGTAGTGCTGGCTCAGTAGTGCTGACAAGACAAACAAGCACAGTGAGACCAGAGAGAGTAAGTGCACCTCCTTGTTACTCTTTCCCCTGGTGTTGTGTTCACAGAGTCCATGTGGAATCTGCTAATTGCACTTATCCCACCTCCTCTGTGGCCCCTCCATGGTTCCTAACAGGCATCAGTGCAGCCGACAACATGAGGAGAACATACACTGTGAGGAAGGAAAAACACAAGGGCCTGGTCCAGAGAGAGGAGAGGAGGGGAGAGGAGAGGGAAGGAGAGGAGAGGAGAGGAAAGCCATCTCATTTCAGGGATAGAGATACTGGTTTGACACACACACACACACACACATGCTACTCCTAAAACTGGGTTATTGTACAGTACATATTACTGGTGAGCTCTCAGTGCTGAAGATACTGCTCTCTCCGAAAGACGAGGACAAGTCATTAACAGACCCTTGTTTTCACTGACCTCCAGCTCCCTAGTTATGATTGAGTTGTGGACTATCTATCAGGAGATGAGAGTGGATTGGGCCAGGGATTGATTCTTGTCCCTCCAGCAGTGAAAGGTCTGAGCCATGTGCTTTAGTGTACTGGGAGTCAGTGAGACTAGCTAAGAACAGCTAAAGCCCTGTGGGCTAGAGCCTGAACTCTACTGGTGCTCAGTCAGGGAGGGAGCCAATGTGCAATGAACATGTTGCAGGCGACTGAACACTGCAGGCCTCCTCCTCCGATCCGACACACGGTAACCTAATAAATTAGTCAAAGGTTCAGGACACACATCATGTTTACGGTAATAATGATTTACATGCATAATGTAGTCTACATGTTCCAGTTGTGGGTGGCTCATGGCTGAGGTTGATGAATCAATTATCCTCTGCTCCCAGGTTTATGGAATCTTCTGCAGTCTGTGGTGCACGTATGTCATTTCACTACGAAGTGTGTGCACAGCGAGAGTTATTTACATATGAGAGAAACATATCCTCGACTCACACAGAGAGAAAATTGAGAAATTGTGTTTGAACATGTAAATATTTTCTAGCAATTTTGTTGTATCCTAGTTGTAAAGTATATCAAGATGTGAATATTTCCATATATCTAGATATTTCATATCATCCCAGACAGTCACTCTTTAGTTAAGCACTCTTCCTTAGTCCTCCAAAAAGTATCAGGGTGATACTTCTTACCGGATATTGAATTGACAGACTGCGCCACCCTTTATTAAACTGTCCAAGCAGTGACAAATGCATCCCAATCAATATCTGCCATCAACCCAGACAGAGACTGCAGATAGAACTGTACTTTATTGAACTGTGCCGAGGTCTACTCAAGCCAGAGTAGTTGGGAATATTGACCCATCAGTCGATACTCTGCAGTACTACCCACCATGGCTTCAGTGAGCTGCTTAAAGATCCTCTCCCACCACATACACACTGCTGGAGTGGACAGCACTACTGTTAGGGAATGAGCATGTTTTAGCTTGGCCTGCGGTGCATTGATCTATGAACTGCCACAGACATGTGGGACTACAGCAGAAAGTGAATCAATCCTGACTATCGTACTTTCACATGACAACACTGGTGGGTGGTTAGCAGAGGGGTCTCTGACTCTGAACCCCAAGCTGCTATTATGAAACGCCAACTCCTCCTCCCAGACTACAGCTTAAACTCTGTATATATCGGCACATGGTAAACCTGATGGGTCTTGCCTTTGTGTGGAGATGTGAGGGTGGTATACTATATGGACTTGGGGAGTATGAGAGCTAGAAACACTTTTCAATGTTTCTCTCCATCCTTCCCTTCCTCTGCTCTGAGGCAGGGCCAGAGCAGTCAATACTGGAGACCCTATGGTCTGATGGAGCAGTGCACTAGGTGGGTGTGGGCCATAGACCTCAAAGCAGGACAATTCCACACAGAAAAGAAACAAATGCTGCCCAAGGACTAGTCCACATAAGTCTTTATCTTCTAAGGCCTACATCAAGGCAACCGTTTATATCCAGATTACGCTAAAATGGATGATAAACTGGAGTTGTTCAGACCCACATTCTACAAAGCCCCCTGGTCTAGAGAAGTCCTTTGAAGTAGATTAATCCAAAAGATTTCCAGATAAGAGGAATTATCAACCCAGTCTTTTAGAAACGGGATGACACCAATCGACTATCTGACCATTAAACCATCTGAAGTGTAGAGGGGTGAAAGGGATGTAGAGGGGTGTAGACTGGGTGTAGAGGGGTGTAGAGGGGTGTAGATGGGTGAAGGGGGGTGTAGGGGGGTGAAGGGGGGTGTAGAGGGGTGAAGGGGGGTGTAGAGGGGTGTAGAAGGGTGTAGGGGGGTGTAGAGGGGTGGAGGGGGTGTGGAGGGGTGAAGGGGAGTGTAGAGGGGTGTAGAGGGGTGTAGAAGGGTGTAGGGGGTGTAGAGGGGTGTAGAGGGGTGTAGAAGGGTGTAGAGGGGTGAAGGGGGGTGTAGAGGGGTGTAGAAGGGTGTAGAGGGGTGTAGAAGGGTGTAGGGGGTGTAGAGGGGTGTAGAGGGGTGAAGGGGGGTGTAGAGGGGTGAAGGGGGGTGTAGAGGGGTGAAGGGGGGTGTAGAGGGGTGTAGAGGGGTGTAGAAGGGTGTAGAGGGGTGTAGAGGGGTGAAGGGGGGTGTAGAGGGGTGTAGAAGGGTGTAGGGGGGTGTAGAGGGGTGGAGGGGGTGTGGAGGGGTGAAGGGGAGTGTAGAGGGGTGTAGGGGGGTGTAGAGGGGTGTAGAGGGGTGAAGGGGGGTGTAGAGGGGTGAAGGTGGGTGTAGGGGGGTGTAGAGGGGTGTAGAAGGGTGTAGGGGGGTGTAGAGGGGTGTAGGGGGTGTGGAGGGGTGAAGGGGGTGTAGGGGAGTGTAGAGGGGTGTAGGGGGGTGTAGAGGGGTGTAGGAGGTGTAGAGGGGTGTAGAGGGGTTATAGAGGGGTGTAGGGGGGTGTAGAGGGGTGTAGGGGGTGTGGAGGGGTGAAGGGGGTGTAGGGGAGTGTAGAGGGGTGTAGGGGGGTGTAGAGGGGTGTAGGAGGTGTAGAGGGTGTAGAGGGGGTATAGAGGGGTGTAGGGGGGTGTAGAGGGGTGTAGGGGGGGTGTAGGGGGGTGTAGAGGGGTGTAGGGGGGTGTAGAGGGGTTATAGAGGGGTGTAGAGGGGTGTAGGGTGGTGTAGAGGGGTTATAGAGGGGTGTAGGGGGGTGTAGAGGGGTGTAGGGGGGTGTAGAGGGGTTATAGAGGGGTGTAGAGGGGTTATAGAGGGGTGTAGGGGGGTGTAGAGGGGTGTAGAGGGGTTATAGAGGGGTGTAGGGGGGTGTAGAGGGGTGTAGAGGGGTTATAGAGGGGTGTAGAGGGGTGTAGGGGGGTGTAGAGGGGTTATAGAGGGGTGTATAGGGGTTATAGAGGGGTGTAGAGGGGTGTAGGGGGGTTTTGAGGGGTGTAGGGGGGTGTAGAGGGGTGTAGAGGGGTTATAGAGGGGTGTAGGGGGGTGTAGAGGGGTGTATAGGGGTGTAGAGGGGTTATAGATGGGTGTAGGGGGGTGTAGAGGGGTGTAGGGGGGTGTAGAGGGGTTATAGAGGGGTGTAGGGGGGTGTAGAGGGGTGTAGAGGGGTTATAGGGGGCTGTCGGGGGGTGTAGAGGGGTGTAGAGGGGTGTAGAGGGGTTATAGGGGCTGTAGGGGGGTGTAGAGGGGTTATAGAGGGGTGTAGGGGGGTGTAGAGGGGTTATAGAGGAGTGTAGGGGGGTGTAGAGGGGTTATAGAGGGCTGTGGGGGGGGTGTAGAGGGGTTATAGAGGGCTGTAGGGGGGTGTAGGGGGGTGTAGAGGGGTTATAGAGGGGTGTAGAGGGGTGTAGGGGGGTGTAGAGGGGTGTAGGGGGCTGTAGGGGGGTGTAGGGGGGTGTAGGGGGCTGTAGAGGGGTTATAGAGGGGTGTAGAGGGGTGTAGGGGGGTGTAGAGGGGTTATATAGGGGTGTAGGGGGGTGTAGGGGGGTGTAGGGGGCTGTAGAGGGGTTATAGAGGGGTGTAGAGGGGTGTAGGGGGGTGTAGGGGGGTTATATAGGGGTGTAGGGGGGTGTAGGGGGGTGTAGGGTGCTGTAGGGGGGTGTAGAGGGGTGTAGAGAGGTGTAGGGGGCTGTAGAGGGGTGTAGAGGGGTGTAGGGGGGTGTGGAGGGGTGTAGAGGGGTGTAGATGGGTTATAGAGGGGTGTAGGGGGGTGTAGAGGGGTGTAGAGGGGTTATATAGGGGTGTAGAGGGGTGTAGAGGGGTAATCCACACATTGTCTGAATCCCACATTATTTAGTCAATCAACCTGAGGGTAAGGTCTCTTTAATGAAGTTAAGAAGAGCTGTGGAGACATTTTAACAGGAAGGCAATAAAATAGTCCCGTAAATAAGCAAAAAGACTGGACACATAATCCATAAGTAATGAATTAAGAGAAGAAGCTTCCGTACATCTAAGTCAATTTGAATAATTAAAGACGAGGAGAGAAGAAGAGAAGAGATGTACACTGAGTGGACAGAACATTAGGAACACCTGTTCTTTCCATGACTTAGACTGACCAGGTGAATCCAGGTGAAAGCTATGATCCCTTATTGATGTCACCTGTTAAATCCACTTCAATCAGTGTAGATGAAGGGGAGGAGACAGGTTAAATAAGGATTTTTAAGACTTAAGACAATTGAGACATGGATTGTGTATGTCTGTCATTCAGAGGGTGAATGGGCAAGACAAAATATTTAAGTGCCTTTGAACAGGGTATGGTAGTATGTACAAGGTACACCGGTTTGAGTGTGTCAAGAACTGCAACACTGCTGGGTTTTTCACGCTCAACACTTTTCCCTGTCTATCAAGAATGGTCCACCACCAAAAGGACATCCGGACAACTTGGCACAACTGTTGGAAGCATTGGAGTCAACATGGGCCAGCATCCCTGTGGAACGTTTTTGACACCTTGTAGAGTCCATACCCTGACGAATTGAGGCTGTTCTGAGGGCAAAGGGGGGTGGAACTCAATGTTTTGTACACTCATGTTTTGTATACATGTGCTGCTGTCCCGGGTGTTAGCAAGCGCAGGCAGGCAATGAGAGGACGAACAGAGGAGAAGAAGAAAGTTCACCTCTCTCCACCCTCCTTCTCCTTTTCTCCTCTTTCGCTGAAGACACCAAGCAGCTGGGATGCATCATTGAGAATGATTTGCGGTACATATAAATTTTCATCCGAAATATATTAGGTCAAGCATCTGGAAGGTCAGTGGGGTAATGGCTATTGTTTATTTTATGAGAGCAGGAAGCTGAGCTGGAGAGTTAATCATGTGGATGAGGGGATTCAGGTGGAGGCAGATTCCCTGTTTAAATCACTGTGTCAGCTTCCAAAGGTCAGTCGCTGCACAATGACAGTAAATACCTTGGAACTGAGTGGCCATCATCATAATTTTGAAGCACTAGTGCGCTATTTTGGATGTTGCATTTGGTTATCTGATGTAATTTCTCGACAGGATGTGCCAGTCTTGTGTGTTACATCATCTTTTTATAGACAATCACTGCTGTTGATGGACAGAATGAACATGCTTATGGCAATAATAGTGGCGGTCTGACCTGTATCTCTACTCCATAGCCCATGTAGACCGTGACGGTGTAGGTGCAGTCCACAGAGGAGTAGTAATGAGAGCTGGACGGCTGGGGCATCTCTATGTAGCCCTCTGGTGCTGTCAGGTTGAAGATACAGGGAACTGCAAGGACAGAAAACACAGAAAGGAAAACATTGAGGAACAGTGACACCCCCTCACTAACCGGCATGGAGTGGAGCGAGCTGGAGAAGACCCCCCCCCCCCCATATTAGTAGTGTTTCAAGGTTTTCAAATTTTCTGCCCGAATCAATTTCTGGTCGCCTTGAGGTCTTTCTGCTCAAGTGCTTTCTTTTATTTAGACCTTTCTGAGTTTCTATCAAAGAGAGGGATGACAACAGGAAGTTACTGTGTGTGTGCTTCGTATGTAGGCACGTGTGTGTGTGTGTGTGTGTGTGTGTGTGTGTGTGCGTGCTTCGTATGTAGGCACGTGTGTGTGTGTGTGTGTGTGTGTGCGTGCTTCGTATGTAGGCACGTGTGTGTGTGTGTGCTTCGTATGTAGGCACGTGTGTGTGTGTGTGTGTGAGTGTGTGTGTGTGTGTGTGTGTGTGTGTGCGTGCGTGCTTCGTATGTAGGCACGTGTGTGTGTGTGTGTGTGTGTGTGTGTGTGTGTGTGTGTGTGCGTGTGTGCTACGTATGTAGCCCCGTGTGTGTGTGTGTGTGTGTGTGTGTGTGTGTGTGTGTGTGCGTGCTTCGTATGTAGGCATGTGTGTGTGTGTGTGTGCGTGTGTGTGTGTGTTCTTCGTATGTAGGCACGTGTGTGTGTGTGTGTGTGTGTGTGTTTGTGTGTGTGTGTGTGTGTGCTTCGTATGTAGGCACGTGTGTGTGTGTGTGTGTGTGTGTGTGTGTGTGTGTGTGTGTGTGTGTGCTTCGTATGTAGGCACGTCTGTGTGTGTGTTTGTGTGTGTGTGTGCGTGCTTCGTATGTAGGCATGTGTGTGTGTGTGTGTGTGCGGGCTTCGTATGTAGGCACGTGTGTGTGTGTGTGTGTTCTTCGTATGTAGGCATGTGTGTGTGTGTGTGTGTGTGTGTGTGTGTGTGTGTGTGTGTGTGCGTGCTTCGTATGTAGGCGTGTGTGTGTGTGTGTGCGTGCTTCGTATGTAGGCACGTGTGTGTGTGTGTGTTTGTGTGTGTGTGTGTGTGTGTGTGTGTGTGTGTGTGTGTGTGTGTATGTGCGTGCTTCGTATGTAGGCACGTGTGTGTGTGTGTGTGTGTGTGTGTGTGTGTGTGTGTGTGTGTGTGTGTGTGTGTGTGTGTGTGCGTGTGTGTGTGTGTGTGTGTGTGTGCGTGTGTGTGTGTGTGCGTGTGTGTGTGTGTGTTTCTCAGACATATTGGGAGATTTCCCCATCCTGCCCTTCATTAGTTGTGAAGGGGTCCCAATGGGTAAAGCACAAATGAAGCAGAGACTGCCTCTGGAGCGTTCCACTTTACGATTCCAACCTGGACTCAGGGGTAGACATAACATAGTAAACATAAATCGTGTAGCTCAGTTGGTAGAGCATGGCGCTAGCAACGCCAGGGTTGTGGGTTCGATTCCCACGGGGGGACAGTATGAAAAAATTTATGCACTCACTAACTGTAAGTAGCTCTGGATAAGAGCGTCTGCTAAATGACTAAAAATGTTAAATCTCCCATCCAGTTAGTATGATATGTTACGTTTCGTATGGTATGTATTAATTTGTGCATGTCCATCATCCAATATGTATGACATGTTACGAATTACAATTCGTATGATATGTTACCAATTGCAATTCGTAAAAAAAATGTTATGAATTTGCTATACTTGGCTAATGTTAGCTAGATGGCTAACATTAGCTAGGCTAGGGGTTAGGGTTAAGGGTTAGGAGTTAAGTTAAAAGGTTAAGGTTAGGGTTGGCTAACATGCTAAGTAGTTGCAAAGTTGCTAATTATCTAAAATGCTAAAGTTGTCAGTGATGAGATTTGAACACGCAACCTTTGGGTTGCTAAACATTCGTGTTATACGTTAACCCATCCACTCCGACCAACCACCCTCCTTTTGTTTTTTGCCTTAAGTAACCATCTGTCTTCTGTAGCCATACCAAACGTATCATTTCATACTCATTTTAGTGTATTTACGTTTATTATGTTACGTCTATCTAGTCTATGAGACCAGGCTGAAAATTCTCCTTCTTCACTCCCACCGTAACACAAATGTGTCTCAATATCTAATGTTTGCAATCTGGTTTCCACTCAATTTCAGGAGCTCTTGATTGAGTGTGAGAGGAGCAGGAATACTGATGTTATAATTAATTTAAGCCCCTTGGCTGTTTAGATATGTGAGCTGCAAACAGAGAGGATTGAGAGAGTGAGCACAGTGGTGTCTCAGACAGACAGACAGACAGACAGACAGACAGACATAGGGCTGCTGTGCTGGAGAGGGTGAAACACAGCCACTTTACAACCCACCAAGGCCCAGGATTATCTCTAGAACTGCATAATTAGAATCTGAGCATGAGGTTCATTATACAGTCCCTGGAAACTGGTGTTAGATGTGGTGCAGGATATTGTATCTGATAGTAATTAATACACTGTATGTCTCTGGGTAAGAATAGGTGATCATTAGAAGTGTGTAGCTACATAGGCTGGCTGTGTTACATTACCTGGGTTGTGCATGGTGGTGATGATGGTGGTTGTGGTTATAGTGGTCGTAGTGGTCTCGTCATCCACATCAACAGATACTGCAGACGTCCCCATCGCTACCCCATCACTGGCGTGGCTCATGTTGTGTTCTGCTGACTTCCCTGCATCCTTCTCCGCTAGAGTGGTCAAGGCTGGGGGAGTCATGGTGGATGCAGCGGCCAGGTTGGGGGTGTTTGAGTGGGGAGGGGGAGCAGAGGTGTGCATGACAGGAGTGGTCAGAGTATCCATGGCATCAGCTTCCTCCTCTGTCCTCCTCCCCCTGCCATTGGTCAACGCCCCTCTCTGAGTCACAGAGACACGCCCCCCTGGAACAGAGCTGCCCTGTGTTGCCAACGGTGACGTAGCTGTTGCCACAGTTGAAGTGGTTGAGGCAACATCGGAGAAAGCCAGCGTGTCCTTATGTGGCACCGTGTGAGGGGAGGAGGGGTCCCTGGCAAAATGGGGACCTGAGGGTGGCATAGTGGGGTGGGTATCCACACCCCCACTGTCCTTAAAGAAATGCCCCTGTCCTTGGAGGGACTCCTGTAGGAGGAAGCCCTTGTAGAGAGGGTGATGGTTGGGGACATTCAGGGGAGGGGCGGTTGTCACCAGGGGGATCCCTCTGTCAGTGTCCCGTGTGGTGGGGTACGGGCTGGGGCTTCCACTCACAGACTGTCCCCTCTGTGTGGCGGACATCCCATCCTCAGAATACGAGCCTGGAACAACACACACAGAGCACATACAGTGAGCTTCAAAAGTATTGGGACAGTGACCATTGTTTTAGTTTTTCTCATCCATATCGGGTGAATCGTTTAGAAATTACAGCACTTTTTGTACATAGTCCCCCCATTTTAGGGAACCAAAAGTATTGGGACAAATTCACTTATGTGCATTAAAGTAGTAAAAAGTTAATTATTTGGTCCCATATTCATAGCACGCAATGACTGCATCAAGGTTGTGACTCTACAAATGTGTTGGATGCATTTGCTGTTAGTTTTGGTTGTGTTTCAGATTATTTTGTGCCCAATAGAAATTAATGTCAAATAATGTATTGTGTCATTTTGGAGTCACTTTTATTGTAAATAAGAATATAATAAGGCATAATACATTATTTACCATTCATTTCTATTGGGCACAAAATAATCTTAAACACAACCAAAACAAACAGCAAATGCATCCAACAAGTTTCTAGAGTCACAAGCTTGATGTAATCATTGCGTGCTAGGAATATGGAACCAAATACTAAAGTTTTGACTACTTAATACACATATAAGTGAATTTGTCCCAATACTTTTGGTCTCCTAAAATGGGGGGACTATGCACAAAAGGTGCTGTAAATTCTAAATGGCTCACCCTCAAATTAAAGCTGACAGTCTGCACTTTAACCTCATAGTCATTGTATCATTCCAAATCCAAAGTGCTTTAGTACAAAGCCAAAACAAAAAAAAATGTGTCAATGCCCCGATACTTTTGGAGCTCACTTTACATACCAGGTAAATCTAGTGTCACACAGGAAAGATAATATCCCCCCCAAACTGTTTAAAGCAGTGAAGCACAGCGCTGTAACATACGGTACGTTTTGATAAGAGGCCCTTTTGAAAACACAGGGGAGTAAAGCCCAACGAGATTCTCTGTGATGTCAATGGTTTCTCCTCCTCCTCATCAATTAATAAGATTAAATATTAATTATTTAGCTGCTTTATTGAGCCTATATGATGGCCTACGTCTGGTGGGGGAAATTAAATGGATGTCCCCTGTCCCCCCTTATGCACCTGTAATCTAGAGCTCTCCAGGAGCCTGACATCCTACAGCAGCCTACCAAGAGCCTGTCATCCTACCGCAGTCTAACAGGAGCCTGTCATCCTACTGCAGCCTACCAGGGTAAGTGCTCCTCTCTTCACAATGCTTAATTTCCACAATAATAGCTCCCCCTCTAAGCGCTAATAGCAATATTTTCAAAAAATCAGAGCCCATTGTATCAGATTTGACATATCCCACCCAGCGCCAGGCACCTTTTTCACAAGGTGGCACAAATTGCTCAGAAGCACACTGAAGACATTGAATGTGGGCACCAGGTAAAATAAAATATGATATCTCAAAACAAACTGAACTGACTGACTATATTTCTATACCCTCCTTTCTATGACGTGTAAAAAAGCACAATGTACACACTTCTTCTCCCAGGAGCAGCATGAGTTTTGTAAAATAATCAACTCAACTTGGCTGGGATTAAATCAAATCTACACTCGGTAGTCATATTCATGGTAATGACACATGAAAGCTGTTGCCAGGGGAGAGAAGCTATCAGTAAGACTGAAAATACACACATAGAGATTGTAGATACTGTAGCTCATTGCTGGTAAAAGTAAAACATTTTAAACAATACTGTGTCGTGGAAATTCTACACAGGGACACTCGAAGTAATCTTAAATGAATAATTGTTTATTATCAGAGCGCTGGAGAGGTTCCAACCAACTCAATGCACCATATGTACACATGTCGATCAGGAGCTCCAACGGGGCAGTCCCTTTAGTTCCCTTATATACACGTTACATAGTCACAGTGCATAGAGTTGGTTCCGGCATGTGTCTGGCACGTCTCCTATCTTAACTTAAAGAACATATTATGGGCGTTCTACCAGATGGTGCTAAGGAGGAGGTCATGATGGCCCCCCCTCATATCTTTACCAGGCACAGGCAGGAACCAATAATTGTTTATGACACCAAAGACAAGAATAACATTTTCAAGACTGTTTCTTTTACTGCATTTCAAATACTAATAGTATTATTAAAATAAAATTAGTATTTGAGGCTTTACATCAAATGTCTGACTGATAATAGGCTCTCAGAATCAGATCTACTATAATATTTTATAGTAGTACTATCAAAAACAAATGTCTTTGAAGAGGTAGCAAACAGCACACTGTAAGGATCAAATGGTATTACCATAGATATATACTGAATAACCTGTATAACCACAGGGTATTTGTTATAAACCCTATACACATCTCCCTCTCTCCCCCTTTCTCCTTTCCTTTGTCAGAAGCCAACACGTCAGGAGACACAGGCACAGAGCGATTCAGAGAGAAGGGAATAGCCTCAGCTGCACTTTGATGTTTATCATTTGAGTTTTCTAAAGGCCACACCAGAAAAAAAAAGTTTATCTTGAATAAAACATGAATTCAATATGAACTCCAATGATTAAAGTTCTGAGAAACCTTAACATCATGGCTATGAGGTCTGGGCTCAAGGCTTCACAAAACATGGAAGCAAAACCCCTTCTTAGGGAAGCACGGTCAATCCAGTTTAAAGAAATCCAGTAGATTCCTCTTGAAAGAGAAGACCCATACTCTTGCATTTTATATTGAAACCACATTATGCACACACACAAACAAACAAACAAACAAACAAACAAACACACACACACACACACTGACTGAAAGTTAGCTAAATCATCTCTACACTGTACCATGAATAATTGAACACCATGGTGTCATTTTCACCTGAGTAGCCTGGGTCTCCCTTGGGTCTGGGCCTGGGTAAGGATCTTAAAGCAGAGTGGTGCTCTCGCTCTTGAATCAACAGTAGTACACAGGGGCATGTGTTCAGACCAGGGGTTGGAACCGGTTCAGGGAACAGAACAGAAAACCAGAAAATAACTAGATTTTTCCAAGAACAGAATCAGAACCGGGAACAAAAGTGATCTATACAACTCCGGATCAGAACTGTTGTTTTAAAAGCATGGGAACCGGTTAATAACATTATTTTACATTCCAGGCATTTTTTTCCAGCCCCACAAAAAAACGCAACAAAGCACCTTTGCCAGGCTACCTGCCCCTCCCCCTCGGAAGCATAGCTGTAGCCTGACATTACAAACATGATTCAGAAGATAGGGAGAGAAATGTTTAATTAGAGATGAATGGATTAACTTCTTCAATGCTAGTTAGGGATACTAACTACATTGGATTATTAACTACAAAAAGGTAAGATGTGTTTTTAATTCTGGTGCCGCTCTGCACACACAAGCTTGTTAGCTAGCTAGCTTCTCTGGTCCAACATTAAGCCAACTTTGAAGTTCAGAGACATTTAAATTCCCTCCATAGAAGCCGCTCCTCAGTAGGTACAATTCTGTGGGCCTAAAAGCCAATTTATGCTTGATCTGAAAATGTGGTCGGAGGCGCCATATGGATGGTGTGAAGCAATTGCGGAGCCTCTGGAGGCACGCAGAGGCCAAATTGAGCTCCATATTGTGCCATGCGCCTCCCCAATTTTGTAACAATGCGGAGGGCTTTGTATAACTCCTTATTGACATGATTGGTTGACGGGGAGGTCCTGTATAAACACAAACTCACTTCCTTGACAAGATAGTGCATGTGGTCCTCTGTAGCTCAGCTGGTAGAGCACAGCGCTTGTAATGCCAGGGTAGTGGGTTTGATCCCCGCGACCACCCATACACAAAAATGTATGCACGCATGATTGTAAGTCGCTTTGGATAAAAGCGTCTGCTAAATGGCATGTTATTATTATTATTATTATCACAAGATGCCCAGCGCTTCAAGCCAAGCCTCCACCCTCTCTCACTCTCTCCCACCCGCAAAATGCCAGTCGCGCCCTACACTTGTCTTCCATCACGCATGTAAACAACTCACTGAGCTATAGCTTGCCCACTCCATAGCAAGCTGCTTTATCCACAATGCATGATTTGTGAAGTAATTTAATGTCGAGCTAAATGTAAAACAATTCTAATTTCCGAGGTTTAAAAAGGAACAGAAAGGAATGATATAAACCGTTATTTTGTTTTTATTAGAATCAGTTCAGAACTTTATTTTGCTGGTCAGAACAGTGGAACGGTTCCAAACCATGGTTCAGACAGTGGTTTCTCTCTCGCACCCTCTCCTTAACCGCACAGTTTTCCTCCATATCATCCACCCCGCCCCGCACAGTCACGCACGCACACACACTTATCGTGAGGAGCATCATGACCAATGACATTCCTATTATGGAGGACATATTAATAGTGCACTAGAGATATAAAACCAGTAAGGATGACAAGGAAAGGGGAAAACTCTGACTGTGCCTCAAATGCAATGTCTTTCATTTGGGTCCTGCTAGATTGTTTCGCCCACTTAAGTATAACACACACAGGGCCTGATAATGAATCTATTGAGATGGCACAGCGATGGCTATGTGCTGTTAGCAGACTCTAATTACGTGGGCAGAGAAATCAGAGAGACACTGTGCTGTAGCCCAGTTATAATTTACATTACACAGACCAAGCTTTCCACAAAGCGCAGAGCTACAGACAGCATGGATAACAGGGCACTTACATTTACATTTACGTCATTTAGCAGACGCTCTTATCCAGAGCGACTTACAAATAGGTGCATTCACCCTATAGCCAGTGGGATAACCACTTTACAATATCTTTTTTTTTTTTTTTTTTTTTAGGTGGGGGGGGGGGGGGGGGGGGGGGTAGAAGGATTACTTTATCCTATCCCAGGTATTCCTTAAAGAGGTGGGGTTTCAAATGTCTCCGGAAGGTGGTGAGTGACTCCGCTGTCCTGGCGTCGTGAGGGAGCTTGTTCCACCATTGGGGTGCCAGAGCAGCGAACAGTTTTGACTGGGCTGAGCGGGAACTATGCTTCCGCAGAGGAAGGGGAGCCAGCAGGCCAGAGGTGGATGAACGCAATGCCCTCGTTTGGATGTAGGGACTGATCAGAGCCTGAAGGTACAGAGGTGCCGATCCCCTCACAGCTCCATAGGCAAGCACCATGGTCTTGTAACAGATGCGAGCTTCAACTGGAAGCCAGTGGAGTGTGCGGAGGAGCGGGGTGACGTGAGAGAACTTGGGAAGGTTGAACACCAGACGGGCTGCGGCATTCTGGATGAGTTGTAGGGGTTTAATGGCACAGGCAGGGAGCCCAGCCAACAGCGAGTTGCAGTAATCCAGACGGGAGATGACAAGTGCCTGGATTAGGACCTGTGCCGCTTCCTGTGTAAGGCAGGGTCGTACTCTCCGAATGTTGTAGAGCATGAACCTGCAGGATCGGGTCACCGCCTTGATGTTAGCGGAGAACGACAGGGTGTTGTCCAGGGTCACGCCAAGGCTCTTCGCACTCTGGGAGGAGGACACAATGGAGTTGTCAACCGTGATGGCGAGATCATGGAACGGGCAGTCCTTCCCCGGGAGGAAGAGCAGCTCCGTCTTGCCAAGGTTCAGCTTGAGGTGGTGATCCGTCATCCATACTGATATGTCTGCCAGACATGCAGAGATGCGATTCGCCACCTGGTTATCAGAAGGGGGAAAGGAGAAGATTAGTTGTGTATCGTCAGCGTAGCAATGATAGGAGAGGCCATGTGAGGATATGACAGAGCCAAGTGACTTGGTGTATAGGGAGAATAGGAGAGGGCCTAGAACTGAGCCCTGGGGGACACCAGTGGTGAGAGCACGTGGTGCGGAGACAGCTTCTCGCCACGCCACTTGGTAGGAGCGACCGGTCAGGTAGGACGCGATCCAGGAGTGAGCCGCACCGGAGATGCCCAGCTCGGAGAGGGTGGAGAGGAGGATCTGACTTGACTCACACACACACAACAGTGGTGATAATTCTAATACATTTCGAGATTTCAGAATAGCATTTTCTCTCCAGCCTTATTCTGTCAAAGTATGATCATCTGTTTTTATTTGAAGCACATAGAACATATTTGACATCTTACAATTTATCACATACAACAAAATGTAATTTACAGCACCGTGATGAGATACTGCTTCAACATGTGAACAGGAAGTGAGAAGAGAATAATGGGAAGCTTCCAAGCCTTGAGCAAATCAATCAAGTGGTGTATGAAAAGAAATACCAACCAAAGATGTCAAAATAGTGTGTTCTGCATGGCAACATGCACAATAAGACAGTCTGATTTGATTTCTCTCTGTCTTTGGAGTTCCCGTGTCCTGTCTGAACAGGCTTCGCTTCCCTCCCTCAGAATATGAGGAGTAGGTGGATAATATCGTAAGAACCATCAATTGCACAGTTCTCTGCCAGGACAGTTGCATGTCTGAAATGTAATATTGACTTCACAAAAGTCACACAATATAGGGCTAGGGGATAGCTCATATTGATTAGTTATGGAAGAACACTAGCTAATAGAGCCCCACTGTGGAGGTGTCCAATCGTTTTTCCACCATTCATTTTTCCCATAGGGGATTTTAGAAACACTTCAAATAAGGGCTGTGTTTTGTGTAGACTTACCCTGTCGTGACGTTTTGATAACCATGTAAATCTCTCTCGGGACAAAGTGACTTTTATCAATATATTCGGCTCTATTTACTCTCAGATTCGAAAATACTAATTAGCATCAAAGTAGACATCATGCAAAACTACAAATCCCTGCAAGCTCCCGCACGTCATCTCTAGCTGACACATTTGCTAACAGGTATTATGTCAATTTAAAACGTGCACAAGACAGTTCACAGAATTGTCCATTTAAAGAAATGTAGCCAATTTATTCATTGCTACATTTATCTAACATTAGATAGTTAATCCGGAGATTCTTACCTTTGCCTTGATTCGGCAGTCTTGTCCAGATCATCATGACATTTGTAGTTCTTTATGATAGCCACATTAGCAGCTAATTAGCGTTTAATTTTTTGGGGGTAAAGACAGCCGAATATATTGATAAAAGTCACCTTGTCCTAGAGAGATTTACATGGTTATCAAAATGTCATGCCAGGGTAAGCCTACACAAAACACAGCCCTTATTTGAAGTGTTTCTAAAATCCCCTATGGAAAAAATGAATGGTGGAAAAATGATTGGAACCATTTCCCTGTTTGACCGCTAGGTTTTATGGGTATTATGACTCATACTGTGGTACTCTATAGGGGAGAATAGAGGCTGAGACCAGAAACACATTCACACGGAGGCCATTTTCCCTCTGGTCCTGTAAAACCATGTCCTTTACACTCACCCAATCACACCCAGCCAGGCACCTTTGGAAAACGTCATTCTCTCATCTCCATAATGACCAGGGACAAAGCCAGAGCAGGTTAGATCAATGCAAGGACACCTGCTATCAGTGGAGCTGTATTGATTTGTGGATCTGAGAGGAGAGCACTGATGAACTCTGCTGAGGTGAACTGAGCCTGCTACTTTACCCAGGCAGGAGAGGAGAGGGAGCAGAGAGCAGCACAGGACCAATACCAGATACCCATCTCCCTTGCAACAAAGTGCAACACAGTCTTGGACAAGGACATGCTCCTTTCTTACAAGTGCTTGTTGCATCGTTATTTCAATGTTTCTATCTCAAATCATCAAAGTTTATTGGTTGCATACACAGTTTTGCAGATGTTATCTCAGGTGCAGCGAAATGCTTATGTTTCTAGCTCCAACAATGCTTCCTTCTGATGTTTTGAGTAGGTAGCCAGTGAAGGATGGTTGTAAGAGGAGGACATGGGAAAACAAGGAAAGACTATTGATTTTACTGAGTTACAGTTCATAGAAGGAAATCAGTCAATTTAAATAAATAAATTAGGCCCTAATCTATGGATTTCACATGACAGGGCAGAGGCGCAGCCATGGGTGGGCCTGGGAGGGCATAGGTCCACCGACTTGGGAGTCAGGCCCACCCACTGGGGAGCCAGGCCCAGCCAATCAGAATGAGTTTTCCCCCACAAAAGGGCTTTATTACAGACAGAAATAATCCTCAGCACCCCTCTCCCCCTCCTCAGACAATCCCGCAGGTGAAGAAGCCGGATGTGGAAGTCCTAGGCTGGCGTGGTCACACGTGTCTGCGGTTGAGGCCGGTTGGATGTACTGCCAAATTCTCTAAAATGATGTTGGAGGAGGCTTATGGTAGAGAAATGAACATTTAATTATCTGGCAACAGCTCTGTTGGACATTCCTGCAGTCAGTATGCCAATTGCACACTCCCTCAAAACTTGAGACATCTGTTGCATTGTGTTGTGTGACAAAACTGCACATTTTAGAGTGGCCTTTTATTGTCCCCAGAACAAGGTGCACCTGTGTAATTATCATGCTGTTTAATCAGCTTCTTGATATGCCACACCTGTCAGGTGGATGGATTATCTTGGCGAAGGAGAAATGCTCACTAACAGGGATTTAAACAAATTTGTGCACAAAATTTGAGAGAAATACGCTTTTTGTGCGTCTGGAAAATGTCTGGGATCTTTTATTTCAGCTCATGAAACATGCGACCAACACTTTACATGTTGCGTTTATATTTTTGTTCAGTATATGTTGAAACATCTATCAGGGAGAATGTGCCACAAAACACAATCCCATTGACTGAGAAGACAGACAACATGATGTTTGTAAATCAGGGAAGGCAGCCAGGACGCTATGTTGTAAAGTGGACACATTGGTCAAATGCTTACTCTTAAACAAGTGGTTCATGAAAACAGTGTTTTCTTTAGTGTCCGCCACCCTATCAAATCCCTCTTCCTTCAAATGTGTCGGCCCGATTTGCTCAGCTTGGTATGAAGTTGGAAAGTTGAGCAATTGCTTTGCTTTCCAGGCATGCAGACAGAGAAGAGACACCACCGGTGCATGACAAGATGGATTATTGTTCTTGTGAGGCAGCCTCTGAGAACTCAGAGAAACTGGATGAGCAGACCACCACATCACAACTGGAGAGACTGGGAACAAATAGGCTATCTGAAATATCTGCCATCGCTATGGCAGTAAGGTAATAATGCACAGTGAAAAATCTCAGATTCAGATTACCAGTATACACTAAGAAAATACTGCAGAGAGAGAAATATGTTATTATATCCAAATAACTAAAATTAAGATATTAAAGCAAACTATCCTAGAAATTAATGAAGTTCAAACAACACATTTCCACTCCTCAAAGAACCAGGTGCTTTTATACAATGCAAAAACCAGACCCTCCTGGAATCCTTAAAAGGAAAATGTTTTTCTGCTATCAGCAGCTTCTCTAATTGAAATCCTGCAGTTTTATGCCAATTCCTTCTAAATCGTCTTCCAGGAAATGTTAATTTTCTTCTTCTAGATAGGCCTGTCTAGTGTACGTCTTTGTTTTGTTTGCTGCAAACATTTACCCCTAAGCTGCTGATTAGCAATGCTGGCTCTTTGTGAAGCTGTACAAAGCCAGGGCAATTAAAGGCTCTTCTCTCCCTTAACAAGCTCTAATCCAGACATGCTTTCATTTAATTTCATTTCTCTCACTGGCTGGCTGTGCCAAAACACTGAGAGACTTACAGAACGGGCCTGCTAGGCTTGGGCTCACAGTGGAGCAATCATCTAGGAGGATTCAGAGACTCAACTCAGTCACACGGACAACTGTCTGCCTGCCACTGGAACTCAAAACTTCCCTCAGGAGTTAGAAAGATTGGAGACTCATGATTTTTTTTTACATTTTAGCAGACGCTCTTATCCAGAGCGACTTACAGTTAGTGAGTGCATACATTTTTTTTCATACTGGCCCCCTGTGGGAATCGAACCCACAACCCTGGCGTTGCAAGCGCCATGCTCTACCAACTGAGCTACACGGGGCCATGTGTTTCATCATCATCATCTAGCCCAGTGTTTCCCAACCCTGGTCCTCGAGTACCCCCTAACAGTACACATTTTTATTTTAACACTGGACAAGCACACCTGATTCAACTTGCCAACTAATCATCATGCCCTCAATGGGTTGACTGAGGTGTGTTTGTCCAGGGCTATAACGAAAATGTACACTGTTGAGGGTACTGGAGGACCGGAGTTGGGAACCACTGGTCTATTCAGTCCCTTGTTTGTGATCATTCTGTATATGCTCCAACCTTTATACAGATGTAGGGTTGAGCCAGTTTGATACAGCAGGAAAAGTATCCTTTATACAGCTGTAGGGTTGAGCCAGTTTGCTACAGCAGGAAAATAATATTTGATACAGATGTAGGGTTGAGCCAGTTTGATACAGCAGGAAAATAATCCTTTATACAGATGTGGGAATGAGACAGTTTGCTACAGCAGCAACAGGAAATGTGAATTATTATGTGGATTATAATTAATGGACATTTTTGTAGGGGTTGATACATTGTTCATAAGGGAAAGTCATGTCTGACATTTCAAAGTGGAAATTACAAACTTCAGAAGCCTTTTTAAACCTCAAATACAATACAAGTTTTACATTTCCTCCATTGCAAGAAAGTTCTCGCAACAGGATGATCAAATTAAGATCCTACATCTGTAGGCACAGTTAAATATCAAACCAGATAATTTGTTGCTTGAGGACGTAAACAAAAATAAAGATATATAATTTAAACAATTATAGCCACATGATCAATTAGTGTCTGATTCAAAGCCAATGCTGATTAGCTGGTGTTGAAATCCATAGAAGTGGTCCAAACCATTGTGGTCAATGAGGCAATTAGCTCAGATGGGCTTTTGTGGCTCATAAAAACCACTTAGTCCGTCACTGCAGTGTGTTTGATGCCAAGTGCCTGACAGGCAGGTTCAGGAAACAGGACCGTGGGGTAGAGTGATTACTCCATCAGCCAGGGCGGGGATCAGAGTGGAGTTATGGCAAGGCCATGTCAGCAGTGTGTCAGTGCACACACACACACACACACACACACACACACACACACACACACACAGGGTGATGTACTCTCAAAACTCCAGATGAGGGACCACAGGTGCAAATTAGCTTGATAGCCAAATCTGCTGATAAACCTGTTTGTGTGGAGCTGGACTGGTTGAAGGATGAGTGGAGCTGAAAGGAAGCCAAGCAGCCAACAGATGGAAAGTGTCAGTGTAGGAAGAGAACGCTTTAGGGTAACAACACCATAATGCAGCTGTCTGTCAATACAGCTCCACATATCCCCCATATCACAGAGGCCCATCTCACTAAAAACACAACACATCCAACTGTACATCACTGATAATATAGGCAGATATGCCAAAGGTTTCTTTGGGAATGGGTTTGCTTGTCTGCCTGAATAAATATTTGTTAAGTATTTAAAACAAAGGTAAAGTAGATGCTATTTTAAACATTCGCTTGCGACATTGGCTGCCTGGCACATAATGGAAGAACTAACATGCTGTGAAATGTACCAACATCTCATCAGCACAGTCATGGTTGTCATCTGGTTCCGTGAATACATACTAGCTACCGTCCTGTAGGTTCTCTCCAACCCTGTTCCTGGAGAGCTACCATCCTGTAGGTTCTCTCTCCAACACTGTACCTGGGGGTCGAGGTGAGGAGGATTATTTATGATACTGTTTGAAGGTAGAGTTACAGATGTTTTCAGAAGATGGGCAGGGACTCTGCTATCCTAGCTTCAGGGGGAAGCTGGTTCCACCATTGGGGTGCCAGGACAGAGAAGAGCTTGGACTGGGCTGAGCGGGAGCTGCCCTCCCGTAGGGGTGGGAGGGCCAAGAGACCTGAGGTGGTAGAACTGAGTGCTCGGGTTGGGGTGTAGGGTTTGAGCATAGCCTGAAGGTAGGGAGGGGCAGTTCCTCTTGCTGTTACGTAGGTAAGCACCATGGTCTTGTCTTGGATGTGAGCTTCAACTGGAAGCCAGTGGAGTGTGCGGAGGAGCGGGGTGACATGGGTTTTATGGCACAAGTGGGGAGCCCAGCCAACAGCGAGTTGCAGTATTCCAGACAGGAGAGGACAAGTGCCTGGATTAGGACCTGCGCCACTTCCTGTGTGAGGTAGGGTCGTACTCAACCGATGTTGTAGAGCATGAACCTGCAGGAGCGGGTCACTGCTTTGATGTTAGCAGAGAACGACAGGGTGTTGTCCAGGGTCATGGCAAGGTTATTTGCACTCTGGGAGGGTGACACTGGAGTTGTCAACCGTGATGGAGAGGTCTTTGAGCGGGCAGGCCTTCCCGGGGAGGAAGAGCACTTCCGTCTTGTTGGAGGTTGAGTTTAAGGTGGTGGGCCGACATCCAAGTTGAGATATCTGCCAGGCACGCAGAGATACGTGTCGCCACCTGGGAGTCAGAAGGGGGGAAGGAGAAAAGTAGTTGAGTGTCATCCGCATAGCAATGATGGTAGAGACCATGTGAAGAGATGATGGAGCAGAGTGATTTGGTGTATAGAGAGAAAAGGAGAAGGCCTAGAATTGAGCCCTGGGGGACACCAGTAGTGAGAGTACGTGGTGCAGACACAGATCCTCTCCACGTCACCTGGAAGGAGCGGCCTGCCAGGTAGGATGCAATCCAAGAGTGTGCATAGCCTGAGACGCCCAGCCCTGAGAGGGTGGAGAGGATCTGATGGTTCATGGAGTCAAAGGCAGCAGATAGATCTAGGAGGATGAGAACAGAGGAGAGAGAGTCAGCTTTGGCAGTGCGGAGAGCCTCCATGACACAGAGAAGTCTCGGTTGAGTGACCCGTCTTGAAGCCTGACTGGTTAGGGTCAAGAAGATCGTTCTGAGAGAGATAATGAGAGAGTTGATCAGAGACAGCATGCTCAAGTGTTTTGGAAAGAAAAAAAAGAAGGGATACAGCTCTATAGTTTTTCACGTCAGATGAGTTGAGTGTTGGTTTCTTGAGGAGGGGAGCAACTCGGGCCATTTTGAAGTCAGAGGGGATGCAGCCAGTGGTCAGGGAGGAGTTGATGAGGGAAGTGAGGAATGGGAGAAGGTCTCCAGAGATGATTTGGAGAAGGGAGGAGGGGATGGGGTCGAGCGGGCAGGTTGTCGGGCAGCCAGACCTCACTAGTTGCAGGATGTCATCTGGAGAGAGAGGGGAGAAAGAGGTCAAGGTGTAGGGTAGTTCTGTGTGAGTGAGACCAGTGGACTCAAAAGGCTGAGTAAATGAGTAGCGGATGTCATCAACCATTTTTTCAAAGTGGTTGACAAAGTCATCGGCAGAGAGGGAGGAGGTGGAGGATTAAGGAGGGAGGAGAAGGTGGAAAATAGTTTCCTAGGGTTAGAGGCAAAAGCTTGAAACTTAGAATGGTAGAAAGTGGCTTTAGGAGCGGGTACAGAGGAAGAAAAGGTAGAGAGGAGGGAGTGAAAGGATGATAGGTCCTCCAGATGTCCATTTTCACTCAGCTGCCCGCAGCCCTGTTCGGTAAGCTCGCGATGAGTCACTCAGCCACAGAGCAAGAGGGGAGGGCCGAGCCAGCTGGGAGGAAAGGGGACAGTGTGAGTCATAGGATGCGGAAAGGGAGGAGAGTAGGGTGGAAGAGGCAGAATCAGGAAACAGAAGGGAGAAGGATTTAGCAGAAGGGAGAGATGATAGGATAGAAGAGGAGAGAGTAGTGGGAGAGAGAGAGCGCGAAGATTGCGATGGCACTTAGGGAGGAAAGGGAGACAGAAAAGGAAACAAAGTAATGATTAGAGACCTGGAGGGGGGTTGCAGTGAGATTAGTAGGCGAGCAGCCTCTAGTAAAGATGAGGTCAAGCGTATTGCCTGCCTTGTGAGTTGGAGGGGATTGGGAAAGGGTGAGGTCAAAAGAGGCAAGGAGGGGAAAGAGAGAATTGGAAAGAAATGAATCGAAGGCAGACATCGGGAGGTTAAAGTCGCCAAGTACGAAGAGTGGTGAGCCATCGTCAGGAAATGAGCTTATCAAGGTGTCAAGCTCATTGAGGAACTCTCCAAGGGCACCTGGTGGGCGATAGATGACAGTAATGTTAAGCTTGAGTGGACAAGTGACAGTGACAGCATGGAATTCAAATGAGGAGATGGACAAGTGAGAGGGAGAAAAGAGAAAATCTCCACTTAGGAGAAATGAGTAGACCTGTGCCACCACTGCGAAGACCAGATGCTCTCGGACTAAGAGAGAAAACATAGTCAGATGAAGAAAGAGCAGCTGGAGTAGCAGTCTCTGGAGTGATCCATGTCTCCGTCAGGGCCAAAAAATCAAGGGACTGAAGGGTAGCATAGGCTGAGATGAACTCAGCGTTCTTGACCGCAGATTGGCAGTTCCAAACGCTGCCAGAGACCCGGGGTGGGGAGCGTCTGTAAAGCCTACAGGGAGAGGTGCGAACAGGTATTGAAAACACACAAATAGTTGACAAAGCTACAAAAGAGCAAAATGAGATAATCTGTAAATAACTAGGTAAGATACTCAAGTGAGAGAGTGGTGTGAAGCCCTCCTCTCTTTCCTTCCTCGAATAACTCTGCAGAACAACTCGGCAGAACCGTCTTTGTTTCGGCGAAGATCTTAGTTGTGCGAGAAAACCACCACTGACACGACAGCCGCTTACAGCTGCCACTGAAAAACCAGGGGAGACTGAAGAACTAACAATAATTGCTAATTGCCCAGCAGAGGTGGCGAGCACACCTCCCTGTACTAATTGCTGATTAAAACAAGTCAAAAATCGCCCTTCCCCTTGATCCTGGTTGATGTGTCAACAACTATCTGCAAATTATGAGCAGTCAGCAGTTCACACACCAAGTAGGCCACTGGGAAGACAGGCAGCACTTAAAGTAGATGGCCCTAGCTAGCAAAAAGACAGCACTAGACCACAACAGATAAACACATTTACATTTACATCATTTAGCAGACGCTCTTATCCAGAGCGACTTACAAATTGGTGCATTCAACTTATGATAGCAAGTGGGACAACCACTTTTTTTCTTCTTTTTTTAAAATGTATAATTAGCACTCCTGGAGATATCAGGAGTCCTCTAGCTATAGAATCAAGCCCAGGTTTCACCATCATAACCCATATAACACACTGAGGCATTCAGCAATGACAGACTTTTTGAAAGCAAGTGAGCTGGCTAGGGAGGAAAGAAAGCAGAAGAGGATAGAAGGGGGACAGTGAGATGGAGAGTGGCAGAGAGACGGAGGGTATTATGAAAGAGAGGAGCGTGAGAGAGGAGACTAAAGGATAGCAAGAGTAAGCAGAGGGTAATGAGGGAGGGAGAGGTGGAGATAAATAATTATGTAAATGGAAAGAAAGAGAGGCATACTTAATGAAAGAGATTGGAAGATAGATAGGATGTAGATCCAAAGATAGCTAGCAAGACTAGGTTCTGCATCCATTGAATAGGGAACCCTGAGCCATAAAGGAGCCTGAAAGAGAGGCACAAATGAGCTGCCGACTGGATGTGATGTAATTAGATGGTGAAGTATGGGGGCTGGGCAGCGTATGGAGACACGGTGGGACCAAGGACCCATCAGTTGCTGGTAGCGTTAGGGAATATCAAGCACCCTGCTGCTGCTGCATCTGCTGCAGCTGGCTCTGTCTCTCTCTCTGCCTCCTGTATACAACCCCCTGATGGATCACCTGCCAGACTGCCACAGACACTCTCCACACTACCCACAGACAGGATCACACCCTAACCAGACACAACACCACCACCACCATCACTACCATGCAGCTTTGGACTGGGTTCTGACTAGAGGAAGAAACAGATCTCACTGTTGACCCCCTCCTCTCCTTACGGCCCTGCTTTAGTTTGGGGTATGTGGTGACAATAATAAAGGTGAAAATAATTAAGTTAGGCATCATGCAACAAAAAACCGATGTGGGAATTATCATAGAATAACATCTAGATCTGTTAAACAGGTTACACAATAATAGAGTACACATCAATTTCTCATGTTTCAAGACAGAAAACACACAGCATAATCACTAAATCAATATATGACTGTATAACGTAAACAGGAATAACATTGTTCTCTGGGTGGAGCGTTGATAGATTAATTATTAATGACTAATTATTACACCCTGAAACTGTGTATAATGTGTTAGAAATGTGTGAGTGTAGGACCAGTAAAGGCTATGGCATTGAGCCACTATTTAGCAATGTGAGTAAGAGTTAGGCCAGACAACAAAGACAACTGAGAAACTAAGATAAAGAGGCCTCCCAATTTAGGGAGGGGAGAAACTGTTATGAAAACATGGTGCAGAATATTGTGAGAACGGCAATAACTGAGTAAAGCAGGGAGTAGGATATGTGTGTGTGTGTGTGTGTATGTATGTGTGTATGCATGTGTGTATATGTGTGTGTGTGTGAACTGAAGGTCAGTAGAGCAGTTTTAGAGTGGAAAACTACAGCCCGCCTACATAGGGAAGGGATTTCTTTTTGTATGACGTATGAGTATAAAAGATGGACTCTGAAATTGTGATGGCAGAATTCTCAATGAATAAATATCTCTGACTATGCAGACCGGGACTCTGGCCGTTACTTAAATCCCAAAAGACTTACAACCTTTTGGGAGACGCACAGAGAAACTGAAATAGTTTGTTAAATAATTCACATAACAGCTTGGTCCTTCTGAGCCGGACTCCAATACCCTGTTTCTGTCATTCCAGGTAACTCTGAAAACCGTCGACGGGCGAATGATACATTCGTAAATAGAAAGTCCTGCCCTTTGACATTAAGGGTTAAAACAGGCCAGAGGACACCTGATTAATGACAGAGACGGTGACGGAATCCAAACCTACATTGAATCTCGGCTGCAAGGATAAGGTCAGTAGTCTTTATTCATTAACTTGGTGAAATTGATTTGAGGACTTGCTAAAATATTGAAAAGTAGCAAATTGATCAATGCGTAGCCATTTTAAGTGAAATGTGGGGTTGACTGTCAGGAATTATCAAGATTACATTGTGAGGATAGACTCCTCCGTAGAGTAGGAGATAATTCTGGGGGACTAGTCAACCTGGTGGTGGGTCCGTAATGATTCACGGTAATAGGCCATTACCAAAATAAACTACCCGGTGTTGAAATAGAAGGAACTATTAAAAGTACACCTATGGGATGTAACCTGTAAGAGATTATTGAACAGTCAACAAATAATCCGGGTTAAACAAATACAAAAAGTACACCAGAAGGAATTAAAATAGCATGTGTGAGAAATAGAATATTAGTCAAGTCAAAAGTCACAAACAACTGTAGATTTTGCTGTAACTCTATCCGTTCTGGAGCCTTATAAACTCCAGGTTACCGATACAACACCAATAATCATGTAAGGTTGTATACGTGTGAGACCTAATGTTTGCTCAAAAGTCACATTAATAATTCCAGGTGGTTGTATAGAGGAGGGAGAACCCATTCCTGTTGTGTGAGACTGTCAGGAATTATCAAGATTACATTGTGGGGATCAATCCCTCTGTAAAAGTATGAGATAATTCTGGGGGACTAGTCAAGACTACATATACAGGGAGGGGTGGTTCCAGGTGGTTGTATAGAGGAGGGAGAACCCATTCCTGTTGTATGAGACTGTCAGGAATTATCAAGATTACATTGTGGGGATCAATCCTTCTGTAAAAGTATGAGATAATTCTGGGGGACTAGTCAAGATTACATATACAGGAAGGGGTGATTCAAGGTGTTGTTGTGTGAAGCTATTTTGAATTACTTGTTAAATTGACTTGTTAAATAGAAGAGGTGGCTAAGGGATTTTTAACAGTACCAACCATGGGGGGGCAAATCCTCACAAGAGGTCCCAGAATTTACTGGGGACGAGAAATGCTTGATGTAATTAAAATGGAATCCAGGGATAGAAGATATCTCCATTATGTAACCAGGTGGAGGGAGAGGTATGGTTTTGAGGGACGTCTAGACGCAGATAAACTCGAATCCATGCTTAAACAGATACATAAGGTGTGTAAATGAGAAATAAGCAGTGAGAGAGAGAGAGAGTAGGAGGGGGCCAGTACCCACTGATAGCCTTACCTAATCTATTGGCGGGGAATGAAAGGGGCCCCAGCAACCTTAGATGTATACAGTAATAATAATAATATGCCATTTAGCAGACAGGCCATGAACACAGAGGACGTGGCCAGAGCGGTAGAAGGAATGACCCACCCCAAAACAGGAATAGTAAGGTTTGGGCTGCCGTTAGAGGGCAGTGGGTTTCAGGGGATGCCCAGAGGACACTTTTGCCATGGGCCGATCACGGAGAGTATGTTGGGAAAATAATTGAATTGTGTAATAGCCTCAGAGAGACATGCAATCCATCATGAGCAGAATAACAGACAGGACAGAGCCAAGAAAGAAGGCAGGAAGAAAAGAGAAGTGAGTGAGAGGGAAAGAGAAGTGAAGGTTGAGGTCTCCGTGCCTCCCCCAGAGCAGAGGGCAGAAAGGTTTTATCCAAACTTGGCAGACCAGGCATGGAGAGAAAATCCAGATGATGAATACGTAGGGAGGAGAAGGAGAATGCAGGGGAATAATGTTGCCCCCCCACCGGCCCCACCTCCCTATGAGGAAGAAGGGGCTGGAGTAGGAAGGGAAGATGAAGGTGAGGAAGAGCCAGAGGTAGAGGAGTACAGGACAAGGGCAGAGAAAGTCAGACAGGAGAGAAAAGAGAGAAAAGAGAGAAAAGAGAGAAGAGAGGGAGAGAGAAGTCCATCCCCCAGCTTTGAGCGTGAGGAAGAGGAAGATAAGGCATGACTAGTCCTTGAGGGAGAAATAGTAGACTCTAGTGGGGGGAAGACTAAGGAACCCTTTGATCCAAATTGTGAGGTGTTTGAATTGGCTACTATTGACTTAGCACTTCAACAGGAACAGAAACCTTATTTGACATTGACAGTAATGGGTATGAAAATTAAATTCCTTTGTGATACGGGAGCCTGCAGGACAGCAACCTGTGCAACAGACAAGCCAGATGGAGTCAGGATTGATAGGGAGAAAATCATACTGCCTCTGGTCATCAATTTATTGAAAGGTTATCAGCCCCAATAACCCTAAAACATGACCAATCAGGATGAGAGGCAACCATACCCATCCTGATATCTAAGCTGTGTCGGGTAAATTTACTAGGACGTGATGTAATGACTAAATTGAATGTGGCTGTCATTTCCGCTGAGAGGGGAATGAAAGTACACATAGTCAGAGACAATATGGTGGTCTGTGGGGAAGGGGAGCCATGTTATTGGTATAGGCAAGATTTGTTTAGGGGGGGAATAACTGATATTCCCCGAACCTTGATGGAACTTGCTGATGATGTAGTACCAGGCCCCACTAAAATGTCCCCCGATGACCTACACTGTACTCTCTGGTATAACAAACACCCAGGTCCAGATGCAATCTATGAGAAAGCATTATTTAAAACCACAGAAAGGACTATAGCCTTGAAATGGTTTCACTATGACAACACCCACGCAGTAGTGGAGGTGGAACTAGGGCCCCAAAGTCAGAAACTGTTCAGGGAAATATGGAGCCCACATGTGTCCCTAGCAAAGGAGCCAGCAGAGGACTGGAAAGACATGGGCCAGTGGGTATCCAAGGGTAAGAGGATCACTGATTGGGTCAATATTGTGAGTGGCGATCAACACAGCCCATCCACAGATAGTACATTTAGATGAGAATAGCAGATGCTGAGGAGAGGAATACCTGTTGACAGAACAACAGGAGTCAGACTTAAAAGAAGTTCCAGAGCATTTGTGGTCCCGGGGTCCAGCATACGTAGGATTAATAAAAGGGGTAATTCCAGTACAGGTGATACCCAAATCTAATCATAGGCCGTATCAGAAGCAATACCCGATGAAACCAGAAGCAATAAAAGGTTTGCAGTTTACCAAGAGCAGATTGTGAGGGACCTTGAGGGAGGGCCAATTCTCTGGGAGATAGTGAGGCCAGAAACAAAGGTGCAGTGTCCTGGAAATCACAGTCTGTTTTGGTTTTTTTCAGTTCTGCTGGGAGTACATTGGATGATGGGGTTTTGTGTTGAATTAGAGACAGTGAGACTATTAGTCAATACCTAGGAGAGAAGAGAGGTTACGGTAGCAAAGACAGACAAGAAGGAAATGGTAATAGTGGAGACAGGAGTGAGTGGAAGTGTTACAATTGTGACAAAACGGGACATTTTGCTAGAGAATGTGAGGAACCGTGTAGTTACTGTGCAAGGAAAGGGCACCAGTTAAGAAACTGTAGGCAGAAGGGGAAGAGAGAAATCAGGAGTCCTCATGACCTGGCTGTTTGGTTGTTGTTTTTTAATTGGGGGTTTCAAATAAAAAACAACACACCTAGTATGATGTTTATAAAGCCTTGTTGTTTCAATTTTGGGGGGTTTTCAGCAGGTCAAGGGTGATAGGTCTTAGAGGAGCACACAGTGAATTTTATGGAGTTTTTTAGGTTTTGGCTGAGTTTGGGGTATATATGATTTCTTATGAGAATGAATGTCATGAGGATTAATGAACACTTGGGATAAGTAACATTTATTAAATATTTAGAATAATGGTAATGTTTGGTATACTATGGGATGGAATTTCAATTGCCTCTGAACTCTGTTTTAACTTTCTGGTGTTAATAAATCATCCACACTGGTAAATTCTAAAGGCATGAGAGGAGGACTTTAAGATAGTTTATTTTACCAATAAATAAAAATAAGGGATGGCAATTGGATGATAAATTACCAATATTACCTAAGTGATTGTTAGGTAGGTGATAATATTGACACATGGGCAGTGACATGTGTCAAAAGGAGGGATGGATGGTAGAACAGATTAGACAACACTTTGTTGCACATGGGATTACTAATTATAAAAAAAAAATGTGTTATCTGTGCTCAAAATAATCACCAGGGCAGACAAAGGGCACCTCAGGGTGAGTATCCTCCGGCTAAGTACCCTTTCCAGCAATTGGAAATCGATTTTATAGAGTTATCACGGAGTGAAGGGAAGAAATTTAGAGTAACCCCAGATGAAGATGGGTTATCCCCCTTTGAGAAAGTGTTTGGAAGACCTTACAGAATGCCACAGTTGGCAGGACCAGACAGGCAGACATAGAACTAGAGAGCACCCTAGCAGAACACGTGAGAAGGTAGTTTATTAACCACACCTGTATGTCAGAGGTTTTGTGCCCCACAGGTGAACTAAAGGAGAAGGTGACCCACTCTATCTAACCAGGAGACTGGGTGTGGATCCAGTCCCTAAAGAAGTAAAACTGGAAGCACCCCCGTTGGGAAGGTCTATATCAGGTCCTGTTGGTGACGGCCTTCGCTGTAAGAATCGCCGAAAGATCCACCTTGGTGCATGTCACTCACTGCAAAAAGGTAAACCCAGTTACACCTGACAAACAAACACAGAGTTAGGAGAAAGAACCGATCACCACTAGGGCTCGGGGGTTGGCACCTTAACGAAGATTCCCTTACCCTGTCTGATCATCCCTGTGTGAGTTCGATAGAAGGTAAAGCAATGGGTTGGCCTCTGGCGTCTGACATGTTCTCAGGGCGAGGGTGGGGATTCACAGGTCTCCCGATGGTAGGTAGCTGTCTGATTGTGGGGGCCATATTCCTAACACACACGGACCCTCCTGTTTCAGCCAGAAGTGGTAGTTAACCTAACACAAGTTGAAAAGGCATAGGAGACAGCTAGACGTACGGAAAGGGGAAATACTAGGGACTTTAGGGAAGGACATCACCATATGTATGTCACCATGTACATCCTGGGACTATGTAGTTGCTTATACCAAGCGGGGGGGGATATGTCAATCTCCATACACAGTTTAGGGACAGGTGTAGTATTGTGAAAGTAGGGAATTATCAGAAATGGCAGTGCGACCCATATGAGGGTAGGTACTGTCTGAAAGTCTGAATTATGCTAAAACAGATTACAGACCTGACAAGTGAGATATCTTATTCAACTGGGGCACCCTATAGAGTAAACCTCTCTGAGGGAGGTAGTGAGACCGGGGCTGTGGTGAAGATAGTGCAAACTATATACCTGAAGGAAGTCGTACAGGTGGAAACGGGGTATAGAAATCTTAACCTGTGGTTGGAATGGATTCAGTATACGGCAAGAACTATGTCTAAAGAGGACTGTTTTGCCTGTGGGACAGCCAAACCAGGGTTAACAACTACTCCGTTCCCCTTGACAGGCTTTGACTCTCTGTCAGGTTTATCCTCCATGCAAGCCACCTGGGAATGTGGTGAAAGAGTCTTGTAGTAACTTGCACTTTCTGTATCCCCTGATAACAAAGTCACCCCGACCTAGGTTGCCTCCGTTTGAAGTCTCAGGGGATTCTTATTATTGTTTTTCTAGGACTAGTAAGGATAGGATACAGGGTAGGGCATCTTAGCTCCTGCTCCCACACAGAGAATGTCACACCTAAAGAGACCATGACTAATCTCTCCTCTTTGTTGCAGCCAGAGGATTTTAGGGCCAAAACCAGGCCCGTGCTGACATCTGATGGTTGTGTGGTGATAACAGATTGTGAACTCACCTACATATGTAAAAAATCTAACGTGTCAGAGACTGGTGAGTTGTCACGTAGAAAGTAGGACCTCCTCCTGGGATCCTTTGATGAAAGGATATATATTGATGGGATAGCAGTACCTCGAGGGGTTCCAGAACAATTTAAAGCTAGGAATCAGATCGCAGCTGGGTTTGAATCAAGTATTTTCTGGTGGTCAACAATTAATAAAAACGTAGATTGGATGAATTATGTTTACTATAACCAGCAAAGATTTATAAACCACACTCGTGATGCAATAAAGGGATTAGCTGAGCAGACAGCGGCAACTAGCTTAATGACATGGCAGAATAGAATAGCTTTAGATATGCTTTTGGCTGAGCGGGACGGGGTTTGTGTTCTGTTTGGATCTATGTGCTGTACTTTCATCCCCAAACAATACAGCACCGGACGGGTCCGTGACCAAAGCGCTTCAGGGACTCACCACGCTGGCGAATGAACTGGCGGAGAACTCTGGTATTGATAGCTCCCTAAACGGTTAGTTTGATAACATATTTGGTAAATGGAAAACTATTGTTGTAACTATTCTGGGTGAAGTTATAGCTTCTATGGGTATACTTGTTCTTTGTGGATGTTGTCTTATTCCCTGTGTCTGAGGGTTGGTGAGCAAGGCGGTTTCCCAACAGATGGTGAGATACGGCCCAATCCCGGACTCCGACTGAAGGATATGACCTACCAGGCTTGGTGGAGGACGACGACGATCCAGATAGTTTGAGACTGGATGTTTTCCTAGAACTATAAATCTCTAGTTTAAAAGTTATTGTAATGATCTTTTGTGTATTAAAGTCTCATTTTAAGTATGTTGTACTAGTTACCATTGCTAAAAAGTAACGTTATGCTTTTAATCATGGGGTAACCCTGATGAACCTATAATGTTTTAATATGCAAACCAACTTATATACTTCAATGAGTGTGATTCATTTCTATAACAACATATATTTTGTATGTGTGTAATATTTAGTCAAAGGGTGGAATTGATAGATTAATTATTAATGACTAATTATTACACCCTGAAACTGTGTATAATGTGTTAGAAATGTGTGAGTGTAGGACCAGTAAAGGCTATGGCATTGAGCCACTATTTAGCAATGTGAGTAAGAGTTAGGCCAGACAACAAAGACAACTGAGAAACTAAGATAAAGAGGCCTCCCAATTTAGGGAGGGGAGAAACTGTTATGAAAACATGGTGCAGAATATTGTGAGAACGGCAATAACTGAGTAAAGCAGGGAGTAGGATATGTGTGTGTGTGTGTGTATGTATGTGTGTATGCATGTGTGTATATGTGTGTGTGTGTGAACTGAAGGTCAGTAGAGCAGTTTTAGAGTGGAAAACTACAGCCCGCCTACAGAGGGAAGGGATTTATTTTTGTATGACATATGAGTATAAAAGATGGACTCTGAAATTGTGATGGCAGAATTCTCAATGAATAAATATCTCTGACTATGCAGACCGGGACTCTGGCCGTTACTTAAATCCCAAAAGACTTACAACCTTTTGGGAGACGCACAGAGAAACTGAAATAGTTTGTTAAATAATTCACATAACAAGCGTGCTGCTTCAAAACCCTTGGAGCCTTCAGTGTACTAACAGACGAAAAAATGAGAGTTTACTGCTTTCAGGTGCAGCAAAATAAGCCTAGAGATGGGCCTCTCTATTCCAACAGGTTGAGAGAGGTCTCAGATCAAAGCAGAATGGAGGAAGGAGTGAGGGAGAGAGGGGAAAGAGGTAGAGCAGAGTGTGGACAAGAGGAGGGATGTTGAGTGTGACAAATAAGAACAAGGATAGTGAAGTAAAGACGGAGAGGAGAGACTGAGGAAAAATGAGGTTTGAATGAGTTACAATCTGGCAGGTTAAATCTCCTTAATGCGAACCCGTTAACATGGCCCTAACTTACCCTGTAGCTGGCACTCTACACTAGCTCTTCTGACATCTGTAAGATGCTGTACGCGCCATACACATAACAGGTGTAGGATCTTAATTTAACCAGTTTCTCACAGCAGGAAAATTATCCTGCAGCAACAGGAAATGTGAATTACCATCAAACAGGCAAAGCGTCAATACACAACTAAGATTGAATCCTACTACACCGGCTCTGATGCTCGTCGAATGTGGCAGGGCTTGCAAACTATTACGGACTACAAAGGGAAACCCAGCCGCGAGCTGCCCAGTGACGCGAGCCTACCAGATGAGTTAAATGCCTTTTACGCTCGCTTCGAGGCAAGCAACACTGAAGCATGCAAGAGAGCACCAGCTGTTCCAGATGACTGTGTGATCACGCTCTCCGTAGCCAATGTAAGCAAGACCTTTAAACAGGTCAACATTCACAAGGCCGCGGGGCTGGACGTATTACCAGGACGTGTACTCAGAGCATGCGCAGACCAACTGGCAAGTCTTTTCACTGACATTTTCAATCTCTCCCTGACCGAGTCTGTAATACCTACATGTTTTAAGCAGACCACCATAGTCCCTGTGCCCAAAAAGCGAAGGTAACCTGCCTTAATGACTTCCGCCCCGTAACACTCACATTGGTAGCCATGAAGTGCTTTGAAAGGCTGGTCATGGCTCACATCAATACCATCATCCCGGAAACCCAAGACCCACTCCAATTCGCATACCGCCCCAACAGATCCACAGATGACACAATCTCAATCGCACTCCACACTGCCCTTTCCTACCTAGACAAAAGGAACACACATGTGAGAATGCTATTCATTGACTACAGCTCAGCGTTCAACACCATAGTGTCCACAAGGCTCATCACTAAGCTAAGGACCCTGGGACTGAACATCTCCCTCTGCAACTGGATCCTGGACTTCCTGACGGGCCGCCCCCAGGTGGTAAGGGTAGGCAACAACATTTACATTTACATTTTAGTCATTTAGCAGACGCTCTTATCCAGAGCGACTTACAGGAGCAATTAGGGTTAAGTGCCTTGCTCAAGGGCACATTTACGTCATTTAGCAGACTACAAATTGGTGCATTCACCCTATAGCCAGTGGGATAACCACTTTACAATTATACTTTTTTTTTTTTTTTTGGGGGGGGGGGGGGGGGGGGTAGAAGGATTACTTTATCCTATCCCAGGTGTTCCTTAAAGAGGTGGGGTTTCAAATGTCTCCGGAAGGTGGTGAGTGACTCCGCTGTCCTGGCGTCGTGAGGGAGCTTGTTCCACCATTGGGGTGCCAGAGCAGCGAACAGCTTTGACTGGGCTGAGCGGGAACTATGCTTCCGCAGAGGAAGGGGAGCCAGCAGGCCAGAGGTGGATGAACGCAATGCCCTCGCCTGGGTGTAGGGACTGATCAGAGCCTGAAGGTGAGGAGGTGCCGTTCCCCTCACTGCTCCATAGGCAAGCACCATGGTCTTGTAACGGATGCGAGCTTCAACTGGAAGCCAGTGGAGTGTGCGGAGGAGGGGGGTGATGTGAGAGAACTTGGGAAGGTTGAACACCAGACGGGCTGCGGCATTCTGGATGAGTTGTAGGGGTTTAATGGCACAGGCAGGGAGCCCAGCCAACAGCGAGTTGCAGTAATCCAGACGGGAGATGACAAGTGCCTGGATTAGGACCTGTGCCGCTTCCTGTGTAAGGCAGGGTCGTACTCTCCGAATGTTGTAGAGCATGAACCTGCAGGATCGGGTCACCGCCTTGATGTTGGCGGAGAACGACAGGGTGTTGTCCAGGGTCACGCCAAGGCTCTTCGCACTCTGGGAGGAGGACACAACGGAGTTGTCAACCGTGATGGCGAGATCATGGAACGGGCAGTCCTTCCCCGGGAGGAAGAGCAGCTCCGTCTTGCCAGGGTTCAGCTTGAGGTGGTGATCCGTCATCCATACTGATATGTCGGCCAGACATGCAGAGATGCGATTCGCCACCTGGTTATCAGAAGGGGGAAAGGAGAAGATTAGTTGTGTATCGTCAGCGTAGCAATGATAGGAGAGGCCATGTGAGGATATGACAGAGCCAAGTGACTTGGTGTATAGGGAGAAAAGGAGAGGGCCTAGAACTGAGCCCTGGGGGACACAAGTGGTGAGAGCACGTGGTGCGGAGACAGCTTCTCGCCACGCCACTTGGTAGGAGCGACCGGTCAGGTAGGACGCAATCCAGGAGTGAGCCGCGCCGGAGATGCCCAGCTCGGAGAGGGTGGAGAGGAGGATCTGATGGTTCACTGTATCAAAGGCAGCAGACAGGTCTAGAAGGACAAGAGCAGAGGAGAGAGAGTTAGCTTTAGCAGTGCGGAGAGCCTCCGTGACACAGAGAAGAGCAGTCTCAGTTGAATGACCAGTCCTGAAACCTGACTGGTTTGGATCAAGAAGGTCATTCTGAGAGAGATAGCAAGAGAGTTGGCTAAAGACGGCACGCTCAATAGTTTTGGAAAGAAAAGAAAGAAGGGATACTGGTCTGTAGTTGTTGACATCAGTGGGATCGAGTGTTGGTTTTTTGAGAAGGGGTGCAACTCTCGCTCTCTTGAAGACGGAAGGGACATGGCCAGCGGTCAAGGATGAGTTGATCAGCGAGGTGAGGTAGGGGAGAAGGTCACCGGAGATGGTCTGGAGAAGAGAGGAGGGGATGGGGTCAAGCGGGCAGGTTGTTGGGCGGCCTGCAGTCACTAGTCGCAAGATTTTATCTGGAGAGAGAGGGGAGAAAGAAGTCAAAGCATAGGGTAGGGCAGTGTGAGCAGGACCAGCAGTGTCATTAGACTTAACAAACGAGGATCGGATGTCGTCAACCTTCTTTTCAAAGTGGTTGACAAAGTCATCCACAGAGAGGGAGGAGGGGGGGGGGGGGGGGAGGATTCAGCAGTGAGGAGAATGTGGCAAAGAGCTTCCTAGGGTTAGAGGCAGATGCTTGGAATTTAGAGTGGTAGAAAGTAGCCTTAGCAGCAGAAACAGATGAAGAAAATGTAGAGAGGAGGGAGTGAAAAGATGCCAGGTCGGCAGGGAGTTTAGTTTTCTTCCATTTCCGCTCAGCTGCCCGGAGCTCTGTTCTGTGAGCTCGCAATGAGTCATCAAGCCACAGAGCTGGAGGGGAGGACCGAGCCGGCCGGGAGGATAGGGGACACAGGGAGTCAAAGGATGCAGAAAGGGAGGATAGGAGGGTTGAGGAGGCAGAATCAGGAGATTGGAGGGAGAAGGATTGAGCAGAGGGAAGAGATGATAGGATGGAAGAGGAGAGAGTAGTGGGAGAGAGAGAGCGAAGGTTGCGGCGGCGCGTTACCATCTGTGTAGGGGCAGAGTGAGTAGTGTTGGAGGAGAGCGAGAGAGAAAAGGATACAAAGTAGTGGTCGGAGACATGGAGGGGAGTTGCAGTGAGATTAGTAGAAGAGCAACATCTAGTAAAGATGAAGTCAAGCGTATTGCCTGCCTTGTGAGTGGGGGGGGGTGGTGAGAGGGTGAGGTCAAAAGAGGAGAGGAGTGGAAAGAAGGAGGCAGAGAGAAATGAGTCAAATGTAGACGTGGGGAGGTTGAAATCCCCCAAGACTGTGAAGGGTGAGCCATCCTCAGGAAAGGAACTTATCAAGGCGTCAAGCTCATTGATGAACTCTCCAAGGGAACCTGGAGGGCGATAGATGACAAGGATATTAAGCTTAAATGGGCTAGTGACTGTGACAGCGTGGAATTCAAATGAGGAGATAGACAGATGGGTTAGGGGAAAAATTGAGAATGACCACTTGGGAGAGATGAGGATTCCTGTGCCACCACCCCTCTGACCAGATGCTCTCGGGGTATGCGAGAACACATGGTCAGACGAGGAGAGAGCAGTAGGAGTAGCAATGTTTTCAGTGGTAATCCATGTTTCCGTCAGTGCCAGGAAGTCGAGGGACTGGAGGGTGGCATAGGCTGGGATGAAGTCAGCCTTGTTGGCGGCAGAACGGCAGTTCCAGAGGCTGCCTGAGACCTGGAACTCCAGGTGTGTGGTGCGTGCAGGGACCACCAGGTTAGAGAGGCAGCAGCCACGCGGTGTGAGGCGTTTGTGTAGCCTGTGCGGAGAGGAGAGAACAGGGATAGGCAGAGGCATAGTTGACAGGCTGCAGCAGATGGCTACAATAATGCAGAGGAGATCGGGATGAAATGAACTAAACATCAGGGAAAGGAGAGAGCAGGCCTCCCTCACCAAAAAAATAATATATATATAACTCTCCCAACTTCCACCTCAGAAACTATAATTGTTTCACTGAACCACCCGAGTAAAACTCTCCCAACTTCCACTTTAGAAATTAGAATTGTTGTAAACTACAGCAGACTGTTATCAGTAGCTGTAATTAAGTACAGCAGCTACCAACCACACATCTGCCACACTGATCCTCAACACGGGGACCCCTCAGGGGTGCGTGCTTAGTCCCCTCCTGTACTCCCTGTTCACCCACAACTGCATGGCCAAGCACGACTCCAAAACCATCATGAAGTTTGCTGACGACACAACAGTGGTAGGCCTGATCACCGACAACAATGAGACAGCCTATAGGGAGGAGGTCAGACAACCTCTCCCTCAGCGTGAGCAAGACAAAGGAGCTGATCGTGGACTACAGGAAATGAAGGGCCGAACACACCCCCATTCACATCGATGGGGCTGTAGTGGAGCGGGTCGAGAGTTTCAAGTTCCTTGGTGTCCACATCACCAACAAACTATCATGGTCCAAACACACCAAGACAGTTGTGAAGAGGGCACGACAACACCTTTTCCCCCTCAGGAGACTGAAAAGATTTGGCATGGGTCCCCAGATCCTCAAAAAGTTATACAGCTGCACTATCAAGTGCATCCTGACCGGTTGTATCACCGCTTGGTATGGCAACTGCTCGGCCTCCGACCATAAGGTGCTACAGAGGGTAGTGCGTACGGCCCAGTACATCACTGGGGCCAAGCTTCCGCCTGTGGATACAGCAGGCATCATTGTTGAGGGCAGAGCGACTGAGGGAGACTGAAATAGTACTGTGGCTTTTACTGAAGATTTGACAAGGCATCGAGGTTGACTTCACCAGTGGGTGTAGACTAGAGAGCTCAATTGGAAGGCTTCAACACTGATCTGTTGGGGATCTAAACACACTGTTGTTTTTTGTTCAGTCTGAGAAAAAGCTTGCTGGCAGCTGTTTACTGTAGGCCTATAGTCTCTTAGCAGAGGGCTGTTACAGTGAACCAAATGAATTAACACATCCACTGGCTCTGCCGACCAACCATGCACGGCACTGTTCACATTTGGTGAGGCTCCAGAACTAGTGTCCCTGCAAATGGAGCCGTTCCCACAGAAAGAATGCCATTAAAAGCAATTCTCAAGGCTAATTTGTTTCACAACACAGGATCTCTCTCTCTCTCTCTCTCTCTCTCTCTCTCTCTCTCTCTCTCTCTCTCTCTCTCTCTCTCTCTCTCTCTCTCTCTCTCTCTCTCTCTCTCTCTCTCTCTCTCTCTCTCTCTCTCTCTCTCTCTCTCTCTCTCTCTCTCTCTCTCTCTCTCTCTCTCTCTCTCTCTCTCTCTCTCTCATTATTTGATTGTTTGTGTCCTTTACAGGATTACAGGAGAGGAGAGGAGTAGAGAAGGAGCCCTGTGATCTGGTAGGATAACATCTATGTTGGGATCAAACTGTGTGTGGTGTGATAGCATCCTGTGGCAGACAGATGTGGCAGTCTTATCAGAGCAGCCTGCCAGATAGACAGGCCACAGCACCACCACCACCTGGCTGTCTGTCTGACACATCTAGATAACTGAGACCAGACAGACACACACTGATTCAATCACAGATGGGCACACAATCACTCCTGCCTCCCCTCTCCAGCTCCTCATCTCCCAAAACACACATACAACCTTAAAGGGATGGGGGATAGACTGTATGCCATAACTAAAAATGCTGGGGGGGCTTTCTTCCAATGTTGCCATGTGTCATTGAATGAACTAGCACAGAGAAACATCTCTAAATAATAATTTGCAATTGTTATGGGACAAATGTTTGCTTTGGAATATTAGCAAACGTCAAGATTCCAGATTCCAGATTGTTGCTGTTTTAGCACCTAGCCATCTACCCAGTGCGGCATAGCATGACTCCCCACTGGGCAAAAATGTGTTGAATCAACGTTGTTTCCCCATCATTTCAACCAAAATAATCTATGTGGTGACCTTGAATCAATGTGAAAAACTGATTGGATTTGCAGAAATCCATCAACGTAAGGGCATTTCTTATTTTTTTCATCTAACCTTTAACCTAAATACAAAGACATTTTGAAATGCTTTGTTGATTTCATGTTGAATTCACGTTAGTTGACAACTCAACCAAATGTAAATCAAAACTAGACGTTGAAGTGACGTCTGTGGCCAGTGGGTCTGTTGTGACAACAGCAAGCAACCACTTCAGCCACCCGACTAAGAAAGCAAACACAATTACTACATCAATTATTCTCCTCTGATTACTCTTGGCTTATAATTATAGAGCTTGCAGGCCGGTTGGCTTTTAGCCTTAATTCAATAAACTTGTTTGTGCATTGTGGTGAGAGTGGCTTGCAGCTGTTGATTTGCAGCTGGGTGATGTCTGTGCAGGTTCAGGTGGCGCACATCCTCAGAGATGTTCCATGAGGCTCCCTATTTCTTCTATAGTACCACAACATACTGTACACCTTAAACTCCCTGAAACTGACACACTCCCATTTAAACACCATGTTCCTCTGTGTCCACATTACTAAGGATCTATCATGGTCTAAACACACCAACACAGTTGTGAGGAGGGGACGATAATGCTTCTTCCCCCTCAGGAGGCTGAAAAGATTTGGCATGGACCCTCAGATCCTCAAAAAGTTATACAGCTACACCATTGAGAGCAACTTGACTGGCTGCATCACCGCTTGGTACGGCAACTGCTTGGCATCTGACTGCAAGGCGCTACAGAGGGTAATGCGTACAGCCCAGTACTTCCTGCCATACAGGACCTCTATACCAGGCGGTATCAGAGGAAGGCACAAAAAATTGTCAAAGACTCCAGTCACCCAAGACATAGACTGTTCTATCTGCTACCGCACAATAAGCGGTACCGATGCACCAAGTCTGGAACCAACAGGACTCTGAACAAATTCTACCCCCAAGCCATTCAACTGCTAAATAGTTAGTTAAATAGTTAACCAATAGCTACCCGGACTATCTGCATTGACCCTTTTTGTACTAACTTTTTTTTGACTCACATACGCTGCTGCTACTGTTTATTATTTATCCTGTTGTCTAGTCACTTTATTCCTAGATATCTACCTCAATTACCTTGTACCGCTGCACACATCAACTCGGTACTGGTACCCCGTGTATATAGCCACGTTATCGTTACTCATTGTGTATTATTACGTGTTATTACTTTTCTATTATTTCTCCATTTTCTTTCTCTCTGCATTGTTTGGAAGGGCCCGTTAGTAAGTATTTCACTGTTAGTCTACACCTGTTGTTTACGAAGCATGTGACAAATAAAATTGTGTTAAAAATTATTTTAAACACAAGCAATCTCAATGGGATCACCTGTATGAATAAAGGATACATAAAATTGATAGATCAGTCATGTGATGGAGGTCAAACATACTTTCTGAGGTGGAGTGGAGATCTCTGCAGATCTGTCCAGATCTCTCCAGCCTAAATGAAAAGAGGTGAGTTGATAAACTGATTGATTTGGGAGATAGACTGACCGGGAGTTGCCCTTGAGTGATGTGAAACTGATAATAAACCTGTTGGATTTTTCTATACTGGAGAGGGAGAAAAAAACACAACCCTAACAAACTCAGTCAATCCAGTGTGTCTCTATAGTCAATCCAGAGACACTATAGAGACACTTATAGGTCCTACATCCAGTTCTGCTGCTAGATATGAGGGCAGGGTGGTTGTGTAGTACACCAAAGGGGCTCCTCCTACATTCACTCCAACATTTGAGCTCATGAATGAGAATAATAGATGAGAATGTAAAAGCAGAATCCTTACCATTTCCTCTTTAATAGACTGTCACTGATATCCAGTTCAAGGTCTCTGGGTCAGTCTTTTCTATCACCTGAGGACTGCACATCAGCCATTTAAGCCTCTCTTCCTGCCTGGTTCAAACAAAGGGTTGACACTCATACTAAGGAGAGGTATTTTGATAAAGGCACTGAATCTAATATTTTCACAGTTTGACAGCGCTTTCAAAGCCTGCACATTGAATAATAAGCCTGGTGACAAAACCGCAGTAATGGTCTAAAGAATATAACACGCAGGTAATAAGTCTGGTGGGAGCATATCTGCCACCCCAGTAGGGAGAGGTCCATTATGGTGATAAGTGATGTCTATAGCCCTAGTGGGAGGACACTGCAGACATCATTGTTGAAGGCAGACTGAGGATTCAGCCAGTGGCGTAGCTCAGTTCCGCTCAAAACTCGACTGGAATTTCACCACAAAATAAACATTTTGGGGGGCTGGTTTCCCAGACCCAGATTAAGCATAATAATGGACGCAAAAGCACTTTAAAATCAGATGTATTTTAGTCTATGAGTAGGCTTAGTCTGGGTCTGAGATACAGGCCCTTGGTGTCCTACAGTTGAAGTCGGAGGTTTACATACACTTAGGTTGGAATCATTAAAACTCATTTTTTCAACCACTCCACAAATTTCTTGTTAACAAACTATAGTTTTGGCAAGTTGGTTAGGACATCTACTTTGTGCATGACACAAGTAATCTGTCCAACAATTGTTTACAGACAGATTATTTCACTTATAATTCACTGTATCACAATTCCAGTGGGTCAGAAGTTTACAGACACTAAGTTGACTGTGCCTTTAAACAGCTTGGAAAATTCCAGAAAATGATGTCATGGCTTTAGAAGCTTCTGATAGGCTAATTGACACCATTTGAGTCAATTGGAGGTGTACCTGTGGGTGTATTTCAAGGCCTACCTTCAAACTCAGTGCCTCTTTGCTTGACTTCATGGGAAAATCAAAAGAAATCAGCCAAGACCTCAGAAAAAAAATGGTAGACCTCCACAAGTCTGGTTCATCCTTGGGAGTATCGTATCTGAAGATTATGCCTTTGTTAAATGTTTTTCATGACGAAATGGAATGTTGGTTGTTCAGGCCAGAGGGGGGATGTTTTATGATGTTATTTGAAATGTGCCGCTTGGAGGGTGACGCCCGAGGGGAGACTGGTGATTGGCCAGAAGAGGGGGTAACCCTTATTTTGGTAGTGTCTATATAAGAAGGGTTTTGGACAATAAACCCCAGAGTGGTTATTATAATTCGAGGCAACTACTCTCCAGACGACGCGTGTCTGTAATTTATGCTGTAACCTCGTGGTATGAATAAAAACCTCTGACACGATGCAGCATAGCTGGACTCTTTTGTTGACAGCAATGATGACCACCATTCATCATATACGACAGGAGCAATTTCCAAATGCCTGAAGATACACGTTCATCTGTACAAACAATAGTACGCAAGTATTTAACACCATGGGACCACGCAGCCGTCATACCTCTCAGGAAGGAGACGCGTTCTGTCTCCTAGAGATGAACGTACTTTGGTGCGAAAAGTGCAAATCAATCCCAGAACAACAGCAAAGGACCTTGTGAAGATGCTGGAGGAAACAGGTACAAAAGTATCTATATCCACAGTAAAACTAGTCCTATATCGACATAACCTGAAAGGCCACTCAGCAAGGAAGAAGCCACTGCTCCAAAACCGCCATAAAAAAGCCAGACTATGGTTTGCAACGGCACATGGGGACAAAGATCGTACTTTTTGGAGAAATGTCCTCTGGTCTGATGAAACAAAAATAGAACTGTTTGGCCATAATGACCATCGTTATGTTTGGAGAAAAAGGGGGGCTGCATGCAAGCCGAAGAACACCATCCCAACCGTGAAGCACGGGGGTGGCAGCAACATGCTGTGGGGGTGCTTTGCTGCAGGAGGGGCTTGTGCACTTTACAAAATAGGAAGGAAAATTATGTGGATATATTGAAGCAACATCTCAAGACATTAGTCAGGAAGTTAAAGCTTGGTCACAAATGGGTCTTCCAAATGGACAATGACCCCAAGCATACTTCCAAAGTTGTGGCAAAAGGGCTTAAGGACAACAAAGTCAAGGTATTGGAGTGGCCATCACAAAGCCCTGACCTCAATCCTATAGAAAATGTGTGGGCAGAACTGAAAAAGCGTGTGCGAGCAAGGAAGCCTACAAACCTGACTCAGTTACACCAGCTCTGTCAGGAGGAATGGGCCAAAATTCACCCAATTTATTGTGGGAAGCTTGTGGAAGGCTACCCGAAACTTTTGACCCAAATTAAACAATTTAAAGGCAATGCTACCAAATACTAATTGAGTGTATGTAAACTTCTGACCCACTGGGAATGTGATGAAAGAAATAAAAGCTGAAATACATAATTCTCTCCACTATTATTCTGACATTTCACATTCTTAAAATAAAGTGGTGATCCCAACTGACCTAAGACAGGGAATGTTTACTAGGATTAAATGTCAGGAATTGTGAAAAACTGAGTTTAAATGTATTTGGCTAAGGTGTATGTAAACTTCCGACTTCAACTGTATATATCTCTAAGACTAGATGTGTTGGGTGAAATCCATGGGTTGTAGACACTCCCCCACAGGCAGTCTGGTTGTGGAGACCCTGCTGCACAACAGGACCATCCCTCATTCTTACGTACTCCTCTCCCTCCCCACGTGGCCCAATGGAACAACAAGATAAAGAGGCTAGCTGCCCTGTGCTAATCAGTCCTCTGGATTACAGGAACAGAGGCCCAGACAGAGACTAACTCCACACATAAAGAATTATGGACAGCTCGCTGCGCTCTATTCAATCTGTGTCTCTGAAGTTCAGCGTGATTGAAACTTAAAGGCAATGTGCCCACGTCACCGAAGGCTGCATTCACGGTAAACGCTGCATGTCAGCTCAATCGAAAATGACCTTTACATTTCTATTGCGCGATCTGTAATGCTTCAGCGACACAGATTGAATAGAGCCCCAACACTACAGGATCAAACACACCCTGATAAACCACAGAATATCACACAGAGGCTGGTCAAAGTAGGCATACAGTGATTTACTACAAACTGTGAACTTGAACAACATGAAGAAGATGTAAGAAGACTTCTCATGACAAAATGTTTTCACATTTTTGTCATTTGTGCTCTCTTTTAAGTAAACAGCTAAATGAAAGACACACACATAAAAAGACACACAAGCCAGTGTTTCAGAGCTGAGTACTCCTCACATCCTTACAGGGTCCTCTCAGAGCTGAGTACTCCTCACATCCTTACAGGGTCCTCTCAGAGCACAGTACTCCTCACATCCTTACAGGGTCCTCTCAGAGCTGAGTACTCCTCACATCCTTTCAGTGTCCTCTCAGAGCTGAGTACTCCTCACATCCTTACAGGGTCCTCTCACTTGCCGCCTCCGGGCTCTCCCATGCTGTTCACTAACTGTTGTTCCTCCACCCTCTCTCATCTCTCCCTCTCTCATTCACAACCACTCAAGCTTCAGTTTGATTTCTACTGATATATAGACTAGCCACAGATGGATCCACCACTCCACCCTCTCCTCCAAAGCTCACAGTGTCCAATTCCTGTCTTTAAATTCCTTTTCGATTCAATTTCTCTCTACGCTCCTTTTCGCCTATCTATCTTGGCCCTCCTCTTACCACTCAAACCATCCACTTTTCTCCCTCTCTCCCCAGTGGCAATAAATTAATAAAACCAAAAGCTTACCTTGACTTGGAAGAGTTCCAGTGTTGTGTTGGATAATCATAGCCAGCTAGCTAACATAGCATCCCTCTGTTTGAGTAACTAAACTAGCCAGCTGCATTTGACAGCTAAGTAAGTGAAATTTTAAAAAATGACGAAATCTCTCTCTCTCTCTCTCTCTCACTTGCTTCTCCTTCATTTTAGAATAAATTAATTTGTTGAAAACTGTTCAACTATTGTCTTTCTCTCTCTTTGAGTCAACTACTCACCACGTTTTATGCACTGCAGTGCTAGCTAGCTGTAGCTTATGCTTTCAGTACTAGATTCATTCTCTGATCCTTTGATTGGGTGGACAACATGTCAGTTCATGCTGCAAGAGCTCTGATAGGTTGGAGGACGTCCTCCGGAAGTCTATGGAATGGGGTGAGAACCAAGAGCCTCCTAGGTTTTATATTGAAGTCAATGTACCAAGAGGAGAACGGAAGCTAGCTGTCCTCCGGCTACACCATGGTGCTACCCTACAGAGTGCTGTTGAGGCTACTGTAGACCTTCATTGCAAAACAGTGTGTTTTAATCAATTATTTGGTGACATGCGAATATATTTAGTATAGTTTTATCTAAAAAGGATAACCTTTTCAATGTTTTACCATTTTAATTTTTATGAAATTCACTGAGGAGGATGGTCCTCCCCTTCCTCCTCTGAGGAGCCTCCACTGATGGAAATTATTAATTGAAGCACAGCAATACTCGTGAATATCTGCTCCAAAGAATGGATTTGAAGAACCGCTTAAAGCTTAATCAAATGTAACTTCAACTTCATCCTTGCAATGTGACTTTTGAAGGGCAAAAACTGGGCATAGGTAGCCTACTACTGGTAGTACTATTTTCTCAGAGCAGCAAAATCTCCTAGCCTTCCAGAGCCAGACATTAACATCAGGTTAGATTTGGTACACTCCAGTATGTAGCTGTATTTACTGTGGGATCAGATGTTACTTTTTTTTTAAACATTTTTTAGTCATTTAGCAGACGCTCTTATCCAGAGCGACTTACAGTTAGTGAGTGCATACATTTTCATACTGTGTAAGTGTAAGATAATTGGGAGAAGGTACCACAGCTACACTGGCTTTACCTACAGAGATGTGAAGCCGAACACTGGCAGATACATTATCTGGAGTTGTGGCTCTCTCAAATCCTGACAATAATTCTTAATGATAGAACCACAGGTACAGGAAGGTGTCATTTTCACATAACTAGCCGTTTAACTCTTTTGTTGGAACACCATTTAAGATCAAAACTGTGTATTGCAGCCAGTATCCGACAGGATAACTGCTGTTGTTTGAGGTTTCAAACTTCAGAAGAAGAAAGCAGGATATACAGTGGGGGAAAAAAGTATTTAGTCAGCCACCAATTGTGCAAGTTCTCCCACTTAAAAAGATGAGAGAGGCCTGTAATTTTCATCATAGGTACACGTCAACTATGACAGACAAAATGAGAAAACAAAATCCAGAAAATCACATTGTAGGATTTTTAATGAATTTATTTGCAAATTATGGTGGAAAATAAGTATTTGGTCAATAACAAAAGTTTCTCAATACTTTGTTATATACCCTTTGTTGGCAATGACACAGATCAAACGTTTTCTGTAAGTCTTCACAAGGTTTTCACACACTGTTGCTGGTATTTTGGCCCATTCCTCCATGCAGATCTCCTCTAGAGCAGTGATGTTTTGGGGCTGTCGCTGGGCAACACTGACTTTCAACTCCCTCCAAAGATTTTCTATGGGGTTGAGATCTGGAGACTGGCTAGGCCACTCCAGGACCTTGAAATGCTTCTTACGAAGCCACTCCTTCGTTGCCCGGGCGGTGTGTTTGGGATCATTGTCATGCTGAAAGACCCAGCCATGTTTCATCTTCAATGCCCTTGCTGATGGAAGGAGGTTTTCACTCAAAATCTCACGATACATGGCCCCATTCATTCTTTCCTTTACACGGATCAGTCGTCCTGGTCCCTTTGCAGAAAAACAGCCCCAAAGCATGATGTTTCCACCCCCATGCTTCACAGTAGGTATGGTGTTCTTTGGATGCAACTCAGCATTCTTTGTCCTCCAAACACGACGAGTTGAGTTTTTACCAAAAAGTTATATTTTGGTTTCATCTGACCATATGACATTCTCCCAATCCTCTTCTGGATCATCCAAATGCACTCTAGCAAACTTCAGACGGGCCTGGACATGTACTGGCTTAAGCAGGGGGACACGTCTGGCACTGCAGGATTTGAGTCCCTGGCGGCGTAGTGTGTTACTGATGGTAGGCTTTGTTACTTTGGTCCCAGCTCTCTTCAGGTCATTCACTAGGTCCCCCCGTGTGGTTCTGGGATTTTTGCTCACCGTTCTTGTGATCATTTTGACCCCACGGGGTGAGATCTTGCGTGGAGCCCCAGCTCAAGGGAGATTATCAGTGGTCTTGTATGTCTTCCATTTCCTAATAATTGCTCCCACAGTTGATTTCTTCAAACCAAGCTGCTTACCTATTGCAGATTCAGTCTTCCCAGCCTGGTGCAGGTCTACAATTTTGTTTCTGGTGTCCTTTCACAGCTCTTTGGTCTTGGCCATAGTTGAGTTTGGAGTGTGACTGTTTGAGGTTGTGGACAGGTGTCTTTTATACTGATAACAAGTTCAAACAGGTGCCATTAATACAGGTAACGAGTGGAGGACAGAGGAGCCTCTTAAAGAAAAAGTTACAGGTCTGTGAGAGCCAGAAATCTTGCTTGTTTGTAGGTGACCAAATACTTATTTTCCACCATAATTTGCAATAAATTCATTAAAAATCCTACAATGTGATTTTCTGGATTTTTTCCCCTCAATTTGTCTGTCATAGTTGACGTGTACCTATGATGAAAATTACAGGCCTCTCTCATCTTTTTGAGTGGGAGAACTTGCACAATTGGTGGCTGACTAAATACTTTTTTTCCCCACTGTATGTCTGTCTGGCCCTTAGACTTTAGCTCACTGCACTATTCTAATAAGAACTAAAAGCCTCTCTTTCAGATGCTTATCCAGGACATTGCAGGATTTATCTGCAAAACTGATGCTGCTGCCGACACAAAAGTATCTGCCAGAGATAAAACAGAGAGGGAAGGCTGATGTACAAATTCCCTCAAGCCTGTGATCTGTACTATTTAAAAGTGACTGTGGGTAGTACTCACCTTATCAGAATCCCACTTCCCACACTGTGCCGTACTTTCTTAATTAAACACTGGAGGACAGCTTGGGGAAAAACAGCTGACAACTGAGCAAGTGTTTCTCTTAAGATTGGGAGCCAATTTCAATACTAACCCAAGATGGTGGGTGGCAGTGGTGTATATACAGTTGAAGTCGGAAGTTTACATACACCTTAGCCAAATACATTTAAACTCAGTTTTTCACAATTCCTGACTTTTAATCCTAGTAAAAATTCCCTGTCTTAGGTCAGTTAGGATCACCACTTTATTTTAAGAATGTGAAATGTCAGAATAATAGTAGAGAGAATGATTTATTTCAGCTTTTATTTCTTTCATCACATTCCCAGTGGGTCAGAAGTTTACATACACTCAATTAGTATTTGGTAGCATTTGCCTTTAAATTGTTTAACTTGGGTCAAAAGTTTCGGTTAGCCTTCCACAAGCTTCCCACAATAAGTTGGGTGAATTTTGGCCCATTCCTCCTGACAGAGCTGGTGTAACTGAGTCAGGTTTGTAGGCCTCCTTGCTCGCACACACTTTTTCAGTTCTGCCCACACATTTTCTATAGGATTGAGGTCAGGGCTTTGTGATGGCCACTCCAATACTTTGACTTTGTTGTCCTTAAGCCCTTTTGCCACAACTTTGAAAGTATGCTTGGGGTCATTGTCCATTTGGAAGACCCATTTGTGACCAAGCTTTAACTTCCTGACTGATGTCTTGAGATGTTGCTTCAATATATCCACATAATTTTCCTTCCTCATGATGCCATCTATTTTGTAAAGTGCACAAGCCCCTCCTGCAGCAAAGCACTCCCACAGCATGATGCTGCCACCCCCGTGCTTCACGGTTGGGATGGTGTTCTTCGGCTTGCAAGCAGACCCCTTTTTCCTCCAAACATAACGATGGTCATTATGACCAAACAGTTCTATTTTTGTTTCATCAGACCAGAGGACATTTCTCCAAAAAGTACGATCTTTGTCCCCATGTGCAGTTGCAAACCGTAGTCTGGCTTTTTTATGGCGGTTTTGGAGCAGTGGCTTCTTCCTTGCTGAGCGGCCTTTCAGGTTATGTCGATATAGGACTCGTTTTACTGTGGATATAGATACTTTTGTACCTGTTTCCTCCAGCATCTTCACAAGGTCCTTTGCTGTTGTTCTGGGATTGATTTGCACTTTTCGCACCAAAGTACGTTAATCTCTAGAAGACAGAACGCGTCTCCTTCCTGAGCGGTATTACGGCTGCATGGTCCCATTGTGTTTATACTTGCGTACTATTGTTTGTACAGATGAACGTGGTACCTTCAGGTGTTTGGAAATTGCTCCCAAGGATGAACCAGACTTGTGGAGGTCTACAATTTTTTTTCTGAGGTCTTGGCTGATTTCTTTTGATTTTCCCATGATGTCAACCAAAGAGGCATTGAGTTTGAAGGTAGGCCTTGAAATACATCCACAGGTACACCTCCAATTGACTCAAATGATGTCAATTAGCCTATCAGAAGCTTCTAAAGCCATGACATCCTTTTCTGGAATTTTCCAAGCTGTTTAAAGTCACTGTCAACTTAGTGTATGTAAACTTCTGACCCATTGGAATTGTGATACAGTGAATTATAAGTGAAATAATCTGTCTGTAAACAATTGTTGGAAAAATTACTTGTGTCATGCACAAAGTAGCTGTCCTAACCGACTTGCCAAAACTATAGTTTGTTAACAAGAAATGTGTGGAGTGGTTGAAAAACGAGTTTTAATGACTCCAACCTAAGTGTATGTAAACTTCCGACTTCAACTGTATCTGTAACATTTCTGCTCCGAATTGCTCCGTACCTTTGCTAAACAAAACAGCTAAAAGGTTAAAAGTGGAGAGAGTCAATCTACCCTCCCTTGGGCAAAAATGGGATCTATAGCATTAGCCAGCATGAACCCTGTGGTGGTCAGGCAGGAGAGAGACAAATACTGTCCATTAAAGTTAAATTTATGTAGAGACAACTTTAAATCAAAGAACAAGGTTGGATTTTCTCTTATTTTAGAAGATTTCTGGGACTATTTTGCAGACAGAAGATGCTGTCCCTGAGATCTATGGTGTGATGAAAGATGTGTGTGCTGCCTCAGATCAGTACTATGACACTGTTCAAACTGAAGACCAGAGAGAATGGAAATAGAGTAGAATGTCAACAGCAAAGTATCTCTCCACAGCAGCAGCGGGCTCTGGGAAGGTGATATCAAGTCCAAACGGAAAGGAAAGCGGTTAGGAAGGAGAATATTTTGCCTCAGGAAGTACAGGAGGTTTAATGGGATTTCACCGTTATCATCCGGGGCCAGATACTGCAAATCCCATCCACATCCCCATGGTGAAGACCTGAATGATAATGACCAGCTATATTTAAGACACTTGCTGCTGCTGTTCAAGTGAAAAACCAGGATGAAACAAACTAGAGAAGGAAAGCTGAATCATGCTACAGTGTCAGATGGATAGATCCCTAGTCGTTATTATAAGAACAAGGGAGACTTGCAGTCAAAAAGGTGTAGGTCTGATGAAAATTACAGGCAAAGGGTGCAAATGAAATTACGGAAAAAGTGTCAATGAAGTGTCATGTTTTCGCTTAGTTTTTTCTCTTCAGTCCTCTCTGAAAAAAGCAGACATTGTACAGGTGCAAACAGTTTGTAAATTGGCCCATGATGTACAGTATACAGCAGTAAGACCAGTCTGGAAATAACCTGTGCATGCTTCACTGAGCAGAAACTTATTGAGCCTCTGCTGTGCTTGGCCGTGCTAATCATTCCTTGGCTTGAGCGTGTCCTCTCCAGTGGAACATCATCATCTCATTATACTGTTCTAAGAGTACTCTTCCTCATCCTGGACCTGTCTGCTTAACATGTCTGGAAATCACCAAGCCTCTCCCGCTCTGCCTGAATACAAATCAGCATAAACCTAGAACTCATATGTTTTCATAGGTGGTGCATTTTATGAATTAAAATAATCTGCCTGAACACACATCCCCATACCTTGGAACTCATATGTATTCGGATGGCGTGAATACTAAAGTAATCATTCCAAAGTAATGAAGAATTTAAATATTTACACATGGGCAGTGATGTTTTCCACAGAAGGAGTAAGGAGTTAGCAAGGAGATGGAGGAGGAGGCAGAGCTCCCTCCCTGTGTTGCTGACCTTTCCTCCTCACAGCTAGATGAGTGGTAGTAAATTGCTCCTGAAGAGCTAGCTGTGCTCCACGGCCTGTAGGCTGCCACCAATACATAATCCTGCTGACATTTCAATAGGCTGCCCCCCTTTCCACCCCCCTCCACGCCGCGCGCCACTCACCAAGGCCTTTCCACAAACAATTATTTATCACGTCCCAGACAGGAGGATAGTGAGGGGTGGAGTTTACAGATCCAGTATGCATTTTTCTTGCACCTTTCTTTTACAGAGGTGGCTCTTCCTTCTTTCTTCCTAAGATTTCTATCATTGAAAGCCATCTACACACACAGTTGCATGCATGCACTCTCACACACACACAATTTACAGGGTTTTTCACATCCAAAGACAGACAGATCTAGGTGAAAGACAGCAGGGCTAATAACTATTGAGCTGTGTTTAAGGCATTACGTAAAGCCCTCTAGATCTACATTTTAGTCATTTAGCAGACGCTCTTATCCAGAGCAACTTACAGGAGCAATTAGGGTTAAGTGCCTTGCTCAAGGGCACATCGACAGATTTTTCACCTAGTCAGCTCGGGGATTAGAACCAGCAACCTTTCGGTTACTGGCACAACGCTCTTAACCACTAAGCTACCTGCCGCCCCGAGATCTGTCTGCATTACGTAAAGCCCTCTAGATCTGTCTGCATTATGTAAAGCCCTCTAGATCTGTCTGCTGTGCAATGATGTCCCTTAATTAAAGAGCATGTGGAGCCAAGCATGTAGCATTGGTCTCTCCAGGGGGAGTCCAGCCACACCGGGACAGAGGCAGAAGCCACGGAGCCCTTTAAATCTCATGAATACCACCCAGTGATCCCACCAGCTCCCTGGAGGCATGTGGGGTTTAGCCAGGCCACAGTTCTACCCCTGTAGACCTTCCTCACAGATTTCCTCTCTCTGTGTGTTTGAGGGTAAGAGCGTCGTACAGATCTCTGTGACTAGCAAATACAATGATGACACATGCAGTGGGGTGAATCTGAGTGTATTAATGGAGGATCTTCCTGCTTTGTTCTATGGAGACATCCTTAGGAGATGCTGACAAACATCTCTTCTGTTTGTAATTCTGAAATCCAATTGGGGTTGGAGATATAGTGGGAAGTGCAACAAGATGACTGGAGATGTTGAGGCAGCCAGCGATGAAATTGACAGAGATTGGGAGAAGACACAAGGGGGCAACATTATAGATCGGGCAGGTAGTCAAAGCCGTAAAGAACATGACCCCAGATCAGATCTGCCTGTCCTGGAGCTATAGACATCTGCTCTGCTCTTCTCTCTTCTTCAACCTGCCTATGTTCCTGTGTGTCAATCCACTTCCTGATCAGCTGTCAAGGCCCGCTCTCGGGAGGCCAATGAAATGGCCTGACCTTGAGCAAGAGAGCAGATTGCCAGCGGAGGGGAGTGTTGGCCCAGGGAGAGAGGGGATTTCACCACCGTACCGCAGCCTAATGGAATGCTTTCCAAGGAACGGTGAGTGAGTGATGGCTCAGCGTCAAAGAGCCTCCCATCTGTAACCATAAACCTGGAAGACATTAGAAAATAGTCAATAACTTTGTCAATTCACACACAGACACACAGACACACACAGACACACAAACACACACACACACACACACACACACAAACACAGTACACACACATACACACACACACTGTTGTACACACACTCAGTATACTTGGTGTACACATTGGCTCGTGTTCAGGGCTGGATTCCCTACTGCAGGGACTTAATGCTCCCTAACTAACAGAACAGCCAACGTTAGTCCTTGGAGTCAAGGTTGCTATTGAACAACCCATCGGAAGTAGAGATATAGGCACTTATGCAGAGAAGTCTGGTCCCTATAGACTGACCGACACAGGGCTGGTTCCCAATGACAGGTAGAGACCGAAGATACAGCAATCCTCCATCACTGCTAATGTGCTTGACTGGACTAATCAATATCACTGTACAGTATGTGAGCATGTTATAAGAGAGGCTGTTAAATGAATGGGAATGGAACTGGCTGGAGCAAAGAGAGGTCTCCCTCCCTGCCTCCCTCGTAATAATACTGGAGCTCCTGACATCTCCAGGAAGAATCATTTTAATTTATGTTATCTGCATTAGGCCATTAGACACCAGTCAAAACGTTTGAGAAAATGTGGTCTAAATCAGATTGGAGATGACTGAGCTGTAGGCCTATTCTCTGGTCTAGCTCTTTCAAGGAATATGAATTACAAATTAAACCAACACTTCATTGATTTAAAAAAAATAATAGAGTTTTGTAACTGATTATTAGGGTTAATGTGATAGGGTTTAATCATTTAGTAAAGATGTTTTGATACAAAAACGTTTCTAAATGAATGTATATATCTGGGGATGCATCCTCTTGTGTTGATATTGTGATGTGGGTGTTCATTTTGTTTTGGCTTCTGCCTAGGAGAGGGTTCACTTTGCGTCATCCAAGTGTCGGGGAGAGGGAGGGAGGGTGATGAGAATTTATGCTATTGCCCAACATCCTTCTGCAGTCCAGAGAATTCGAAAGTTTTTTCATAATTAATAATGAAATGGCTCGTGACTGGGCGCACCATTACTGGGGCTCAACTAATCATAATCAAGATGCTACTGATTAACATGTAGTGCTCCTTTAAAAACAAGCTCTGGCAACCAGAGATGCACATTAAAACCCAATTATGTTTGTTATGATTTATTTGTGCTGCTGCGTCTAATGACGTTTGTGAAAACATGCAGTGATTAGATAGCATTTGTGAGAGAACCACAGTCTGGACTTCACTGGTCAAACATATAGAGTTTAGAACACCACATTCTGCTACTGTGGGAAGCAGGAGCTTTGAGATCATATGCTCACATCACTCTTGTCCCAATCTGAGACACAAATAAACTAAACACCACAAGAAGTTCAAAACAAAAACATCTTTAGTGAGCTTAAAGCTTACTCTAACGGCAGATGTCTATGCAAACAACTCGTCAAACCAGAGTCTTCAATAGAAGCTCATCTAAAAAAGTAGTTGTCTACTGTGCCCTACAAATACTGTAGCTTAGCGTAAGTGCAGAGTGAAAGCAGTGCTGCCTAAACCACTGACAGCATGTTAAACAACCTTTGAGTGGAAATCTCTGAACTACACAGGACATACTCTTTAATTGTGTTTCTCTGTCTCCAGTCTGATAGGGTGGAACTTAAAATGGAGCACAGTAGGTATAACAACTCACTGTACAGTAACAGTGTAGTAGTAGGGGAATGGGCTGACCGACAAAGGCAGAGCATTGTAGAGAACTGAGGCTGCTTCAGTCCTGGCATAACAGCATGTTGATGTGTTGGTACCATTATTTGTACCATAAGCAAAGCTCCCTTCAAGACATGCAAATTAACCTCAATAAAACAATGCTGATGACTTCATCTAACATCAAGGACATCAGGACACTGTCAGGGAGGTAATCAACAATGTAATCACCACCAGGCAGACAGACGGACAGACAAGCTCTCATATTAATACCAGCCTGACAGAGACAGAGAGACTGGAGGGCAAACTCATCTCCCGCTCTCGTCATCTTCATGATTAAGGACATGCTCCTCGTAACACCTGCTAATTAACAGGACTCTTCTATCACCCTGTGAGTGATTCACCGATACTAATTCAAAATAAAATCAAACGTATTGGTTGCGTACACATATTTGGCAGATGTTATCGCGGGTGTAACGAAATGATTATGTTCCTAGCTCCAACAGTGCAGTAACACCTAACAATACAAAACAATACACGCAAATCGCAAAAAAATATAATAAAGGAATTTAGAAATATTAGAACGAGCAATGTCAGAGTCGAGAATATAAATATACAGTGCATTCAGAAAGTATTCAGACCCCTTGACTTTATCCACATTTTGTTACGTTATAGCCTTGTTCTAAAATGGATTAAATAAATAAAAATCCTCATCAACCTACACACAATACCCCATAATCACAAAGCAATAACAGGTTTTTAGATTTTTTTTAGAATTTATTACAAATAAAAAACTTGAATGTTTACATAAGTATTCAGACACATTGCTATGAGACTCGAAATGTTGCTCAGGTGCATCCTGTTTCCATTGATCATCCTTGAGATGTTTCTACAACTTGATTGGAGTCCACCTGTGTAAATTCAATTGATTGGAAAGGCACACACCTGTCTAAATAAGGACCCACATTTGACAATGCATGTCAGAGCAAAAACCAAGCCATGAGGTCGAAGGAATTGTCCGTAGAGCTCAGAGACAGGATTGTGTCGAGGCACAGATCTAGGGAAGGGTACCAAAACATTTCTGCAGCATTGAAGGTCCCCAAGAACACAGAGGCCTCCATCATTCTTAAATGGAAGAAGTTTGGAACCACCAGGACTCTTCCTAGAACTGGCCGCCCAGCCAAACTGAGCAATCGGGGGAGAAGGGCCTTGGGCAGGGAGGTGACCAAGAAACCGATGGTCACTCTGACAGAGCTCCAGAGTTCCTCTGTGGAGATGGGAGAACCTTCCAGAAGGACAACCATCTCTGCAGCACTCCACCATACAGGCCTTTATGGTAGAGTGGCCAGGCGGAAGCCACTCCTCAGTAAAAGGCACATGACAGCCCGCTTGGAGTAGGCCAAAAGGCACCTAAAGACTCTCAGACCATGAGACACAAGATTCTCTGGTCTGATGAAACCAAGATTGAACTCTTTGGCATGAATGCCAAGCGTCACGTCTGGAGGAAACCTGGCACCATCCCTAGGGTGAACCATGGTGGTGGCAGCATCATGCTGTGGGGATGTTTTCCAGCGGCAGGCGACTGGGAGACTAGTCAGGATCGAGGGAAAGATGAACGGAGCAAAGTACAGAGAGATCCTTGATGAAAACCTGTTTCAGAGTGCTCAGGACCTCAGACTGGTTCACCTTCCAACAGGACAACAACCCTAAGCACACAGCCAAGACAATGCAGGAGTGGTTCGGGACAAGTCTCTGAATGTCCTTGAGTGGCCAGCCAGAACCCAGACTTGAACCAGATTTTTACTATTTTCTACATTGTAGAATAATAGTGAAGACATCAAAACTATGAAATAACACATATGGAATCATGTAGTAACCAAAAAAGTGTTAAACAAATCAAAATATATTTTATATTTGAGATTCTTCAAATAGCCACCGTTTGCCTTGATGACAGCTTTGCACACTCTTGGCATTTTGTCAACCAGCTTCATGAGGTAGTCACCTGGAATCCATTTCAATAAACAGGTATGCCTTCTTAAAAGTTAATTTGTGGAATTTCTTTCCTTCTTAATGCGTTTGAGCCAATCAGTTGTGTTGTGATAAGGTAGGGGTGTATCAGTCAATCCGGAAAATGTCAAGAACTTTGAACGTTTCTTCAAGTGCAGTCGCAAAAACCATCAAGCGCTATGATGAAACTGGCTCTCGTGAGGACTGCCACAGGAAAGGAAGACCCAGAGTTACCTCTGCTGCAGAGGATAAGTTCATTAGAGTTACCAGCCTCAGAAATTGTAGCCCAAATATTGTAGCCCAAAAATTTTTATACCAGTGTTGACAAACTATGCTGCCCACTGTGGGTCTTTGCAAACAAACATTAGTGCAGCACTCTCCAAATGACAGAACTCAGTGATTTACTGTCAAATCTTTCTCTTCAAAATGTAACCGGTGCAACACTCATTGGAAAATTAGACCCATGGGGCGGCGCACAATTGGCCCAGCGTCGTCCAGGGTAGGGGAGGGAATGGCCGGCAGGGGATGTAGCTCAGTTGGTAGAGCATGGCGTTTGCAACGCCAGGGTTGTGGGTTCGATAAAATAATGTATGTGCTAACTGTAAGTCGCTCTGGATAAGAGCGTCTGCTAAATGACTTAAATGTAAATGTAAATGTAAATAAATGCTTCGCAGAGTTCAAGTAACAGACATCAACGTCATGAATTACTGCAAAGAAATCACTACTAAAGGACACCAATAATAATAATTGACTTGCTTGGGCCAAGAAACACAAGCAATGGACATTAGACCGGTGGAAAGCTGTTTGGCAGAATTTAATGCTTCTCCGGACACATGGCTTTGAGCTGTAGTTCGGTTATTTGTTACTTTGTATACAGTGGGGAAAAAAAGTATTTAGTCAGCCACCAATTGTGCAAGTTCTCCCACTTAAAAAGATGAGAGAGGCCTGTAATTTTCATCATAGGTACACGTCAACTATGACAGACAAATTGAGAAAAACAAATCCAGAAAATCACATTGCCCGGGCAACAAAGGAGTGGCTTCGTAAGAAGCATTTCAAGGTCCTGGAGTGGCCTAGCCAGTCTCCAGATCTCAAACCCATAGAAAATCTTTGGAGGGAGTTGAAAGTCCGTGTTGCCCAGCGACAGCCCCAAAACATCACTGCTCTAGAGGAGATCTGCATGGAGGAATGGGCCAAAATACCAGCAACAGTGTGTGAAAACCTTGTGAAGACTTACAGAAAACGTTTGACCTGTGTCATTGCCAACAAAGGGTATATAACAAAGTATTGAGAAACTTTTGTTATTGACCAAATACTTATTTTCCACCATAATTTGCAAATAAATTCATTAAAAATCCTACAATGTGATATTCTGGATTTTTTTTCTTCTCATTTTGTCTGTCATAGTTGACGTGTACCTATGATGAAAATTACAGGCCTCTCTCATCTTTTTAAGTGGGAGAACTTGCACAATTGGTGGCTGACTAAATACTTTTTTTCCCCACTGTATATTTTTTCATTTCAAAACCACGTGTTCATCCAAGTCATTTGTTTATTGGAGGAAAAGGCTCACTTTAAATCTATCTATGATTATCATGAAGCATAAGCCCTGTGTAGCTCAGTTGGTAGAGCGTGGCGTTTGCAACGCCAGGGTTGTGGGTTCGATTCCCACGTGGGGGCCAGTATGAAAAAAAAAATAAGTATGCATTCTGGATAAGAGCGTCTGCTAAATAACTAAAATGTAAATAAGTTGTGTGTCCCAAACTTCATGTTACTTTCGCTTTGGTCTTCCAACAACATGCAGAAGGAAACCACTCTAACGGGAATAGGCTATATTAAGAAGCCTATTTCCCCAGGATATACCTAATCTGCATCAGATGAACTCATAGTGCTACTCACATAAAGTTTCAAAGAAATCAAGGTATGGTACTGCGTGCGTTTAATCACATGCTGGCAGTCAAACAACCAATAGGCTTTATACTGCGCGGCTCTGGTTCTGGTAGGGCGGCAGGTAGCCTAGCGTTTAGAGTGTTGGCCCAGTAACTGAAAGGTTTGAATACCCGTGCCGACAAGGTGAAAAATGTGCCCTTGAGCAAGGCACTTAATTCTAATTTGCTCCAGGGGTGCCATACTACTGTGGTTTACACTTTAAAACAACACAGTGCACTTATCTGGTGTGTGACAATAAAACATTACTATAAAAATAATAATAATACGCATCACAGTATGAATGGAATCGGACCGAGACCACCCTTTTTGAGTGAACCACGGAGCGTTGTTTAGTGCACTCCCGTGTGCAGATATAACCGAACTAAGGGGTAAAAATTTCGGATGTAGGAAAAACCGTTCCAAACCATTTGGGTGTGAAATTCCCTAAGAGGATGACAAACACAGAAACGGAGCAAAGCAAATTCACACCATTAAAGCAGTAAAAACATGTTATGCCAGAAGGTGATGGTAGAATCAGCCTAGCAAAGCATTCATCCCTCCCTCGTTCTGCTGGAGAAACTGATTATGTTCTGAGAGAACAGTCTACACAGTCCATTCAACTGGAGCGGATTGAATTAGCAGGAGCAGAGAAGGCATAGTCTCCCTCACAGCAAGGAAGCTGGTTGGCCTGGGATCAACAGTGATTTCATAACACAGAAATAGATTTGCATTCCTAGTTGGTGAGAAAACATGTAGTACTGGACGTGTGTCAGTAATGAATGTGTTCATACCACCCTCCCTAGCTAGCCCCACCTCCCCAGCCCACCAGCTGGACCAGCCCCAGAGTGAAACAGCAGCCTCACCTGCTCACTGCCTCCCCAGCTCACCTCTGCTCTTAGGGGGAGCATCCTTTGATCTCCCAGCCACCTGGTTATCTCCTGTTAGGAGCCCACTCCTCTACTCCTCTCTGTAAACTGAGATGAGATCAAGGAGCATGGTTTAGCTGGAAAACCACCAGATGCAACAGCTAGAGAGACAGAGAGCCTGAGCCTGTATCAGCAGTATCACTTTGAAAACACGGGTCAAAACTTCACTTCCCTTTGAAGTCTGTGCTATGTTGTACCTCCCTATTGCTTTCCATTACATTTCATCACCCTAAATCTCCATGGAAACAATATGATTTCTTACAATACCAGGTAGTCCTATTGAGGTGAAATACCTATTTTTCAAGGAAACAATATAATGTGCTTCATAGAATTCCGGGCAAATAGAGGGGATTGACTGTCAAATATGTAGGCCTAAGATGTGTAAAAGTCAGTCAGATGTTGGCTACAGCCCCAGTGTGTTGGCATTGGCAGTGTCATTAAACGACATGGCAAAGATTGACATTTACTCATACTGCTGTAGTCTCTGTGGCGTAATCATCATGATGTGTAGGTGGTAACAGCCATAGTGAACCAGGTGAGACAGAGACAGTGCAGTGAGCATGACTTGGGCTTAATGACACTTTAATGGGGAACTGATGGGGACTGTTGGAGACAAACCTCAGTGGATTCAGTCTGTGTTTCCATGGAGTCCACCACAGAGTGAGCATGGAGTCAATGAGCCATGAGAAACACGCTAATTGCAGTTTGTACTTCATATGGTCTGGGTGTGAAAACGTTGCCTTCTCTTCAGCACGGGGCTGACTGGGGCCTCTGCTATACGTCTTATGACAGGGGATGCAACTATGGCGTACCATCTACCATGATGGTGAACAGGATGAGCAGGTTAGGACATTTAATGAAAGTCAGGAGCTAAGTGTAGACTAATGAGGAGTAATCATAGATGGTATGTGTTTGCACCACCATGTTTGCACCACCACACGGTGTGACTCATTCAGAAGCACAGCTTTGTTTATTTACAGTTAGTATGTGCCTGAAGCAAGCTGGTAGTATTTTATTAAAAGCTAAAGAACACCCTGGAAAAAACATGCTCCAGACCTGTACACAAACTCGCCAGCAATGGGGGGTTCCTCTTGACATTTCTACCTTAATTCAGCGCTAGGCCATTAATAATATACAAGACATTTTGAGGTCAAGGCTAGCGCACTGAATTAAAGGAGTAAGCGTTTCTCCCTTTTCAGTGGCTTTAGTGCATTCACTGACAAAGATTGCATTTGGTTGCAAAAAGCAAATGTTGAAATATAATAAAAACAGTACTACAGAATCCTTGAGCGTTTGTTACCGTGAGTCAGAACTCTCTGAGGAAGAATCATCAACATAGCTGAGCATCAGTGAAAGCAGTTGGAGTTCATAACAAGGTGAAAAACCCGGAGGTTACTGTCAGTGTACTTCCTTTGTTTTCTGTTAAACACACTTTCTTGCCTATGACAGACAAATATTCCCCCGTCAGTTTACCTACTGCACACACAACAGCTATGTAAGGTAACTACTGCAGGGGCAATCTTACAACGCACTCCAGCTTTCACATAAGGTTAAAAAAAAAAACTTTATTTAACCAGGTAAGCCAGTTGAGAACAGGTTCTCATTTACAACTGCGACCTGGCCAAGTTAAAGCAAAGCAGTGCAATAAAAACAACACAGAGTTACATATGGGGTAAAAAACAAAGTCAAAAATACAACAGAAAATATATATACAGTGTGTGCAAATGTAGCAAGTTATGGAGGTAAGGCAATAAATAGGCTATAGTGCAAAATAATTACAATTAGTATTAACACTGGAATGCTAGATGTGCAAGAGATTATGTGCAAATAGAGATAGTGGGGTGCAAAAGAGCAAAATAAATAACAATATAGGGATGAGGTAGTTGGGTGGGCTAATTTCAGATGGGCTGTGTACAGGTGCAGTGATCGGTAAAGTGCTCTGACAACTGATGCTTAAAGTTATTGAGGGAGATAAGAGTCTCCAGCTTCAGAGATTTTTGCAATTCGTTCCAGTCATTGGCAGCAGAGAACTGGAAGGAATGGCGGCCAAAGGAGGTGTTGGCTTTGGGAATGACCAGTGAGATATACCTGCTGGAGCGCAGACTACGGGTGGGTGCTGCTATGGTGACCAATGAGCTAAGATAAGGCGGGGATTTGCCTAGCAGTGATTTATAGATGGCCTGGAGCCAGTGGGTTTGACGATGAACATGTAGTGAGGACCAGCCAACAAGAGCGTACAGGTCACAGTGGTGGGTAGTGTATGGGGCTTTGGAGACAAAACGGATGGCACTGTGATAGACTACATCCAATTTGCTGAGTAGAGTGTTGGAGGCTATTTTGTAAATGACATCGCCGAAGTCAAGGATCGGTAGGATAGTCAGTTTTACGAGGGCATGTTTGGCAGCATGAGTGAAGGAGGCTTTGTTGCGAAATAGGAAGCTGATTCTAGATTTAACTTTGGATTGGAGATTCTTTATGTGAGTCTGGAAGGAGAGTTTACAGTCTAACCAGACACCTAGGTATTTGTAGTTGTCCACATACTCTAGGTCAGACCCGTCGAGAGTGGTGATTCTAGTCGGGTGGGCGGGTGCCAGCAGCGTTCGATTGAAAAGCATGCATTTAGTTTTACTAGTGTTTAAGAGCAGTTGGAGGCTACTGAAGGAGTGTTGTATGGCATTGAAGCTCGTTTGGAGGTTTGTTAACACAGTGTCCAATGAAGGGCCAGATGTATACAAAATGGTGTCGTCTGCGTAGAGGTGGATCTGAGAGTCACCAGCAGCAACAGCGACATCATTGATATACACGGAGAAAAGTGTCGGCCCAAGAATTGAACCCTGTGGCACCCCATAGAGACTGCCATAGGTCCAGACAACAGGCCCTCCGATTTGACACAATGAACTCTATCTGAGAAGTAGTTGGTGAACCAGGCGAGGCAGTCATTTGAGAAACCAAGGCTATTTAGTCTGCCAATAAGAATGCGGTGGTTGACAGAGTCGAAAGCCTTGGCCAGGTCAATGAAGACGGCTGCACAGTACTGTCTATTATCAATCGCGGTTATAATATCGTTTAGGACCTTGAGCGTGGCTGAAGTGCACCCATGACCAGCTCGGAAACCGGATTGCATAGCGGAGAAGGTACGGTGGTATTCGAAATGGTCGGTGATCTGTTTGTTAACTTGGCTTTCAAATACTTTCGAAAGGCAGGGCAGGATGGATATAGGTCTGTAGCAGTTTGGATCTAGAGTGTCACCCCCTTTGAAGAGGGGGATGACCGCGGCAGCTTTCCAATCTCTGGGGATCTCAGACGTTATGAAAGAGAGGTTGAACAGACTAGTAATAGGGGTTGCGACAATTTCGGCGGCTAGTTTTAGAAAGAAAGGGTCCAGATTGTCTAGACCAGCTGATTTGTAGGGGTCCCGATTTTGCAGCACTTTCAAAACATCAGCTGTCTGAATTTGTGTGAAGGAGAAGCGGGGGGGGCATGGGCAAGTTGCAGCGGAGGGTGCAGAGTTGGTGGCCGGGGTAGTGGTAGCCAGATGGAAAGCATGGCCAGCTGTAGCAAAATGCTTGTTGAAATTCTCGATTATTGTAGATTTATCGGTGGTGATAGTGTTTCCTAGCCTCAGTGCAGTGGGCAGCTGGGAGGAAGTGCTCTTATTCTCCATGGACTTTACAGTGTCCCAAAACTTTTGGGAGTTAGTGCTACAGGATGCAAATATCTGTTTGAAAAAGTTAGCCTTTGCTTTCCTGACTGCTTGTGTATATTGGTTCCTAACTTCCCTGAAAAGTTGCATATCGCGGGGGCTATTTGATGCTAATGCAGTACGCCACAGGATGTTTTTGTGCTGGTCAAGGGCAGTCAAGTCTGAGGAGAACCAGGGGCTATATCGGTTCTTGGTTCTGTATTTTTTGAATGGGGCATGTTTATTTAAGATTGAGAGGAAATTACTTTTAAGGAACAACCAGGCATCCTCTACTGACGGAATGAGATATATATCCATCCAGGATACCTGGGCCAGGTCAATTAGGAAGGCCTGCTCGCTAAAGTGTTTTAGGGAGCGTTTGACAGTGATGAGGGGTGGTCGTTTGACCGCGGACCCGTTACGGACGCAGGCAATAAGGCAGTGATCGCTGAGATCCTGGTTGAAGACAGCTGAGGTGTATTTAGAGGGTATGTTAGACAGGATGATATCTATGAGGGTACCCATGTTTACGGATTTAGGGTTGTACCTGGTAGGTTCGTTGATAATTTGCGTGAGGTTGAGGGCATCTAGTTTGGATTGTAGGATGGCCGGGGTATTAAGCATATCCCAATTTAGGTCACCAAGCAGTACGAACTCTGAGGATAAATGGGGGGCAATCAATTCACATATGGTGTCCAGGGCACAGCTGGGGGGGGTCTGTAGCAAGCGGCAACAGTGAGAGACTTATTTCTGGAAAGGTGGATTTTTAGAAGTAGAAGCTCAAGCTGTTTGGGCACAGACCTGGATAGTATGATAGAGCTCTGCAGGCTATCTCTACAGTAGATTGCAACTCCACCCCCTTTGGCAGTTCTATCTAGACGGAAAATGTTATAGTTGGGGATGGAAATTTCAGAATTTTTGGTGGCCTTCCTGAGCCAGGATTCAGACACTGCTAGAACATCAGGGTTGGCGGAGTGTGCTAACGCAGTGAATAACTCAAACTTAGGAAGTAGACTTCTGATATTTATGTGCAAGAAACCAAGACTTTTGCGATTACAGAAGTGAGCAAATGATAGCGCCTGGGGAGTAGGAGTGATACTGAGGGCTGCAGGGCCTGGGTTAGCCTCTACATCACCAGAGGAACAGAGGAGGACTAGAATAAGGATACGGCTAAAGGCTTTAAGAACTGGTCTTCTAGTGCGTTGGGTACATCGAATAAAGGGGGCAGATTTCCGGGTGTTGTAGAAAAGATTCAGGGCATTATGTACAGACAAGGATATGGAAGGATATGAGTAAAGTGGAGGTAAACCTAAGCGTTGGGTAACAATGAAAGAGATAGCATCACTGGAGGCATCAATTGAGTCGGTCTCCGCGTGTATGGGGGGTGGGACAAAGGAGCTATCTAAGGCAGGTTTAGCTGGGCTGGGGGATCTACAGTGAAATAGTACAATTAGAAATAACTGAAACAACAATAAGCTAACCATGTTTGGGCTGAGGCTAAACATAAACAGGATGTAGTACCGTAAAAAGGAACAGTCCAGCAGACATCAGCTGTATAGCTGAGTTATCATAAGGTCCGGTGAACAGCAATAGGATAGTTCGGAGGCTGCTAAAGCACTAGCGAGTAAGAGGCCACAGCTAGCGTGTGCTAGCGGGCCGGGGCTAGCAGATGGAATCTTCGTGGTCGACGTCGTAACCACATCAGACGATTTCGTCGGCAGACCAGTCGTGTAGGATCGGCGGGGCTCCGTGTCAACACTAGGTGGTCCCGTCCGGTTGACAGAGAGGTAGATAGCCGGGAGATGGGCCTAGCTCAGGATGATTAGCCAGACCACAGCGTCCATTTTGTTGCAGCTAGCTGGTAGCGATGAATCCGGAGTTAAAGGTCCAGTGATTCAGTGATTCCGGCAGAAAAACTGATATGTTCTGGGTCGATAACGCGCTGTGCAGACTGGCCGAATATCCGGTGATTAATGTCCAGTGATTAAATTAATCCCGCAGAATCCAATGTTCTGGGTGAAATACAGCTAACTGTGGCTAATAGCAAGTAGCTAGTTAGCTGGCTAGCTAGTTTCAACTGGAGATTCTAGATAAAAGGTAAGTCAATAATAGAATCCGTTCCACATTGAGTGAGGCGGGTTGCAGGAAAATTATATTTTGTAGAAGGATGAAAAGTCTGATAGGGAAATATGTACGAAAAATACAAAAAAAACAGGGTATTTACAGGCTATTTACAGACACACGACAAAAACAGAACTGCACTACTACGCCATCTTGGAAACATAGAGAAATTAGGCTTTTAGAAATTACTTTATATTGCATTTTGAGGTTTACTTTTCTCTTCCAAATGATTATATACCTACTGTCTATACTGTAGTACAATGTAGACACACCATAACTGCAGTAATGCAAGGAGACATTGCACAACATTTTGTTAAGAAAGGGGTATCAACTGGACCTCAATCACATCAACTACATGCAGTGGTCAGCGTTTGTTGAACAGGTAATAGGTCATGTTTTAGGGGGAAACAGAATAGGGAAAGAGCAAAGTGTTACAGCAAGGGCAGTTTGTTGCTCTGCTCTGTCATTCCTCCCACAGCCTGGGATAATCCCTGTCTCTGTGTGAGGATAGTAGGTGAAGAACTCCCCAGGGTAGTGTGTGTGGGTGCGTGTGCGTGTGTGTGTGTGTGTTGGACAACAGCACAGCACTTTACTGTAGGATGCTTAACAGCATGGAGCAGGGTCAGAGGTCAAGCCACGGTTAATGCTGCACCAAATTGCCTTTCCTTCTAGATTCTCTCCTATCAAGGCTGGAGAGAGAGGTGAGGAGGTCTAATGGAGGCAGAGGAGAGAAGGAGAGAGAGGTGAGGAGGTCATGTAATGGAGGCAGAGGAGAGAAGGAGAGAGAGGTGAGGAGGTCTAATGGAGGCAGAGGAGAGAAGGAGAGAGAGGTGAGGAGGTCATGTAATGGAGGCAGAGGAGAGAAGGAGAGAGAGGTGAGGAGGTCATGTAATGGAGGCAGAGGAGAGAAGGAGAGAGAGGTGAGGAGGTCGTGTAATGGAGGCAGAGGAGAGAAGGAGAGAGAGGACCAGATACTACACATGAAAAGGAAGGGAGGAAAAAAGAAGGAGGGGAAAAGGATGGCTTGCTATGTTTACTTTTTAAATCAATACATTACCGACAGACCTTATACTGTCCAAATAGGTATGCCTCAGACATACAGTTTCTAATTTAATTTCCAGCCTAATGTACACTGATTGATTATCTTTAATAGTCCAGAAATATTAAGTTTGAGCAATTCCACATCCATAGGAAGTCCTAAACATTCATCCAGTACAGTACATAAACTGTGTATTCGTCACTTGTGCACAGTAGTTCCAACAGCAGAGTTACTGTTAATTAACTGTGGGTAATTGAGCTGAAGTCAGGCTGTGTTGTTGCTGAGGGCCACTGGTCCACCACTATATTCCCTGTATAGCTTTAAGTGAGCCCAGTTAAACACAGATGAGTGACATATTGCGAATTAAAGCAAATCAATGAAAACAATACACCACTATCAATGTAATCTGCCTGCTCCTAGGGTGGGTTGGAGGGAGGTCAAAGGCAGGGCTGTTTTGGAAATCTAAACGCTTGTCTCCCCAGGGTTAGTGTGTGTGTGTGTGTGTGTGTGTGTGTGTGTGTGTGTGTGTGTGTGTGTGTGTGTGTGTGTGTGTGTGTGTGTGTGTGTGTGTGTGTGTGTACCCATGCGCGTGCGTGTATGTGCGCGTGTTACAGTCCTCCATCAGCACTACAAACAATGGAACCAAGGACAATTACTTAGATGGAATGAAGCAATTCCTGGCTGGAACTCTTCTCCGTCAAACACCACATTCCACTCTCTCTTTCTCTCTCTTTTTCCTTTTCTATTCTCCCCCCTGTCGTTTCTTCCTTACAGAAGGCTCCTGCTTCATTCTTAACAGGGAGATTGCTATAGCCCTTCACTCATGAATGAAAATGTTCCTTTTTCAAAGGACTGATGCACAGATTTCCTGCATGAAAGCACAAGACTGTCTAAGATGTAAATCATGGAAGAGATCCTGCATTCCTGTTGTTTTTTTGATCAGTTATTAGCAGCTACCATCTTGTGGATGCGGTGCACATTCTATTTTGTCACAACACATTTTGTCTCAACTCTTTCCATACAACAAGTATAATGCAAGACTGTTATTAATTCCACACATAATTAAACAAGGACAAGACACGGAGTCACTTGGCAACAACACATTTCATTGGTACGTCCTCTATTCAGGAGGACCAGTGCAAACTTGGAAAGCCACAAAGGGTTAATCTTCATTTTAGTTTCAAAGTCTTTCCTTTTCACATGGCTGTTGATCTGGTACTGCTACTGCCTGTATATAGCTCCATTCGTGTGTATTTTATTTTATTCCGCTTGTGTTAGTTTCTATCACATTTTTAATTATTTTTTAAACTGCATCGTTGGAAAAGGTTCATAAGCAAGCATTTCACTGTAAAGTTTACACCAGTTGTACTCGGCGCATGTGATGAATAGAATTTGATTTGATTATCCTTGTTTCGTTCTCTCCATGGCATGAGGGTGCCTGTCAGTCATGTCAAAGGTGTTTCTATCCCTCTGAACAATAGTCTCCGCCCACAGTGGTTTAACTGTGCCTGGTTGTGCCCGGGTATGTTGTCATGGGGACTAAAGTCAAAGCAATAAGATTTGGCAATTCAACCTGTCATAGAAGTTTATATGATGTTATGAGTTTGACAATCAGATTGCCTTTTAATCACAGGGTGGACGGTGGGGGCCACCATCACCACAAAACAAATGAAATACTGACAGCTGAAGCTGAAGCTGCATCTTCTACTGGGAAATGACTGTGCACTAGAATAACATTTCAAGCACAGATTTCAAGTACCTCAATCTAAAAGTTCTGGTCAGCCCACTTCTATGAGCTACGGGAGTAAAAATGCATTCCTACATTGAATAAGATATTACCAGCACCAAAGTTAATTGGATGGAGAGTGTCCTGACAGCCATACATGCATGCTTGAGTCACTGTGACTCTGCACAACGAATGCAGTGGACCCGTTCAAGATCGTTAGCCATGTCCTTCACAAAAGAGGACCGATCTCTCCAACGCTCTCCATCTTTTCCACTCGAGAACCCTTTAAATCAGAGTACAGAGGGCCCTCGTACACTCCTCCAATCTTTTCTGACAGAGGTTAGGGCCAGTTTCAGCACGGTCAACTGACTGCGGTGGCAGAAGAATGCATTACGGCAGCGATGGCGGCTCTGTGAGTCTGTGGAGCCTGCTGGGGGTTGAGGATGACACATTGTTGTAATGGAGGTTCCACCGGGGGCAGGGTTGCAGGGCTGGAGGGCTGCAGTGAGCAGCTGGTCAATTTCCTGAGGAGATCCCTAATTTAGTTGACTTTCAAACTGTGTATTCTAATGGATCTAACAGTTATGTATTCTAACATTTATATGTCTTGATCAGGGGTGGCAAGCTCCACTGGTCCTCAAGACCCAGAGCACTGCTAGTTTATGCCTTTGCCTTTTAACCACAAATTGATTTGTGTATTTTATTCATAGATAGTTCAGATACTATCTCAATGGAAGGTCATGTGCTTTGACAATTATATACACCAATAGCAATTTATGTACTTTGAAATGGCATGTCACAAAATAGGATTTTCTCCTGTTTGATGGTGACTGAGCTGGAGGAAATATAGCACTTCTTCTGGGTGAGCAGTTCTCTGAAATACAGGTTTCACAAAGACATCCTGAAGTATGAGGTCAACAGGGGCACAGCAATGTGTCCCCTGGTAAGTAATCAATATCTCAGACAGCATAATGTATTTCAGTAGCTGTCTCCTATGGGAGAGGTGTGTCTAGTCCTGGAGGAAATGGCCCAGGCCACAGAGAGATCCATGAAAAGCCCTGAAGAGCTTCAGATTGAAGATTGAAGAGAAACACTATTGCTGAGGGGGTTGGATAAACCACCAAACAGACAACCTCACCATTGTGATGTTCAATTACAGTACTAGATTAATTGTATCCCTCAAATTACTACTTTCAGGGAAGGAAACAAACTAATCAGAGATTCCCTGTCTTTTGTTCAGAATTCTGAGAGACCAACAGAGACAGGGTGTTTGACCAAGGCAGAAAGACACAAAGACCCATGTCCAAAGAACCATGTATGCAGTCCCTCAGGCCTGCCTGCTTTATATAAATATCAAGCAAATTACCCTAACCAATCAGCATTCAGGATTAGACCCACCCGTTGTATAATTCTAAATAAATAAGTGTTTGGGTAACGGATTGAACTAAGTGTTTTTCATTTGCCTTTCTCCTCCATCCATGCCCAGGTGGTGCAGGGAAAATTGAGGATTGATTGAAAAGGCTGCATCAGAGTCTTTATGTTGACAGAAGACAGCCTGTAATTTTCAACATGGGATTAGAACTCAGTGCTCTGTGGATGAATGCAGGTGGTTGTCACTGTAGTAGGGCACGCTGCACGCTCTCTCCCTGCGGGGCTCATTCACATCCTCTAACCACTCAAGACATAGCATTTTCCCTGCAGAGTTAATGTGGGTAAATAACCTATTTTCATTGACTTTCAGAAATGTCCTATGAAAGAAAACTTGAAAGAAAACAATCTTCCCAACCTAACTAGCAATGCCGACTTCTGTGTAAACTTTGAAAAGGAAGATAAAAATGTATAAACTTTAGCCATTGAAATATACATCACATTACCTAAATTAGGTAAGCTATGTTCAATGAACAGGCTAAACGTCCAGTCTCAGATGTCTCTATGAATCCCTCTGTGTAAAACCCCACTATTCTGTATACAACCTGAGCTGAGAGCATATGCCGTAAGATTAACGCCTAAACCTTGAGCTGCAACATTTGTCTTACTTATGCATCTCCATTTTCGGGGCCTTCAGTGGTCATCTGTTTACCTCTGTGCTGCGCTGCAGCCAGCCTGACAACAAGGTAAATAACGACGATGCTGGTTCCTTCCGATGGGATCCGCCGCCATTTCCAAGGATTTGTATTATTCCTCTTTATTACCGTAGAGCTAGGGCTCCAAGGATACCTGACACGGGCGCTTCATATGGTCACTTCATTACTGACAGACAGACCGTTCTGCTCCACAGGCATGGAAGAAGGGCATTTACTCTCCCTTTCTACTTACAGTGGGGGAAAAAAGTATTTAGTCAGCCACCAATTGTGCAAGTTCTCCCACTTAAAAAGATGAGAGAGGCCTGTAATTTTCATCATAGGTACACGTCAACTATGACAGACAAATTGAGAGACATTTTTTCCAGAAAATCACATTGTAGGATTTTTTATGAATTTATTTGCAAATTATGGTGGAAAATAAGTATTTGGTCACCTACAAACAAGCAAGATTTCTGGCTCTCACAGACCTGTAACTTCTTCTTTAAGATGCTCCTCTGTCCTCCACTCGTTACCTGTATTAATGGCACCTGTTTGAACTTGTTATCAGTATAAAAGACACCTGTCCACAACCTCAAACAGTCACACTCCAAACTCCACTATGGCCAAGACCAAAGAGCTGTCAAAGGACACCAGAAACAGAATTGTAGACTTGCACCAGGCTGGGAAGACTGAATCTGCAATAGGTAAGCAGCTTGGTTTGAAGAAATCAACTGTGGGAGCAATTATTAGGAAATGGAAGACATACAAGACCACTGATAATCTCCCTCGATCTGGGGCTCCACGCAAGATCTCACCCCGTGGGGTCAAAATGATCACAAGAACGGTGAGCAAAAATCCCAGAACCACACGGGGGGACCTAGTGAATGACCTGAAGAGAGCTGGGACCAAAGTAACAAAGCCTACCATCAGTAACACACTACGCCGCCAGGGACTCAAATCCTGCAGTGCCAGACGTGTCCCCCTGCTTAAGCCAGTACATGTCCAGGCCCGTCTGAAGTTTGCTAGAGTGCATTTGGATGATCCAGAAGAGGATTGGGAGAATGTCATATGGTCAGATGAAACCAAAATATAACTTTTTGGTAAAAACTCAACCCGTCGTGTTTGGAGGACAAAGAATGCTGAGTTGCATCCAAAGAACACCATACCTACTGTGAAGCATGGGGGTGGAAACATCATGCTTTGGGGCTGTTTTTCTGCAAAGGGACCAGGACGACTGATCCGTGTAAAGGAAATGTCACGGTTTTGGCCGAGGCTGCTCCTCCTCCTGGTTCGGGCAGGCTTCGGCGGTCGTCGTCCCCGGAGTACTAGCTGCCACCGATCTATGTTTCATGTTCGTTTGGTTTTGTCTTGATGTTGTACACCTGTGTCTAGTTAGTCCTCGTTAGTGTCCTATTTAGTTCTCGTTGTGTGTGTCTGTGTTTGTGTGTGATTGCTCTTCTGTTTTGGTGTTTGAGCTACGTACTTCCCTCCAGTGTTTGGAGAGGTTTTTGCACATGTTAGTGCGCCGTTTGTTTGACGCCTGTGTGCGCCGTTATTTCGCCTCCGGGCTTATTGTGCTCATTTACTACGTGAATATTTCACTAAAGTCTTTTGGACTGAGCTTCTGCGTCCTGCGCTTGATTCCTGCACCACACCCACCTTCAGCACCCCTTGACAGAATCACACACCCCAATTGAATGGAATCAGCAGGATCAACAGTCACGCCCGAGTCGCTCGAGGAGCATGTCCGCGGCCAGGATGACCAGATACGACAACTAGGGACCGCTCTACAGGACGTCATCAACACCCTGCACCGATGGGAGGCCAGAGGGGTACCCACACCTCCACCTACCCTGCCAACCCCATCGGCCGGTCCACCAGTCCCAGGTCCGGAACCCAGGGGGATTCGGCTCTCGCTCCCGAGGGCGTATGACGGAACAGCTGCCGGGTGTCAGGGGTTCCTCCTGCAGGTGGAGCTCTACCTGGCCACTGTACACCCGGTGCCCTCGGGACACGAGAGCGTTTCCTGTCTCACGGGCAAGGCATTGGAATGGGCCAACGCCGAGTGGAGGAAGATGGACGCCACCACCATCTCCTACGCCGACTTCTCCCGTCGCTTCAAGGCCGTGTTCGACCATCCACCTGAGGGCAAAGCGGCGGGGGAGCGTCTAGTCCACCTGAGACAGGGGAGGAGGAGCGCACAGGCGTTTGCGCTGGAGTTCCGGACTCTAGCGGCGGACGCAGGGTGGAATGAACGGGCCCTCATCGACCATTTTCGATGTAGCCTACGGGAGGACGTTCAACGTGAGTTGGCCTGCAGGGATACCAATCTCACCTTCGACCAGTTGGTCGATATGTCCATCCGTCTGGACACCCTGCTGGCCACCCGTGGACGTCCCGAGGGGGGTCCGTCCATTCCGCCCTCCGGCACCTCCGAGCCGAGCCCTATGGAGCTCGGGGGTGCCGGCACTAGAGAAAGGAGGAGGAGGAGCCCGAGGGGACCTGTCTCCTGCACCAAGTGCGGTCGTGGAGGGCACACTGCGGCCAGGTGCTGGGGAGGGTTCTCCGGGGGAGAAGACAACAGGCCACGCACTGGGGAGCCCTCCCAGGTGAGTAGACGCCCCACTTACCCAGAGCTCTCTGTTGCGCACTTTTGTATACCTGTTTGTTTTCCACAGGTTGCACCTCATTCCCAGCATAAGGCGCTAGTAGATTCAGGCGCAGCTGGGAATTTTGTTGATCTAAAGTTTTGTTTAGATTTAGGGATCCCTCTCCTACCTGTTGACAAACCTTTTCCCGTTCATGCCTTAGATAGCCGCCCGTTGGGGTCGGGGTTGATTAGGGAGATCACAGCACCACTTAGGATGTGTGCGCAGGGGGGTCATGAAGAGACTATACAGCTGTATCTGATCGACTCTCCTGCATACCCAGTGGTGCTGGGAATTCCCTGGTTAAGCACCCATAACCCTGCTATTTCGTGGCAACAGAGGGCTCTCGATGGGTGGTCTGCTCAGTGCGAGGGGCGATGTCTGGGTGTTTCCGTGGGGGCGACTTCGGTGGAAAGTCCAAACCAAGTGCCCGCACTGCACATTCCGCCTGAATATGGGGATTTAGCTCTCGTGTTTAGTAAAACTAGGGCGACGCAGTTGCCTCCTCATAGACAGGGGGATTGTGCGATTGATCTCCAGGCAGGAGCAGCGCTCCCACGGAGCCACGTGTATCCTTTGTCTCAAGAGGAGAGAAAAGCTATGGAGACTTACATAGCCGAATCTTTGAGACAGGGATACATTCGGCCCTCCACTTCTCCCGCCTCCTCGAGCTTATTTTTTGTGAAGAAAAAAGATGGAGGGTTGCGCCCGTGCATTGATTACCGTGGTCTCAATCAGATTACTGTGAAATACAGTTATCCACTCCCTCTGATTGCGACCATGACGGAGTCATTGCATGGAGCGCGGTTTTTCACAAAACTGGATCTCAGGAGCGCGTATAACTTGGTGCGCATTAGGGAGGGCGACGAATGGAAAACAGCGTTTAGTACCACGTCAGGTCATTTCGAGTATCTCGTCATGCCATATGGGTTGATGAATGCCCCATCAGTCTTCCAATCCTTCGTAGATGACATTTTCCGGGATATGCAGGGGCAAGAGGTGGTCGTGTACATTGATGACATTCTGGTGTACTCGTCTACCCGAGCCGAGCATATAACCCTGGTGCGTCGTGTATTGAGGAGGCTGTTGGAGCACGACCTATATGTCAAGGCAGAGAAATGTCTGTTTTTCCAGGAGTCGGTCTCCTTTTTGGGTTATCGGTTGTCCGCGTCAGGGGTGAGAATGGAGGTGGATCGTGTGTCCGCTGTGCGTAATTGGCAAACCCCAACCACTGTCAAAGAGGTGCAGCAGTTCTTGGGCATGCGAATTACTACCGGAGGTTTATCCGGGGTTTTGGACAGGTGGCAGCTCCCATCACGTCCCTTCTGAAAGGGGGTCCGGTGCGCCTGCAGTGGTCAGCTGATGCGGACAGGGCCTTTAGGAGACTGAAGGACCTGTTTACGTCGGCTCCGGTGCTGGCGCATCCGGATCCCGCATTACCCTTTCAGGTTGAGGTGGACGCGTCTGAGGCTGGTATAGGGGCCGTTCTCTCTCAACGGTCCGGCACTCCACCTAAACTCCGCCCCTGTGCTTTTTACTCAAAAAAGCTCAGCCCGGCGGAGCGTAATTATGACGTCGGGGACAGGGAGCTGTTAGCTGTAGTTCAGGCCCTTAAGGTGTGGAGGCATTGGCTTGAGGGGGCTCAACACCCTTTCCTCATTTTGACTGACCATCGGAACCTGGAGTACATCCGGGCAGCGAGGAGACTGAACCTTCGCCAGGCTCGATGGAGTATGTTTCTCACCAGGTTCGTATTTAAGATCACGTACATCCCTGGGTCCCAGAATGGTAAGGCAGATGTGCTGTCCCGGCGGTATGACACGGAGGAGAGGTCCGTTGAGCCTACTCCCATACTACCGGAGTCTTGTCTTGTGGCACCGGTGGTGTGGGAGGTCGATGCCGAAATCGAGCGAGCGTTGCGTACCGACCCCAGCCCTCCACAGTGTCCTGAGGGTCGGAAGTACGTTCCGCTCGAGATTCGGGATCGACTCATTTACTGGGCTCACACGTCACCCTCCTCTGGACATCCAGGTATTGGCCGGACAGTGCATTGTCTTAGCACTAAATACTGGTGGCCCACGTTAGCCAGGGATTTGAGGGTTTATGTCTCCTCCTGCTCGGTGTGCGCCCAGTGTAAGGCGCCCAGACACCTGCCCAGGGGTAAGTTACAACCCCTGCCCGTTCCACAACGACCATGGTCCCACCTCTCGGTGGATTTTGTGACAGACCTTCCCCTCTCTCAGGGGAATACCACCATCCTGGTCGTTGTGGACCGGTTCTCTAAGGCCTGTCGTCTTCTCCCGATGTCGGGTCTGCCTCCTGCCCTACAAACCGCAGAGGCCCTATTTACCCACGTCTTCCGGCATTACGGGGTACCCGAGGATATAGTGTCTGATCGAGGCCCCCAGTTTACCTCCCGAGTATGGAGAGCGTTCATGGAGCGTTTGGGGGTCTCGGTTAGCCTTACCTCAGGGTACCACCTGGAGAGTAATGGGCAGGTAGAACGTGTCAACCAGGATGTGGGTAGGTTTCTGAGGTCGTATTGCCAGGACCAGCCTGAGGAGTGGGCTCGGTACATTCCCTGGGCCGAGATCGCCCAGAACTCTCTCCGCCACTCCTCTACCAACCTAACCCCCTTCCAATGTGTGTTAGGTTACCAGCCGGTTCTGGCACCTTGGCAGCAGAGCCAGATCGAGGCCCCTGCGGTGGATGATTGGATGAGGCGCTCGGAGGAGACGTGGAACGCTGCCCACGTCCACCTGCAGCGGGCCATCCGTCGTCACAAGGCGAGCGCCGATCTCCACCGCAGTGAGGGGCCGGTGTACGCACCCGGAGATCGAGTCTGGCTCTCTACCAGAAACCTACCCCTCCGCCTGCCCTGCCGGAAGCTGGGTCGGCGGTTTGTGGGGCCTTTTAAAATCCTGAGAAGATTGAACGAGGTGTGTTATAGGTTACATCTACCTGTTGAATATAAGAATATTAACCCCTCGTTCCATGTGTCTCTTCTCAGGCCGGTGGTAGCTGGTCCACTCCAGGAAGGTGAGATAGGAGAGACTCCTCCGCCCCCACTGGACATCGAGGGGGCTCCGGCGTACACCGTTCGGTCCATCTTGGACTCAAGACGCCGGATGGGGGGTCTCCAGTATCTCGTGGAGTGGGAGGGGTACGGCCCGGAGGAGCGGTGCTGGGTGCCGCGGAGGGACATCCTAGACCCATCTCTCCTGTCGGAGTTCCACCGGGACCATCCCGCGCGCCCTGCTCCGCGTCCTCCTGGTCGTCCCCGAGGCCGGGGTCGGCGCACGGCTGGAGCCGCGCGTCAAGGGGGGGGTACTGTCACGGTTTCGGCCGAGGCTGCTCCTCCTCCTGGTTCGGGCAGGCTTCGGCGGTCGTCGTCCCCGGAGTACTAGCTGCCACCGATCTATGTTTCATGTTCATTTGGTTTTGTCTTGATGTTGTACACCTGTGTCTAGTTAGTCCTCGTTAGTGTCCTATTTAGTTCTTGTTGTGTGTGTCTGTGTTTGTGTGTGATTGCTCTTCTGTTTTGGTGTTTGAGCTACGTACTTCCCTCCAGTGTTTGGAGAGGTTTTTGCACATGTTAGTGCGCCGTTTGTTTGACGCCTGTGTGCGCCGTTATTTCACCTCCGGGCTTATTGTGCTCATTTACTACGTGAATATTTCACTAAAGTCTTTTGGACTGAGCTTATGCGTCCTGCGCTTGATTCCTGCACCACACCCACCTTCAGCACCCCTTGACAGGAAAGAATGAATGGGGCCATGTATCGTGAGATTTTGAGTGAAAACCTCCTTCCATTAGCAAGGGCATTGAAGATGAAACGTGGCTGGGTCTTTCAGCATGACAATGATCCCAAACACACTGCCCGGGCAATGAAGGAGTGGCTTCGTAAGATCCATTTCAAGGTCCTGGAGTGGCCTAGCCAGTCTCCAGATCTCAACCCCATAGAAAATCTTTGGAGGGAGTTGAAAGTCTGTGTTGCCCAGCGACAGCCCCAAAACATCACTGCTCTAGAGGAGATCTGCATGGAGGAATGGGCCAAAATACCAGCAACAGTGTGTGAAATTCTTGTGAAGACTTACAGAAAATGTTTGACCTGTGTCATTGCCAACAAAGGGTATATAACAAAGTATTGAGAAACTTTTGTTATTGACCAAATACTTATTTTCCACCATAATTTGCAAATAAATTCATTAAAAATCCTACAATGTGATTTTCTGGAAAAAAAATTCTCAGTTTGTCTGTCATAGTTGACGTGTACCTATGATGAAAATTACAGGCCTCTCTCATCTTTTTAAGTGGGAGAACTTGCACAATTGATGGCTGACAAATACTTTTTTTCCCCACTGTATATCATTGCCAACCTTGATAAGCCCAGAGTGATTCCTCCTAAAATAATATCCTTCAAAAAGGTTCAGGGCCAACATTTACACACAACCTCGGTGTTATGTTCCCTAATTCAGTTATGAAGGATCAAATTCACAGGCGCAAAGCATGCATTTAAACTCACCATGTCTTACACTAAACAATTTACAACCATGTACAATAGAAAACGTTTCATAACTGTGATGTACATATTTGCAAACAGAAAGGGGGGGAGGGGGTCTCTGTAGTATTTCTATGGCAACATCTCCCCACAGCAGCTTGCCTGACAGTCTCTGCTTTCATAGCATCCTCAAGGAGAGTATAATGTCTTGGCTAACTGTTAATAAGCAAAAGCTGTGAAACAGCATGACTACAAAGTCTGTACATATGTGGCAATGAACAGAGGGCTACTGAGAATAACCCCAACAGAACACTACTGGAACTTTACACAAACTGTTCCATATCATAGTTTGAGTCTGTCGGAGCTGCATGCGTCCCCACTACGAAGGGCATGAACACAGCTGGCTAGTAACACTCACTAAAAATGCTCATTCAAAAAGAGAGAGAATGGAGAGGGAGAAAGTCTCTTGTTATCTGGTAACAGCTTTAACTAACAATCTTTTTGCATTTCGGCCTACTGTTAGTAACAATGTGGTGTCCTATATGGACGTCTGGGTGGTACTCTGAGCAGGAGCAAGAGTCCCGTAGGACTGAGGACCAGATAGGATTTAAATGCCTTAAAGCATATAGAGTGAATTCTGCACAATCCACAGCAACACTTCCATCAGATACTTATGGGGACGGAGATACTTTATGGTAAAAGACAAGTGTGAAGTGGGTGTGAAGGTAGGAAATTACACTTACAGTACAAGTGGTAGAGGGTCCATATTCCACCAAATGGATTCAGGACAGTCAGTCTTGTGGTTGTCATCATGGTACATTTTTTAAATGACTGGAGTTGACCAACTAAGAACAAACGAATAGCACTGTCACCCCTTTCTACTTGACCCCTCCTACATAAAACGTGAAGGTCCAAAACATGTCTGATGAGAAGAAACAAAGTGTCTTGTTTACTTTCAGACGAGTTAGGCAAGTGTTGACCTGCTGCCTGTGAATTGTTGACCTGCTGCCTGTGACGTGTTGACCTGCTGCCTGTGGAAGTGTTGACCTGCTGCCTGTGGAAGTGTTGACCTGCTGCCTGTGGAAGTGTTGACCTGCTGCCTGTGGAAGTGTTGAACTGCTGCCTGTGGAAGTGTTGACCTGCTGCCTGTGAAAGTGTTGACCTGTTGCCTGTGAAAGTTCTTACCTGCTGACTGTGCACACGACCACAGCTGATCTCCTCCAGGTCTGGTCTGGTCTGATCCTGGTTCACCCGTCTAGATGAAGACCCCTCCAGACAGGAGCTGGCAGTGTGAACCAGACGTGGGGAGGAAGAGAGCTGTCCAAGGGCCTAATGGTTCCAGAGAGGCCCTCAGCTCTGCATGTTTACCACACGTCAGCCCTAATTAGCCAGGTGTACACAGTCTGCCAATCCATGAGAGGAGAGGAGAGGATGGGTTGGTACTGATTCCCTGCACTAATGTTTGCTCTCCTCCTCAGTGGTCAGATCGATAGACTGACTGAGCTTCATGGTGAGGATGGATGAGGTAGCGAGGTATGTGAAAGAATAAACAACAAACTTCATCTTAATAAGAACATATAGGAAAAAAGAAAACAGTCTCCGGAAACTTTTCTAGTGGATTTCAATTCAAGCATGATGTTATGTCTCTTACTGACTGTGTGCGTCAGGTCATTTCCCAAGCAACACAATACAAATGGGAGGCAGGATTTATTTACATTATGGAGTAGAGCCATACGCCAGGCGTAGACAGCCTGGAGAGTAATACATGGGGACATGCAGCCAGAGTGCAGACCAGATTGGCCATTGATTTGTAGTGAACGTCCCCAAGCCTCTCAGCAGCCAGCTAGCCGGGAGAGAAACCAAAGGCTGCTATGTGACATCACCAGTCATTCACACATGAATAGTGTTAATGTTCTATAGCCCTGCTTTCAGACCAGACCCACGGTACTGAGTGTTCAAGTAGAACAAGAGAAAGAACTTGAGAGCCACAGGATGGTACTGTCCAGTATGTAACAGAGAGGCAGGACAAGAGAGGAAGAGGTTTGTTTCTTGTGTGTGATAGTACAAGCCATGTAGAAATACACCGGAGCATAAATGATGTTTGAAGATGACAGGGGGCTGCATTCACGGTAATGGAGCGTAAACAGGTAGAGTTTAGAACTACTCAGATGTTTACTCAGATGTGTGACTTTATCCTCATATACTGTAACTCAAGGGCTTTTGTCACAAAGGAGACGTATTGTTCCATTCAGAGATGGAGATATAGTAAACCAGATGAACACAGCCTTCAGGAAACCTGCTTTGACTGACAGCAGCTGGGGTAAACATTTCTCAGGAGCAGTGGCTTGATTCAGAGAGACACACATGCAGAGGGGAGAAGAGAATGACAGTGTCCGGTTCCACCGTCCTCTCAGTGCCTCACCGCACCGCCTGGGATGTGTCTCCACCGTCCTCTCAGTGCCTCACCGCACCGCCTGGGATGTGTCTCCACCATCCTCTCAGTGCCTCACTGCACCGCCTGGGATGTGTCTCCACCATCCTCTCAGTGCCTCACCGCACCGCCTGGGATGTGTCTCCACCATCCTCTCAGTGCCTCACTGCACCGCCTGGGATGTGTCTCCACCATCCTCTCAGTGCCTCACCGCACCGCCTGGGATGTGTCTCCACCGTCCTCTCAGTGCCTCACCGCACCGCCTGGGATGTGTCTCCACCATCCTCTCAGTGCCTCACTGCACCGCCTGGGATGTGTCAAAAGCTCTATTCAGACTGAGCCCTCTTCTTTCCTTCCTTGGGAGACGGGCACCAACAGCTGCTTTACAATAACACTCATTTCCAATTGTAGCTCAGTTGGTAGAGCATGGCGCTTGCAACGCCAGGGTTGTGGGTTCGTTTCCCACGGGGGGCCAGTATGAAAAATGTATGCACTCACTAACTGTAAGTCGCTCTGGATAAGAGCGTCTGCTAAATGACTAAAATCTCATCTAAATCAAAAGGGACACTCTGAAACAATTTGGAGGGTATACATGGACTGAATAGCCTCTGACTGAGCCATCTTCTTTCCTTCCTTGGGAGACGTTGCAAGCGCCATGCTCTACCAACTGAGCTACAATTGGAAATGAGTGTTATTGTAAAGCAGCTGTTGGTGCCCGTCTCCCAAGGAAGGAAAGAAGAGGGCTCAGTCTGAATAGAGCTTTTGACACATCCCAGGCGGTGCAGTGAGGCACTGAGAGGACGGTGGAGACACATCCCAGGCGGTGCAGTGAGGCACTGAGAGGACGGCACAGCGAGGAGCACGTTGGGACAGGTTATTCACCCATAATAGAAAAGCGTGTGTTAAACATTTTCAATCCTCCCAAATTATATAATCTTCATCAGATCTCGAGAGCATCTATGATGTTTAATTAAAAGAGATGTCCCCTCTTTCCAGCTTTTTTTTTCCTACATGCCTTGAAACAATGCTGATTGCGTCAGATCACTGACACCTGGAGAGAGAGAGAGAGAGAGACAGAGAGAGAGAGAGACACAGAGACAGAGAGACAGAGACAGAGAGACAGAGAGAGAGAGACAGAGAGAGAGAGACAGAGAGAGAGAGACAGAGAGAGAGAGACAGAGAGAGAGACTGAAGGAAGGAAGGAAGGAAGGAAGGAAGGAAGGAAGGAAGGAAGGAAGGAAGGAAGGAAGGAAGGAAGGAAGGAAGGAAGGAAGGAAGGAAGGAAGGAAGGAAGGAAGGAAGGAAGGAAGGAAGGAAGGAAGGAAGGAAGCTGGGTGGAAGTTTAGCCTGTTCAGCCTATATTCAATATCTTTGTTTTCATAAAAGGGCTGTCATCTTCACTACATTATCTACACCAGTTTCAGCGTGTCAAGGAACCCGGCATCCTCTCGGACGATGCAAATTACTCTTCCTAAAACATCACCTCTCATCACAACCACCAAGATCCTTAAAGATACTTAAAAATCATACAATGTGATTTTCTGGATTTTTGTTTTAGATTCCGTCTCTCACAGTTGAAGTGTACCTCTGATAAAAATTACAGACCTCTACATGCTTTGTAAGTAGGAAAACCTGCAAAATCGGCAGTGTATCAAATACTTGTTCTCCCCACTGTAACATGAATGGCAGTAAAATGTTACTATGAAAGACAAGCTTAACCTTTAAATGTTAAAGTACACCATGGAGATGATAGATTTATTGAAAGGGAAGGAGAGGGGAATAAAGTACTTTTACATTGTTCAGGATAAAGATTTAGTAGAAGAGGGCTGTATAAGTGATAACGTGCGGGTGCTGATTTTTAATAGCCAGTAATTAGGGGGGAGCTAAAAAAGCTGAGCAGAGCTCAATTATGATTTCTCCTTGCAAGCGTGTCTGTGTTTGTATGCATGCACACACACACACACACAGACAGATGCAGTATTTGCGTGTTATAGGGAGAAAAACAACCGCTACTATTAGAAGAGAGGATTGTGGCATATTCAGGTCAAGCTCAGAGCTCCAACATGGAAAGCTTAACAAAATATAACACAAAAAAATGATGCCTTCACAAGCCTCAGACATCAGACATGGCTTCAGATTGATGACACTTGTTCTAATATTCCAATACAGAGTGATTGACAACAACTTCAAATCTGGAAAATGTATCATCTCTCACACTGATTCTTCTTGCTTTTACAAACACACACACACACACACACACACACACACACACACACACACACACACACACACAAGCTCGTTCTCAAACCTACCCTTCCGCCCACTTCTGGTTGTCTGGGGTAATTGATCATTGAAAATGAAAAGCTGTGCTCTGTGCCCACACAGTTACCAACGGGGAATACAGGCGGGAGCTTTTGTTTAATTCACTACATCACATGCACATTTTCCTGTGTTCAGATCTACTCGATTCAATAAGTTAAAACAGGAGGATGTAAGGATTGGTGTGAGGTGTGACCCAGATGCGGTGCAGGATAAAAAAATAACGGACTTATCATAAAAGAAAGGCGGAGCAAATAAGTCTCCAAAAACCGTCTGACAGCCAAAATACGAAATACTACCGACGACTGAAAAAATAACGAAACAGGGAGAACTCTTCTCAAGTACATGTACATAGGTCACCGATCAGACACTGAGTAGTACTGCTGGACATAGAGAAACTAACAGAGACAACTGAGCAAGGGAACACAGGGAAGTGAGGGCATAAATACACAGATGAACAGGTAGACACAGATGACACCAATAGGTTACTGATTAGTCCAGACTGTGAGTGAGGAGGTGCCTAAGGTTGTTAGAGGATGACATCTAGTGGGTCGCTCCGGAACTGCGACCCCCTCCTGTAACAGGAGGATTAATTTCTGTGTACATGCATGTGTGTGTTTCCATGTGTGTGTGTGTACTCCAAGGGTGTGCAAGTGTATGTGTGTGTGTGTGTGTGTGTGTGTGTGTGTGTGTGTGTGTGTGTGTGCATGTGTTTGATGTTGTTCTAGCTGTAGCCAGTCTTTCCTGCACCAGCCGTTTGTCTCAGCTCTCTCTCTCGCTCTCTCTCTCTCAGCTAGCCGCACTAATCTCCTATCAGACCTGTGTCAGTAGATGACAGAGGTGGCAGTGCAGGGAATCGCCTCCAGACCCCCAGCCCTTCAGCCCTCCAGACCTCCAGCCCCCCAGCCCCCCAGCCCTCCATCCCTCCAAACCTCCAGCCCCCCAGCCCCCCAGACCTCCAGACCCCCAGCCCTCCAGCCCTCCAGACCCACAGACCATCAGTTCTCCAGCCCTCTAGACCCCCAGACCTCCAGCCCTCCAGACCCACAGACCATCAGCCCTCCAGCCCTCCAGTCCTCCAGACCCCCAGCTCTCCAGCCCTCCAGCCCCCCAGCCCTCCAGACCTCCAGACCTCCAGACCCCCAGCCCTCCAGCCCTCCAGACCCCCAGACCCCCAGACCCCCAGCCCTACAGCCCTCCAGCCCTCCAGACCCCCAGACCCCCAGCCCTCCAGCCCTCCAGGCCCCCAGCCCCCCAGCCCTCCAGACCCACAGACCATCAGCCCTCCAGTCCTCCAGACCCCCAGCTCTCCAGCCCTCCAGCCCCCCAGCCCTCCAGCCCTCCAGCCCTCCAGCCCTCCAGCCCTCCAGACCCCCAGACCCCCAGACCCCCAGCCCTACAGCCCTCCAGCCCTCCAGACCCCCAGACCCCCAGCCCTCCAGCCCTCCAGCCCTCCAGGCCCCCAGCCCCCCAGACCCCCAGACCCCCAGCCCTACAGCCCTCCAGGCCTCCAGACCCCCAGACCCCCAGCCCTCCAGCCCTCCAGCCCTCCAGGCCCCCAGCCCCCCAGCCCTTCAGACCCACAGACCATCAGCCCTCCAGTCCTCCAGACCCCCAGCTCTCCAGCCCTCCAGCCCCCCAGCCCTCCAGACCCCCAGCCCTCCAGCCCTCCAGCCCTCCAGCCCTCCAGACCCCCAGACCCCCAGACCCCCAGCCCTCCAGCCCTCCAGCCCTCCAGACCCCCAGACCCCCAGCCATCCAGCCCTCCAGCTCAGTGCTAGGCAGGTTTCTTTTTATCAGGGCCTCAATATGAAGAAAACTGAAAACGGAGCGTGACCCCGAAGCTCACAGACATTATCAAAACACTCCTTTCCAGTCCACTGTCCCCCCACTCATACGTCATGGTGGTGCCGGAGAGTTGTGGGAGGAGTCCGAGCACAAGGGGCAGTATAAAGGGCAGAGAGGAATAGGATGTCCCCAGGAGAGCTGATTCTCTCCTGTCCTCATTATGATCACAGTCCACCCTGAGGATCATTACCAAGAGGGGACGCTCAAAAGCGGCAACATCACTGGCCTCATGTGCCCCCTATCGGACAATACAGACACAGCACTCTGCGCTATCAATGATAGCGCTGAGATTGTATTGTAATTTTCATTATTATCAGAGAGGAGGAGTAGAGGGTATGCCTTCTTGCTGTGAGCAGACACAAACATCCTCCTCCCCTATGATTCTCACAAACACAACATAAAACCAGTAGAAACACACAATGTGCTGTGAAACAGCATGTTGACATTAGCGCCCCTGACACACAACTACGCAGGCTTATGCATCACGCCCTCAATTAATGCAGCCTGTAAGATCAATTATATCTATGGACAGATTGTATATACACCCAGTGTACAAAACATTAGGAACACCTTTCTAATATTAAGTTGCAGCGCGTTTTGCCCGCAGAACAGCCTCAATTCGATTCGTCAGGGCATGGTCTCTACAAGGTGTCGAAAGCGTTCCACAGGGATGCTGGCCCATGTTGATTCCAATGCTTCCCATAGTTGTGTCAAGTTGTCTGGATGTCCTTTGGGTGGTGGACCCTTCTTGATACACACGGGAAACTGTTGAATGTGAAAAACCCAGCAGCGTTGTAGTTCTTGACACACTAGAAACGGTGCACCTGGCACCTACTACCCTATCCCGTTCAAAGGCACTTAAACATTTTGTCTTGCCAATTCACCCTCAGAATGGCACACGTACACAGTTGTCTCAAGGCTTAAAAATCCTTCTTTAACCTGTCTCCTCCCCTTCATCTACACTGATTGAAGTGACATCAATAAGGGATCATGGCTTTCACCTGGATTCACCTGGTCAGTCTATGTCATGGAAAGAGCAGGTGTTCTTAATGTTTTGTACACTCAACAACAAAAAATATGGAGGATTACTGACCAACCTAAAGTCAACTTATATTTACCCTCACCCATTCTTCACCAATTTGTCACCCATTTTTAGCACAGCACAATGCTATCAATGTTATATGGGCTCCTGCTTTTTGCTCACTGAGCTTCTTGATGGAGCCTCACATTAGCTAGAGTGCTTTTACAGGTGCTTCTGTTCAGCAGTAAAGTGCAGCTTCAGAGGTTCAATAGAAGGTGACTGACAAGGACAGGGAGGCCCACAGACCTTTGAGGTCAAAAGGTCAGGCTGATACTGTGATGTGGGATCAATGCAGAATATGAACATTCCCTCTGGGGTCAGGTTTCCCCAGCTGCAGGCATGAAGGAGCCGTTTAATAGCTATCAGTCTTTGTAATATCGGATATGTTTTCGTAAAACACTTGGACCTAAAAAGCTGTATAAATTGGGGTTATAATAGTTTCATGTATTACTTTATTAGGTAAATATGTGCATGATTCTGCCAAAGTCTGAAGACTCATCACAACATACAGTGGGGGAAAAAGTATTTAGTCAGCCACCAATTGTGCAAGTTCTCCCACTTAAAAAGATGAGAGAGGCCTGTAATTTTCATCATAGGTACACGTCAACTATGACAGACAAAATGAGAAAAAAAAAACAGAAAATCACATTGTAGGACTTTTCATGAATTTCTTTGCAAATTATGGTGGAAAATAAGTATTTGGTCAATAACAAAAGTTTCTCAATACTTTGTTATATACCCTTTGTTGGCAATGACACAGGTCAAACGTTTTCTGTAAGTCTTCACAAGGTTTTCACACACTGTTGCTGGTATTTTGGCCCATTCCTCCATGCAGATCTCCTCTAGAGCAGTGATGTTTTGGGGCTGTCGCTGGGCAACACAGACTTTCAACTCCCTCCAAAGATTTTCTATGGGGTTGAGATCTGGAGACTGGCTAGGCCACTCCAGGACCTTGAAATGCTTCTTACGAAGCCACTCCTCGCCGACTATGACTGACCTCCCACTGTTTGGGATCATTGTCATGCTGAAAGACCCAGCCAAGTTTCATCTTCAATGCCCTTGCTGATGGAAGGAGGTTTTCACTCAAAATCTCACGATACATGGCCCCATTCATTCTTTCCTTTACACGGATCAGTTGTCCTGGTCCCTTTGCAGAAAAACAACCCCAAAGCATGATGTTTCCACCCCCATGCTTCACAGTAGGTATGGTGTTCTTTGGATGCAACTCAGCATTCTTTGTCCTCCAAACACGACGAGTTGAGTTTTTACCAAAAAGTTATATTTTGGTTTCATCTGACCATATGACATTCTCCCAATCCTCTTCTGGATCATCCAAATGCACTCTAGCAAACTTCAGACGGGCCTGGACATGTACTGGCTTAAGCAGGGGGACACGTCTGGCACTGCAGGATTTGAGTCCCTGGCGGCGTAGTGTGTTACTGATGGTAGGCTTTGTTACTTTGGTCCCAGCTCTCTGCAGGTCATTCACTAGGTTCCCCCGTGTGGTTCTGGGATTTTTGCTCACCGTTCTTGTGATCATTTTGACCCCACGGGGTGAGATCTTGCGTGGAGCCCCAGATCGAGGGAGATTATCAGTGGTCTTGTATGTCTTCCATTTCCTAATAATTGCTCCCACAGTTGATTTCTTCAAACCAAGCTGCTTACCTATTGCAGATTCAGTCTTCCCAGCCTGGTGCAGGTCTACAATTTTGTTTCTGGTGTCCTTTGACAGCTCTTTGGTCTTGGCCATAGTGGAGTTTGGAGTGTGACTGTTTGAGGTTGTGGACAGGTGTCTTTTATACTGATAACAAGTTCAAACAGGTGCCATTAATACAGGTAACGAGTGGAGGACAGAGGAGCCTCTTAAAGAAGAAGTTACAGGTCTGTGAGAGCCAGAAATCTTGCTTGTTTGTAGGTGACCAAATACTTATTTTCCACCATAATTTGCAAATAAATTCATTAAAAATCCTACAATGTGATTTTCTGGATTATTTTTTTTTCTTCTCAATTTGTCTGTCATAGTTGACCTGTACCTATGATGAAAATTACAGGCCTCTCTCGTCTTTTTAAGTGGGAGAACTTGCACAATTGGTGGCTGACTAAATACTTGTTTCCCCCACTGTAGATCACTCCCTTTGTTCTTCCTTTGTTCATTTCCTGATCTATTCTATTATTCATCTTCTCAAAATCATTTTTATTTGTCAGTCAATTCCGGATATACATTGAAAGACCAATTATTTAAATATTCTTGTCTTTATTTTCAATGAGGATTTTACCATTCTTTAATTGGAATTTCAATCATTCCTGATGTGACATAAACGGAAATGTATTAGGTTCCAGCCCTGCATAAGGTCACTCAAATATGGAGGAAAAAACTGAACAAAACCATTTCTGCAGATTGGACAGAAATGTCTGATGGGTCCGCCATGACCGACGTTGTGTGACATGCATGTTTATGTGAGACTCATGTGAAGTACACCGTGGGTGCAAGTAAAGACCAACCTTTTAATAAATATTTATGTGGGTAGAATTATCAGATGCAGGCCGAGAAAATACCCGTACTGTGCGCAGCTCGAGGATTTTCAATAAGATAGTACTTTATTCAGTAATGTTGTCAAATCAAAGGCATGAATAGTACAGCCAGCTGTAAAACCAATGCTGTAAAACCAATGCAAGTCATTCCAACGTTCTTAGAACTAATAAACATACATCTTATTTCATGATCAGATCTCCTTTGAACACATTTCTTAAAATATGAGATAGAAGTTGACACGTTATTCATGAATTATGCAAAAATTATTGGCCCACTGCGAAGCAATAATTAATTATATTTGCCATCCATGTATGTCATATATAGGCCTATAATGATTATCGATAAAAATACACTTCAAAGGACATTATATTTTAGACAAATTAAGATAAGTTTACCACACTTTATTAGTCTACGTTTGTTTAAGTTATTAAAATCCTTACAATTCTTTAAAGTTTGGATTTGGAATTTGCTTAAATTATTTCTAAATTACAATCACTACTTAATGTATAACTTTTTTAAATAAATGAAATTAATGTGTTTAACTAACCGGATAGCCAATTGCAATTAGTATGGGTTGTGGTGAATTCTTCATTGCAGCCAATAAACAGGCTACTGTATCGCCTAACACTATAATATAGCCTAACTCTATAATATAGCCTAACAATATAGTAGTAGGCTACAACATCTGCCGTTAATAGAACGATATATCCTCTCCTCCAACTGAGTTCTTTGAATTGCCGTAAGGGGACCATTTAAACCTCAGTATAGGAGGAAACACGACCGATAGCCGACTATGACTGACCTCCCACAAACACATCTTTATCTGTAGTTTCCCAGATAGCCTACCAACAAAAAGGGTCACACATAATTGGATACAGTGGCACGATAACACCGGCGGGTCCGAAACAGAATTGCATTGCAATAAACATGTGCACAAGCGACCAAATAGCCTTCAGTTATATGATTGAGAATCTTACCTTTAGCGCCTATGTCCGTCATCATTGCAAAGAGAACCATCAGAACGACTATGTAATCTCGTGCCGCACTCATGCTTCCTTTCAGTAGTGGTCCTCTGCTAACAGAAAGGAATGTCCTTGGGATCAACACTTTTCCTTAAAATGAAATAGAGACTGCTCGTGCTCCGCAAAAGCCACTTGCCGTAAGACACACTGCGCAGCACTGGCACTCCACTAGTATGAGAGCTATGTTCTGATGTCGTTATCAGCTGATAGACATAGACTGTTCAATTCCAACGCTCGCTAAATCGATTTCTCGTTGGGTATGCGGTTCTCTTTCTTCAAGTCAGCGCACCACGGTCGTTTCAGCACCGCGGACAGCTCCTAGCGACAGCAAGTGGAACAACTGAATTCAGCACGGTGGAAAGTTTGTATCGTTACCGTACATAATGTAATACTGCCCTCATGTAAATTACCTTCGTATGACAATGGCTGTGTTTAGTTCATTAACTTTGATAGCAACATCAATAGACAAATCGATTACACCCGTTTTCAATCCATTACAAACTCACAAACAATTATTGTGAACGCTAACAGGCTTGTTGACAGGCACAATGTAGCACTATCATTACAATGAAAACACCATGTTGCTCCGATATGTTGAACTGTAAATAGGTTGTTTACGTTATTGGTGAAAAAGTATTAGTATTTCGAGTTTCAAGACAACCAACTCGAAAAAGAATCATTGCACTATAATGACTCCTTTGATTAAGACAGTGTATGTCTGGATTATTCCAAATTATAAAAACATTTTGGAGAAGAAAATATCACATTTAGAAAAACATATTTTACAGATATTAGCTATACAGTGACCTCTTTCTCATTAGTATGGTGCACTCTGGAAATAGCTACATCTGCATGAGAGAGAGAGAGAGAGAAAAATAGAAAGAGAGAGAGAGAGAGAGAGAGAGAGAGAGAGAGAGAGAGAGAGAGAGAGAGAGAGAGAGAGAGAGAGAGAGAGAGAGAGAGAGAGAGAGCAACACTTTTGAATCAAACATGGCAGTAGACAAAGTGGTTTATGGACATAATATAGAATTGTTGAGTGATGCTGCCAGTGCTAAGGTATTGGGAATAATATTCATTGAATGGTAATGCAGGTCGCCTCTCTTCTGTGAGTTTCCTCTTGGAGTGTATCGGTTTCTGGGGGAATGTCCTTTCTTTCTCCTGAAACCTCTTTACTGTTTGTGGGACCACACACTGGGTGCACTGGCTCAGATTCATGACCATTCAAAGCCTGTTAATTAAACTGGTAATTATGGCTAAATAGAGGGAAATAGTTTGCAGACTTTCATCTCTAAAGCTTTTGATGTGTAGTAGATTCTCGAAAAAAATAAAATTGTTTCTCTCTTGCCTCACATTGGATTGTTTTTCCAGGCTTTGTGTGTGTGTGTGTGTGTGTGTGTGCTTATTGCATTTTGTAAATTGTGTGTATGCAGGGCTCCTTTGCGAAAGAGACCTTGGTCTCAATGGGGTCAGGTAGCCTAGAGGTTAAGAGCATTGGGCCAGTAACTGAAAGGTCGCTGGTTCAAATCCCCAAGCTGACTAGGTGAAGATAATATGTCGATGTGCCCATGAACAAGGCACTTAACCCTAATTGCTCCTGTAAGTCGCTCTGGATAAGTGTGTCTGCTAAAAGATGTACAGTAAATGTCATGTAAAATAAGTATGCCTAAATGAGCACTGAACAAGAGTGGCCCACTGTGCTGACACAGAGCAGCCGGGTACTCTGGGTAATTGATCTCACTGGCTATATCACTGGCTGTGTCTGAATGGCACCTTACTCACTATATAATGCACTGCTTTAAACCAGAGCCCATAGGGTTAGGTCCAAAGGAGTGCACTAGATAGGGAATAGGGTGCCATTTCAGACACAACTACTGTCTTAGTTTGCAGCTCTGATGCACCTTAGTTCTGGTTCCATCGCCCCAGTGCGTGTCTCGGATATTGATTGTCTCATCATGAGAATGATGTCAACAACGTTGTGTGGTTTGGTGTTTTTACTGAGACAACATTAGAATCCAAACAAACACATTTATGCTGTGTCTCAAACTAGCCTCTGGCATAGAAACTACATTTACATTCTCAATGCTGGCCTTGCACACAAAATGAACTATAAGGATTCGCACGCACACACACAACAAACACACACACACACACACACACACACACACACACACACACACACACACACACACACACACACACACACACACACACACACACACACACACACACACACACACACACACACACACTGTAAACAAATATGGTCATGCATACTCAAATAGTACCAATACGATTATAATCAAAAGATGGCACCATGGATAATTGCATTCATACTATATTACAATTATGCACAAGAGTGAAATCTTATTTCATAGCATCTGATACATTTAAATACTGTAGCTTCTACAATTCTTTCCTGTATGCAGATTCTTCCACAAAGAAAGTTGTCTCTTTGTCAATTTGTGTAATGTCTTGAGGGATCTAATAAGCCCAAGATCGCATTGTGCCAGTCATGGTTTAGCTCTGCGCTCAGGGAGTTAGCTGTCTTTAGATGTTACTCTGCTCTGGTTCTGCTGAAATCCCACGCTCTCCCTCATTTCCTCTCCACTCAGAGTCTGCCAATCACACTGTCACTCACTGTCCCAGCGTAGACAGCAGCTATTGAAACAGCAAATCAAATCAGTCAAATGCATACACTGTAAGCTCTTCATTGTGTCCTTCATTGGGCCGTTAAAAGGGCTAGGAGAGAGAAAACTATCACAGTACATATCCAAGGTTTTGGACTTGATTGCTTTTTAGATCATAGTGCTGACCTACGACTGGGTGACCAACTACAAAAGTAGGCCTTGTGTTATATTATCCAATAACTAAATCAGATCCTTATACTCCCCCTGCAAGTAACACTAATTAACTAACCCCATTGGCTACACATTATTTAATTAAATGCAAAATGTGAGTAATCTAAGTAATACTGGCACCAAATTTCTCCCCTCTCCCCTCCCCTCCACTCCTCCACTCCTCCACTCTCCTCCCATCCCTCCCTTCCTCCACTCCTCTACCGTCCCTCCCTCCCTCCTCCACTCCCCCCCCCCCCACTCATCCCCACTTCTCCCCTCCCTTCCTCCCCTCCCCACTCCTTCCCTCCCCACTCCTCCCCTTCCTCCTATTTTAAGGCATCTCTCCACCTTCAGGGGCTTATTTGTCTTAATAAGGAAAAGTGTCCTTGCCTTCTATTAGACATCCAGCTCCTGAATACATTTCCATTCTGCCCCAAGGATAGATCACCAGGCGCTTCCTTCCTGATTAAGATATTCTGTCTGGCACAGCCTGTCTGGCACAACAAGGGAATAAGGGAAAAAGAGACAAAAAGCTATCTAATCAAGGTTTTATTCTGCATGATATGCTATGTGGTATAAATAACTCGGTTTTTTAATGCCTCAATACAGACACGGCCGGCTTGCTAAGTGGAATACGAAGTATGTACACAATATATCAAGGTGAGGCAGAGGGGATCATTAGGGTTTTTGAGATATTTATGTTTCTGGTCATAGCATATAATGTACCAATTGCTTTTGTTATGTTGTTCATCCATTAGTTAGTAATAGATTATAAAATAAATACTTTAAAGTTACATATTCCAACAATTCGTACACTCTAAAAATTAGTGGTTCAACAATGGTTCTTCTAAGATCCTCAAAGTTCTTCGAAGAACCTTTGTGTTCTTGGCACTGAAAATTGCCCCCAAAAGGTTCTTCCAATAACCCCATAGGAGGTGGGGTTCATTGAGGAACCCCCTTAGTTGGTGGGGGTTCTTGCAGGAACCTAACTGCCCAACTGAAACATTTGGATTTGAATTTGAAAGGACAGCAGGTGCAGGCACTTAACTGAAATATTTAAAGATCTCCTCAATTTAAGGTAAGGTTTGTCCCTTGTATGATCTAAATTGATATTGTTTTATGATGATACCATTTATCTTTTCATATTTGCGCAAATCTTTCTAAAACAGAAAATGGACACAATTCAATGGAAATCAATCAACAAAGAGGTAAGAATATGTAGGCTATAAGAAAATGTTGAAGGCTAGCTGTATTGGGTGCAGATGACTGAACTGTTCACTTTTGTGTCTGTGTCTGCAGGTATACAGACGAGGTAGAATACAAAGGTATGTCAATTGGTATTGGTATGTTATGCAGATCACATGTACCATTCCTACCTCTTCAATGAATATCCCATAAGCCTCTACATTATGGACAAGGTATGTGTATGAAAACCATTATCAAAACAGTTTTTTTCATTCACATTTACCACAAAAACCAAGATATGAATTCTGTCGTGTGCATGTTTCGTTAATCATCTGTATAATTACAATTTTTGGGATTCACAGACTTCACCCTCCCTACACCTTTGATGAATATAACAGGAAACCTGTTCAATCACCATGCACTGCAAAATCATTCTGGCTATGGATACAGAGAACATCAACACATTAACTTCAACACGCCAGAGGATATACCCATTGGACTTGGGGCTCTGCTGGGAGTTTACTTCATATTTGGATTTTTATTTCTGCTTTGCCACTAAAATCATAATAAACACTGAGCTAAAATATGGTGTTATTGTTGTTATTGTTATGCGTATTATTATTATTAATAATATAAATAGGGGAGGGGGGGGGGGGGTAGTTAAATAATTCACCCCAAAAGGTTATTCAAGGATCCGTTAAAAGGGGTTATTTGAAGAAACTTAAAGGGTTCTTCGACAAACTTATAGGTGTTCCCCCACAGTTTCAATTTGAAGAACCCCTAAAGGATACTCCAGGAACCTTTTATTTTTAGAGTGTATGCTATATCCACAGCTAGTTTTTAATCCATCAAGAATTTCCGCTGTTTGAAAATTCCAACTATGGTCTGCTCAGTGAAGAGTGCCCTAGTAATTTTCCCCTCTCTCAGTGCGAGGCAGACTGACTGCACCTTGACCAGGTGTGACCTGCATACCCAAGACTGCCCTCACCAACGCTGTTGTCACACTGCTATTAGTCAAGAGAGAGGACCTGTCTGGAGTCCCCAGTCTCTGATCCAGAGGTGGAAAGAGAAGGGAAAGACACAAGGCCACAGACACCGATCCTCATCCTCTGGATCTCCTCCTGCCACCATCCCCACGTCCACCCTCCTTCCCCAGGGACACATTAATCTCCACCACCCCCACCTCCACCCTCCTTCCCCAGGGACACATTCATCTCCACCACCCCCACCTCCACCCTCCTTCCCCAGGGACACATTCATCCCCACCACCCCCACGTCCACCCTCTTTCAACAGGGACACTTTCATCTCCATCACTCCCACGTCCACCCTCCTTCCCCAGGGACACATTCATCTCCACCACCCCCACGTCCACCCTCCTTCCCCAGGGACACATTAATCTCCGCTGGCCAGATATTTCTTCTGCCGACGTCCGTGTGCTTGGTCTCCCAGATAAATGCAAGGGGAAGCAGAAACCATTTAGCTTGGGGGAATGGAGAGCCTTGCACCATGGCGACACCTCTCCCAAAGAATAATTGTTTCACATGGCCCTTCTGTGTATTCTGACTGGTTCAACAAAAAAACTAGAATACGTTCTTTGAATTGGTTGGGAGAGGATGAAAACCACTGAACCTGGAACTTCTGCGCTCAAAACTCATTTGCTTCAGATAAGTACACGTTTTTTTGTTTTATTTTGCATTGCCACCAGTTTTGACAATCTCTTCAGGTGAGCCGGTAATCTCCTTGAACTGAAAGCTTCCCAGATGCCAAAAAAGTCTCACTATTATGTGAGCAAAAATCTAACAAAACCCTCCTGTATTTCTGCTTTAGGTGATTGATGTTTCAAACAGCATAACACATCATATAATATGACTTCCTTAAAATTATGCAGGCTTCATATGATGTATCTTTAGTATATCCAAGACTATTGCACATCTTGTCAAGGCATAGTGCACTCTACCAGGTAAAGTCTCATTGCTTTACACATCTTCACAGCTTCCTGCTTTCTCAGACTAGCAGTTTTATTGTCACGGTGCAATGCAGAGCCTACAGCAAATCTGATCTGCACTGACATTCCTCATCTCTAAATAAAAGCTAAAGGGCAAAGTTCATCTGTACTGTCCTGGACACAGCCTGGGGGCAAAACCACCACAACATGCAGAAGGCACTTTGAATACAGTTTCACTCATTTTGGAGAACAGTGTTCAAGAAGACTTTTAAGTGGACCCTCTGGATCCTCAGATCAAGTAAACAATATCACTGCAGATCTAGGCCTCCATGACGCAGCAGCTCACAGGCATTCACTATATATGTAATTTTCTATGGGATTAAGGTTGTACAAAATTGATGGATTTCAATACAGTGTGTGTAACATGAACATAGCCTTACCATTTTTGACACCAAATTCCATTGAACAGTAGAAATGTATGTTACTAAATATAAAACTATCCTTTGTAGGTTGATTCTAGCCTTGGTCAACCTGTGTTTTTCATTAGTGAATCTCTGTTTGTCTGGCAGCTCCAGAGGGAGAGATGTCGACAGCTGTCCCTACCTCCCACGTTGAGACCCAGGCTGCCCAGAGATGTGTTATTTAATGATATAGTGTGCACTATTCCTGGAGGTTTGAAAAGGCTGGCTTAATAAATATTCCAAACATGTGCAAACAACATATTCCACCAAACAGCTATGTGTGCGTCTCTATTGATGCCAGTAATCATTAGACATGCTAAACAGTATTACAGAACAATAACTGTTACCTAATAATATACATTATCAGGGTCAGGGAAGGTTATATATGGCAGATCACTGGTTTTATAAATGCAAGGTCACACATTAACATGTGCACTCATAAATGCACCCACACGCACACGCATGCACACACACATGCACGCACACGCACACACGGACACGTACATACCCACGCGCACACACACACACGCACTCACACGCACACACACGCACACAAATATTACCACCAAAAGCCCTTATCCAAGAGTGCACTCCAGAAGTGAAGGTAATCCCGTTCTCCCTGAGTGAGCACAAATCTATCTGTGCATCAAAGAGCAGCCATTAAATGGGCAGTAATAAGGCCATGGAGAGATGGAACCTTCCTCATCTAATCCTCAACCCATTCATGTATAGAGGAGAGGAGAGGAGCACTAAAATGGAATCATTAGCCCAATGGAGACATACAGTAGGGGGAAGGGAGAATTATTTGGGTCAAACAGAACAGATTTATTCTGGGAGACATTTTAAAACATTTGCTCTTTTGGTGCACCATCCAGTGGATGCTCCTCAGAGGAGGAAGGGGAGTACCATCCTCCTCAGTGAATTTCATAAAAATATATGTTTTTAAACATTTAAAAAGTTATCCTTTTTAGATATAACTATACTAAATATAAACACGTCACCAAATAATTGATTAAAACACACTATTTTGCAAAGGTCTACAGTAGCCTCCACAGCACGCTGTAGGGTAACACCATGGTGTAGCCGGAGGACAGCTAGCTTCCGTCCTCCTCTGTGTACATTGACTTCAATACAAAACCTAGGAGGCTCATGGTTCTCACCCCCTTCCATAGACTTACACAGTAATTACGACAACTTCCAGAGGATGTCCTCCAACCTATCAGAGCTCTTGCAGCATGAACTGACATGTTGTCCACCCAATCAAAGGACTAGATAATTAATCTAGTACTGAAAGCATAAGCTACAGCTAGCTAGCACTGCAGTGCATAAGATGTGGTGAGTAGTTGACTCAAAGAGAGAGAAAGACAATAGTTGAACAGTTTTGAACAAATTAATTTATTCCAAAATGAAGGAAAAGCAAGGGAGAAATATATAGAGATAGATGTTGTCATTTTTTTTCACTTTCAGTTTCACTTACTTAGCTAGCAAATGCAGCTAGCTAGTTCAGCCTACTGAAACACCCTGCTCAAACACAGGGATGCTATGTTAGCTAGCTGGCTATGATTATCCAACACAACACTGGAATTCTTCCAAGTCAAGGTAAGCTTCTGGTTTTAATCATTTATTGCCACCGGGGCCCGCCTGTAACGTTTTTTTTTGCCTGGTCACGTACAGCTGATGTGTTGTGCATTGAAGTCCACATCCGAAGGGAAGAGGTGAGAGGAGAAGAGCGCATGCGAGAAGGAATACAACGTGGCTGCTATGAAAGTGAACTGTGTTTACGCGTGATCAGGGGTGTATTCATTCTGCTGATTCTGTTGAAAAACGTTTCTTAAACGGAAGAAAACTGAACAAAATGGGGATAAACATACCTGAATTTGTCCAATATAAACTTTTGTTTGCAACTGTTGGACTAATGATTACACGCTATATCAGCTAGATACAGGCAAGAGTGTGCAAGGCTCTTGACCTGTGTGCATCTACAGTATGTTGTAAACTTTCATTTATATGCTAGGTTGTAGCAACCTCATGATGGGTATAGGAAAAATGTTAGTATCATGTAGTAGCCTAAACATATCGCTGTTACATTGAACTGGGTGAATGGAATATGAATGACAGTCATTCAATATGCTGTAATAGAAATAAGGCCATGCTCATGAAAAGAAAAGTCGTCCTCACTCTTAAACGGCACTGACCGCCACTGGCACCATCACCTCGCCTATAAGACAAGAAACGACCTCAGTTTGGTATTTATATTCTCTTACCTTTACTGGCACAGCTCCCAGCTGAAAGATACTCAGTCTGTGAGGCAGAGGGGGGTAAGCGCAAGCTATTTATTATTCATGGATTTCAGTTATTCATTAGACAGACCTGAGCCTCCTCCTGTAATGGCATGGGCAAGCATGAATATTTACACCAGGTACTTTATATTTAAACATGACTTTGAATAAATAGCTGGCAGTAAATGCCAGGTAAATAGCACTAGAATGGTACTTTAGGTTCTGGCTGGTGCGGAATGTTATTTTCAAGCTTGACCTTTTCCAATATGGAGCTGTACTACATCTTGTTTTCCACCATTTTCTGGGCGACAATCTATCCAGGTGACCAAAGAGCGAAAATGGGGAGAAGTCTAGCAGCATGACAGTAGCCATATATTAAACATTTAGACCTAACCCCAAAACTCTACCAAGCATTGATATTTTTTGTCTAAACTGTAAAGGTTGCAAAAAGCCTACCTGCAAACTTTCTCTGGAAAGTTTTAGGTGGAAAATGTAAACAGAGCTTATATAATAGAGTAGCTCCCAACATCAAAGAAACGTTGACTGCAAATGTTTTCACCTTGAGTCACTGAAACTTTTGCAACAACATCATTCTTATCCATTCAAACAGTTCCTGATGTTGAGACATGGTAATATTCCCTGGAACGTCCTGACACTGCAGTTTTAAATGCTGCTAGCTGCAGGCAGAGTAGAAAGGGGAGCAGACTTTACAAAGTAAAGCGGGAAAATGGCGTTCATCATTTTACAGCAGGGGGAGAGGCAGGACTGCTGTGTTTCGCTGGTGTCTCAGCGGCTCTCCTCTGCCATGCGCTCGCAGGGAATAAACTTTCACTGCCGGCAGATGGTGATTTCAGTGTCCCAGTAAGGCTTTCCAGTCGTAAACAACACAATGGAAGAGGAAAGGTGAAGGAGGAAAAAGTAAGGAACTTGTCTGTTGGCCTTGCATTAAAGAACATAATTGGTTAAAGAAAATTGTGATAAATAAAAAAGTTGACCAGTTTCATTTAAGGACCAAAAGATTGACAGCCGTCCCATATAGATTGCAGAATAGTTGGGAAGAGATTTTTGACGTACCGATTCCATGGCATAGTGTTTATGAACTGATACGCAAAATGCAACGACGGATTCAAAACTTAGAATTTTTCAATTAAAATAATTATATAAAATTATTGCTACCAATAGAATGTTATTTGTATGGGGGATACAATCTTCCCAGCTCTGCAGATTTGGCTGTGAAGAGACAGAATCATTAGATCATTTGTTTTGGTACTGTCCATTTGCAGCTTGTTTCTGGACACAGGTCCAGGAATGGCTGAAGGATTGCAATATTTGCATGGAGCTGACCCTGCAGATAGCACTACTGGGTGATCTGAAAAGTAATAGTCAATCGATCAATAATATAATAATACTTTTAGCAAAAATGTTTATTTTCAATTCACAAACTGTAGAAACAATGAGAATAGAAAGGTTCAGAACTTTTGTAAAACATCACAGTACAGTTGAAAAATATATGGCAAATAGAAATCCAATATGGATGGTGTTAAGAGATAGATGGGAGGTGTTGAATGGAGCTGAAGGATGGGACTAATAACAACAACTAATAACAACAAGATAAATAGTGTAAGACATGCTGTGTCCATAATAAGTATATAGGTTATATATTGTGAGCTTTTGTGAAAGAGCACAGTTAGAAAGATATGGCATATAGAAGCATACCAGATGGACATCATGAAAATGATCGGAGGAAGTTCAGGAGTAAAAACAAACAAAATATAATTATTGACTGTGTCCATAAAATGTATATAGTATGTATAAGCATGAAGTAGAGGCCTAAGCATTGTTGTTCACTAGTTTACTCCAATTAGGGAAGGGATGGTGGGGTTGGAAAGTAATAAAAGGGAAATATATATATTTTAAAAGGATATGTATGTATATATATATGTATGTATGTGTATGTATGTGTGTGTATATATATATATATATATATATATATATATATATATATATATATATATATATATATATATATGCGAGAGAAAAAATAAAAAACATATGGGGGATTGGAAGTGATGCAGACAATTACATTGATGGAAGTTACAATCTATCTGCAATATTGAAACTGATCTACCCCCTAAAGAAAAAAAAAGAAAAAACAACAACAACGTCAACAACAACACAATGTCTCATTGGATCTCTCCACAGAGTTTAGCAGTCTAGCTACTCTCTGGCTGGGGAATAAGGCCTGGCTGGGAACAATCATCACGACCAGCGATGCCACTATGAGCAGGCGGTATACACATGATCAGGACACACAGGCCTCAACATTAAGTAATAGCAGAGACACAGGTAATCTGGCATTCACCATATGGTTAAAGGATTAGAGGGTTAAATGCAGATGGTTAATGAAAATAATGTCTGTATAAATATACTGTAATGTCAGTAAGTCTCATCAGAAAACATTAAAGATGTTTTGCCAATCTTTTAATCATTCTAGCAACAATCCACTGGGGGTGTGACAGCCATAAAGAGGAAGGATGTGCTCTCGGCCTGATTAATGAAGTGTGATATGGCAGCCCAGAGTCTGTGGGGAAGCTCACACTTCAGCTGTGCATAACAGGGCAGAACAGTGGGGCGTGTGACCAGCTGACCCTCTGCAGGCCCGACGTGCCACAGGACCCATCTGCTAATTCTGCTGTCCTGCCCACTGTCCACGTCACAGACCATAACCCTGTTACACACTGAGCCACTGCTATGGCCAGCCCTCCGCCCTCTTCCACCCACATCCCCAACCACCGCTATGGTCAGCTCTCCGCCCTCCGCCCTCCGCCCTCCTCCACCCAAAACCCCAACCACCTATTACACATAGAGCCACCGCTACGGTCAGCCCTCCTCCACCTACTACCCCACCCACCTCTTATTATCACACCACCACTCTCCTCCTATACCCATCCCTCCATCTTTTCACCTCCTAAAGCTGTTCTGAATGTACAGGTTGCAGATATATGGTAATAACAGGTTAATAACACCCTCCGTAGCTCTAACTACTTTATGTGCTTAAAAATGAGAGGGGTTCGATATCAGTTTCATCAGGTCTTATCATGTCACAGTGAAGGAGATTGAGGATTATATCTTTGAGATGACAATCTTAATCCCAAAAAGTGTGTTGAAAAGAAGACACTTTTGGTCAAAAGTGTCAGGTTGTGAGTTTGCAGGGGAGAATGTTCTGGGTGCTGTTGAGTTTTTAAAGGAGATTGTGCCTCACCTCAGGGAGGGAGGGAGGGAAAATCAATGAGCTGTCCTCTCAATAATCTAAATCAAATCAAATCAAATCAAATGTTATTTGTCACATACACGTGTTTAGCAGATGTTATAGTGGGTGTAGCGAAATGCTTGTGCTTCTAGCTCCGACAGTGCAGTAATATCTAACAAGTAATATCTAACAATTTCACAACATATACCTAATACACACAAAACTAGTAAGGAATGGAATTTAAGAAAATATACATATATGGACAAGCAATGACAGAGCGGCATGGACTAAGATACAGTAGAATATTATAGAATAGAATGCAGTATATACAGTGGGGAAAAAAAGTATTTAGTCAGCCACCAATTGTGCAAGTTCTCCCACTTAAAAAGATGAGAGAGGCCTGTAATTTTCATCATAGGTACACGTCAACTATGACAGACAAAATGAGATTTTTTTTCTCCAGAAAATCACATTGTAGGATTTTTAATGAATTTATTTGCAAATGATGGTGGAAAATAAGTATTTGGTCAATAACAAAAGTTTCTCAATACTTTGTTATATACCCTTTGTTGGCAATGACACAGGTCAAACATTTTCTGTAAGTCTTCACAAGGATTTCACACACTGTTGCTGGTATTTTGGCCCATTCCTCCATGCAGATCTCCTCTAGAGCAGTGATGTTTTGGGGCTGTCGCTGGGCAACACTGACTTTCAACTCCCTCCAAAGATTTTCTATGGGGTTGAGATCTGGAGACTGGCTAGGCCACTCCAGGACCTTGAAATGCTTCTTACGAAGCCACTCCTTCGTTGCCCGGGCGGTGTGTTTGGGATCATTGTCATGCTGAAAGACCCAGCCACGTTTCATCTTCAATGCCCTTGCTGATGGAAGGAGGTTTTCACTCAAAATCTCACGATACATGGCCCCATTCATTCTTTCCTTTACACGGATCAGTCGTCCTGGTCCCTTTGCAGAAAAACAGCCCCAAAGCATGATGTTTCCACCCCCATGCTTCACAGTAGGTATGGTGTTCTTTGGATGCAACTCAGCATTCTTTGTCCTCCAAACACGACGAGTTGAGTTTTTACCAAAAAGTTCTATTTTGGTTTCATCTGACCATATGACACTCTCCCAATCCTCTTCTGGATCATCCAAATGCACTCTAGCAAACTTCAGACGGGCCTGGACATGTACTGGCTTAAGCAGGGGGACACGTCTGGCACTGCAGGATTTGAGTCCCTGGCGGCGTAGTGTGTTACTGATGGTAGGCTTTGTTACTTTGGTCCCAGCTCTCTGCAGGTCATTCACTAGGTCCCCCCGTGTGGTTCTGGGATTTTTGCTCACTGTTCTTGTGATCATTTTGACCCCACGGGGTGAGATCTTGCGTGGAGCCCCAGATCGAGGGAGATTATCAGTGGTCTTTTATGTCTTCCATTTCCTAATAATTGCTCCCACAGTTGATTTCTTCAAACCAAGCTGCTTACCTATTGCAGATTCAGTCTTCCCAGCCTGGTGCAGGTCTACAATTTTGTTTCTGGTGTCCTTTGACAGCTCTTTGGTCTTGGCCATAGTGGAGTTTGGAGTGTGACTGTTTGAGGTTGTGGACAGGTGTCTTTTATACTGATAACAAGTTCAAACAGGTGCCATTAATACAGGTAACGAGTGGAGGACAGAGGAGCCTCTTAAATAAGAAGTTACAGGTCTGTGAGAGCCAGAAATCTTGCTTGTTTGTAGGTGACCAAATACTTATTTTCCACCATAATTTGCAAATAAATTCATTAAAAATCCTACAATGTGATTTTCTGGATTTTTTGTTCTCAATTTGTCTGTCATAGTTGACGTGTACCTATGATGAAAATTACAGGCCTCTCTCATCTTTTTAAGTGGGAGAACTTGCACAATTGGTGGCTGACTAAATACTTTTTTCCCCCACTGTACATATGAGAGGAGTAGTGCAAGATATGTAAACATTATTAAAGTGACTAGTGTTCCATTTCTTAAAGTGGCCAGTGATTTCAATAGGCAGAAGCAGCCTCTAATGTGCTAGTGATGGCTATTTAACAGTCTGATGGCCTTGAGATAGAAGCTGTTTTTCATTCTCTCGGTCCCAGCTTTGATGCACCTGTACTGACCTCGCATTCTGGATGATAGCGGGGTGAACAGGCAGTGGCTCTGGTGGTTGATGTCCTTAATGATATTTTTGGCCTTCCTGTGACATCGGGTGCCCCTGATAATGCGTTCGGCAGACCGCACCACCCTCTGGAGAGCCCTGCGGTTGCGGGCGGTGCAGTTGCCGTACCAGGTGGTGATACATCCCGACAGGATGGTCTCAATTGTGCATCTGTAAAAGTTTGTGAGGGTTTTAGGTGCCAAGCCGAATTTCTTCAGCCTCCTGAGGTTGAAGAGGCGCTGTTGCGCCTTCTTCACCACACAGTCTGCGTGGGTGGACCATTTCAGTTTGTCGGTGATATGTACGCCAAGGAACTTGAAGCTTTCCACCTTCTCCACTGCGGTCCCGTCGATGTGGATAGGGGGGTGCACCCTCTGCTGTTTCCTGAAGTCCACAATCATCTCCTTTGTTTTGTTGATGTTGAGTGAGAGGTTATTTTCCTGGCACCACACTCCCAGAGCCCTCACCTCCTCCCTGCAGGCGGTCTCGTCATTGTTGGTAATCAATATATATGTCACAGCCAGACCAATTCTAAGCTGCAGAATGGGAAGTTGTGTTCATTTACAAATATGATTCTCAGATAGCAGGTGGCAGGTAGCCTAGTGGTTAGAGCATTGGACCAGTAATCAAAATGTTGCTGGTTTGAATACCCGAGCTGACAAGGTGAACAATGTGCCCTTGAGCAAGGCACTTAACCCTAATTTGCTTCAGGGGTGCTGTAACACATTTACATTTACATTTTAGTCATTTAGCAGACGCTCTTATCCAGAGCGACTTACAGTTAGTGAATACATATATATATATATATATTTTTTTTATACTGGCCCCCCATGGGAATCGAACCCACAACCCTGGCGTTGCAAACACCATGCTCTATCAACTGAGCTACATCCCTGCCGGCCATTCCCTCCCCTACCCTGGACGACGCTGGGCCAATTGTGCGCCGCCCATGAGTCTCCCGGTCGCGGCCGGCTGCGACAGAGCCTGGCTGACCCTATAAAACAACTCATTTCACAACACCTATCAGGTGTATGTGACAAAAAACATATTTTTTGATGTTCATCTTTTTTAGGATGCCAAATTGGTCAGGATGTGACTCTCTCTCAAAAACTAGAGTTGTGAATTCTGGAAATTAAGTAAGTGTCACACCCTGGCTCTGGGGACTCTATATGTTGAGCCAGGGTGTGTAGTTTCTATGTGTTTTGTTCTATGTTTACAGTCTAGTTCTTGTATTTCTATGTTGGCCAGAGTGGTTCCCAATCAGAGGCAACGAGTGTCAGCTGTTGCTGGTTGTCTCTGATTGGGAGCCATATTTAAACAGTCTGTTTTCCCTTAGTGTTTGTGGGATCTTGTTCCTTTCGGTGTGTTCCGTGGCTGTTGTGTTGAACATAGGACGTCACGTTATACATTTACATTTTAGTCATTTAGCAGACGCTCTTATCCAGAGCGACTTACAGGAGCAATTAGGGTTAAGTGCCTTGCTCAAGGGCACATTTACGTCATTTAGCGACTTACAAATTGGTGCATTCACCCTATAGCCAGTGGGATAACCACTTTACAATGTTCTTTTTTTTTTTTTTTTTGGGGGGGGTGGGGGTAGAAGGATTAATTTATCCTATCTCAGGTATTCCTTAAAGAGGTGGGGTTTCAAATGTCTCCGGAAGGTGGTGAGTGACTCCGCTGTCCTGGCGTCGTGAGGGAGCTTGTTCCACCATTGGGGTGCCAGAGCAGCGAACAGTTTTGACTGGGCTGAGCGGGAACTATGCTTCCGCAGAGGAAGGGGAGCCAGCAGGCCAGAGGTGGATGAACGCAATGCCCTCGTTTGGGTGTAGGGACTGATCAGAGCCTGAAGGTACGGAGGTGCCGTTCCCCTCACTGCTCCATAGGCAAGCACCATGGTCTTGTAACGGATGCGAGCTTCAACTGGAAGCCAGTGGAGTGTGCGGAGGAGGGGGGTGACGTGAGAGAACTTGGGAAGGTTGAACACCAGACGGGCTGCGGCATTCTGGATGAGTTGTAGGGGTTTAATGGCACAGGCAGGGAGGCCAGCCAACAGCGAGTTGCAGTAATCCAGACGGGAGATGACAAGTGCCTGGATTAGGACCTGTGCCGCTTCCTGTGTAAGGCAGGGTCGTACTCTCCGAATGTTGTAGAGCATGAACCTGCAGGATCGGGTCACCGCCTTGATGTTAGCGGAGAACGACAGGGTGTTGTCCAGGGTCACGCCAAGGCTCTTCGCACTCTGGGAGGAGGACACAACGGAGTTGTCAACCGTGATGGCGAGATCATGGAACGGGCAGTCCTTCCCCGGGAGGAAGAGCAGCTCCGTCTTGCCAGGGTTCAGCTTGAGGTGGTGATCCGTCATCCATACTGATATGTCTGCCAGACATGCAGAGATGCGATTCGCCACCTGGTTATCAGAAGGGGGAAAGGAGAAGATTAGTTGTGTATCGTCAGCGTAGCAATGATAGGAGAGGCCATGTGAGGATATGACAGAGCCAAGTGACTTGGTGTATAGGGAGAATAGGAGAGGGCCTAGAACTGAGCCCTGGGGGACACCAGTGGTGAGAGCACGTGGTGCGGAGACAGCTTCTCGCCACGCCACTTGGTAGGAGCGACCGGTCAGGTAGGACGCAATCCAGGAGTGAGCCGCGCCGGAGATGCCCAGCTCGGAGAGGGTGGAGAGGAGGATCTGATGGTTCACAGTATCAAAGGCAGCAGACAGGTCTAGAAGGACAAGAGCAGAGGAGAGAGAGTTAGCTTTAGCAGTGCGGAGAGCCTCCGTGACACAGAGAAGAGCAGTCTCAGTTGAATGACCAGTCCTGAAACCTGACTGGTTTGGATCAAGAAGGTCATTCTGAGAGAGATAGCAAGAGAGTTGGCTAAAGACGGCACGCTCAATAGTTTTGGAAAGAAAAGAAAGAAGGGATACTGGTCTGTAGTTGTTGACATCAGTGGGATCGAGTGTTGGTTTTTTGAGAAGGGGTGCAACTCTCGCTCTCTTGAAGACGGAAGGGACATAGCCAGCGGTCAAGGATGAGTTGATCAGCGAGGTGAGGTAGGGGAGAAGGTCACCGGAGATGGTCTGGAGAAGAGAGGAGGGGATGGGGTCAAGCGGGCAGGTTGTTGGGCGGCCTGCAGTCACAAGTCGCAGGATTTTATCTGGAGAGAGAGGGGAGAAAGAAGTCAAAGCATAGGGTAGGGCAGTGTGAGTAGGACCAGCAGTGTCATTAGACTTAACAAACGAGGATCGGATGTCGTCAACCTTCTTTTCAAAGTGGTTGACGAAGTCATCCACAGAGAGAGAGGAGGGGGGGGGAGAATGTGGCAAAGAGCTTCCTAGGGTTAGAGGCAGATGCTTGGAATTTAGAGTGGTAGAAAGTGGCCTTAGCAGCAGAAACAGATGAAGAAAATGTAGAGAGGAGGGAGTGAAAAGATGCCAGGTCGGCAGGGAGTTTAGTTTTCTTCCATTTCCGCTCCGCTGCCCGGAGCTCTGTTCTGTGAGCTCGCAATGAGTCATCCAGCCACGGAGCTGGAGGGGAGGACCGAGCCGGCCGGGAGGATAGGGGACACAGAGAGTCAAAGGATGCAGAAAGGGAGGAGAGGAGGGTTGAGGAGGCAGAATCAGGAGATTGGAGGGAGAAGGATTGAGCAGAGGGAAGAGATGATAGGATGGAAGAGGAGAGAGTAGTGGGAGAGAGAGAGCGAAGGTTGCGGCGGCGCATTACCATCTGTGTAGGGGCAGAGTGAGTAGTGTTGGAGGAGAGCGAGAGAGAAAAGGAAACAAAGTAGTGGTCGGAGACATGGAGGGGAGTTGCAGTGAGATTAGTAGAAGAGCAGCATCTAGTAAAGATGAGGTCAAGCGTATTGCCTGCCTTGTGAGTAGGGGGGGACGGTGAGAGGGTGAGGTCAAAAGAGGAGAGGAGTGGAAAGAAGGAGGCAGAGAGAAATGAGTCAAATGTAGACGTAGGGAGGTTGAAATCCCCCAAAACTGTGAGGGGTGAGCCATCCTCAGGAAAGGAACTTATCAAGGCGTCAAGCTCATTGATGAACTCTCCAAGGGAACCTGGAGGGCGATAGATGACAAGGATATTAAGCTTAAATGGGCTAGTGACTGTGACAGCATGGAATTCAAATGAGGAGATAGACAGATGGGTTAGGGGAAAAATTGAGAATGTCCACTTGGGAGAGATGAGGATTCCTGTGCCACCACCCCTCTGACCAGATGCTCTCGGGGTATGCGAGAACACATGGTCAGACGAGGAGAGAGCAGTAGGAGTAGCAGTGTTTTCAGTGGTAATCCATGTTTCCGTCAGCGCCAGGAAGTCGAGGGACTGGAGGTTAGCATAGGCTGGGATGAAGTCAGCTTTGTTGGCAGCAGAACGGCAGTTCCAGAGGCTGCCTGAGACCTGGAACTCCAGGTGTGGGGTGCGTGCAGGGACCACCAGGTTAGAGAGGCAGCAGCCACGCGGTGTGAGGCGTTTGTGTAGCCTATGCGGAGAGGAGAGAACAGGGATAGGCAGAGGCATAGTTGACAGGCTGTAGCAAATGGCTACAATAATGCAGAGGAGATCGGAATTAAATGAACTAAACATCTGGGAAAGGAGAGAGTAGGGCCTCCCTCACCAAAACTTCCACCTCAGAAACTATAATTGTTTCACTGAACCACCCGAACAAAAACTCTCCCAACTTCCACTTTTAGAAATTAGAATTGTTGTGAACTACAGCGGTTCAATGTTTCAAGGAATAGACTCAACTTACTTTATTCAGCTATCTAACTATGACACCATAAACTAGCATGCTAGCATCCAATAACACACAGTTTAGCACCAATACTTGGTTACAACAAACTACCAATAGTGTGTTAACACACTAAACAGATAATTCGTGTCCGTGTCTAGTTCCTTTCATAACGCAGCAATAATTAAACGTTGGCTAGCTAGCACAAATATATTGTATTTAGCTGCTACAGTACAGTTAGCTGGTCGTGTTGGCTAGCTAGCAATGGCTACTGTGTTGACTTAGTTTGAAAAACGGCTAGCTAGCTGGCTTCGTGCTACACCCGGCACCGCCGAAAACAATGCTAACCTACAATAACTACCCACAACAGCCCACGATGCCTAACTATGACACCATAGCTAACTAGCATGCTAGCATCCAATAACACACAGTTTAGCACCAATACTTGGTTACAACAAACTACCAATAGTGTGTTAACACACTAAACAGATAATTCGTGTCCGTGTCTAGTTCCTTTCATAACGCAGCAATAATTAAACGTTGGCTAGCTAGCACAAATATATTGTATTTAGCTGCTACAGTACAGTTAGCTGGTCGTGTTGGCTAGCTAGCAATGGCTACTGTGTTGACTTAGTTTGAAAAACGGCTAGCTAGCTAGCTTCGTGCTACACCCGGCACCGACGAAAACAATGCTAACCTACAATAACTAACCTACTAACTACCCACAACAGCCCACGATGCCTAACTATGACACCATAGCTAACTAGCATGCTAGCATCCAATAACACACACGAACAACAAACATTATAGTTTGTTGTTTGTGCATTCATTAAATAAAAGAAGTATGTTCGTACATCACGCTGCGCCTTGGTCTACTCCCTTCGACGATCGTGACAGTAAGCTAATGAAAAAAGACACAGAATTTGTTTGTGGCTGATTGTTGGTTGAGTTGGAAGATGCTATCTTTATTTTTACCCTTACCCATAAATGGAGTGCAATTATTGCAACCATAAGAACAATTGGAGAATGGAGCTGTCCTCATAGCAAATTAGGATGGGGGACCTCGTATAACCATGGCAACTTGAACAGTATCAACCACCCTAGATAGGCCTAGCTATCTATGGCTCTGCCTGAGCTAACTAAACCTCGATATATTTGACTTTGCTGCCATCTAAAATGAGTGATAATACATTGTTTCCCATGTATTTGCCCAACAGGATTGACCCTCTCAAAATGCTTGAGCCAAGAGGGTTGCAAACTTGACATCTCTACTAATGTTGTTTTCCTCTTGCAGTTAGAAGTTATACCGATTGGAAATTGTATGAAATGGTTAGCTTCATTTTATTTGAAATATTACTTTTTTTGTCAAAGTAACATAATTTAGCGCAAACCTATAGTCTGCAAAAAATCACGAGTTTTTAAAATTTCCAGCGCGGCTTGGTTCTCTATGTTCACAAGCGCACCGCAATTGTATGGAGCATTGACAGCAACGAGACAGTTTTGTAGGCCTTTAGCTGATTTCTTCGGCAACATTTCTTCTGAATGTGGATCATATAAGAAAATGAGTTTTTAATTATGTAATCCTATGTGTAATTTAAATAGGGCCATATTTAGCAGGCACCCTGTGGGGGGAGTTGCCGCGTTCAAAAGAACTGGGAACTCGGAAATAAACGAGCTCAGACTGGGAAAAATCGATTTGAACGGTCATCCAACTCGGAATTCCAAATCGGGAATTCGGGCCTCTTTCCGAATTTCCGACCTGAAGATCACTGACGTCATGATTTGACCTTGTATTTTGCCGAGTTTCCAGAACAAGGCAAGTGTAGTGTAGACTTGAGCGTACTGTCAATCGCTGTTACATAACGGAGAACTTTGGCCAGGCGTGCTTGAGAACTGGAGTAACATAAAGCGGGTCAAATGAGGAGTCTGTGAATACAGGCTACAGCAGACCCTAGACATGTCTTCCCAAGACTACGACTGCATAGTGATAGGAGCCGGGGTTCAGGGCTCTTTCACTGCCTATAACCTTGCGAAAAATAACAAGAACACCCTTCTACTTGAACAGGTTTGTAATTTATAAAGCGAGTTGGCAACAGGATAAGAGCGTCTGCTAAATTACAAAAATGTTTTAAAATGTAGGCTACCAACAAGTCGTTGCATTGGAGTTGACACCATATAAATTCAGTGGTTCTGTACGAACCACTGAATTTATATGGTGTCAACTCCAATGCAACGACTTGTTGGTAGCCTACATTAAAAAAATTTTTTGTCATTTAGCAGACGCTCTTATCCAGAGCGACTTACAGTAGTGAGTGCATACATTTTCGTATTGGTCCCTCGTGGGAATCGAACCCACAACCCTGGCGTTGCAAACGCATGTCTACCAACTGAGCCTACGTCGTCATAATTACATGATCGACGGGGTTATTACAAATTATTTAGAAGTGATAACGTTTTTCTTTGTATTGTTATATTTGGCACTTTGAACTGGCCTACTGTAGACCTAGCTATAGTTTCAGCATGTTTCAAACTTCCATGTGAATATGCGACATAAGCGACTGCTTCTGTATATATATATTTTTTTTGGGGGGGTGGAACTAAATCGGGTATCAATTTACTGTTCAGCTTTAGAATAGTAGAATACACAAGGTGCAATTTCGAAATGTGGTTGTGTGTAAGCTGTTTTTTTCTTGTTATGTCAATCACTGACAGACTCAATCAGCCCATGTCAGCTAACATTTTTAGATATGTTTGGTAATCATGTTAGAATTACTGGCAGGGCACGTGCCAGGGACCCTGACCTCTAGGGGGCCACCATTGATTTTGTTAGTCACTCATACTCAGATATCATATTAACCTAGAATTGCAGAACATTTGCTTTGAAACTGCAAAATTTCTCTCCACCCCCATGGCAAAATGAGCAGAATTGCATGATTTATAAAATTTCTAAATCTTCTCTCCACCCCATGGTATAATGTGTAAAATTGTGCAAACTTGCTTTAAAACAGCAACATATTCTCTATGCCCCATGACAAAGTTTTTCTTAGGGCCCCAAAAAGGCTAGGGAAAAAGGTCCTGTGAATATGAAAATGGCATCTCCAACTCTGTTTCTGAATGCCTTGTTCCTCAGTTTGTCCTGCCGCACTCTCGTGGCAGCTCTCATGGCCAGACACGCATCATCCGCAAGGCCTACGACGAGGACTACTACACCCACATGATGGAGGAATGCTATCAGCTCTGGACTCAGCTGGAGAAAGAGGCCAACGTCAAGCTTTACAGGTGAGTGCCTTAAGCAAAAGTATAAGGTCTGTCTCAATAGCAGCGTTAGAAGAACATTGTAAAAGCTTTATACCAGAACACTGAGATTTGTCGCATTCAATGTGTTTCGCCAGTGTTCAAGCAGCAACTCAATCTGTGTGAGCTATAGATGGATTACTTTCTCATTACCTCACACATCACTGAATCACCCCAGACAGCTCCCTGCCTGCCTTTGAATGTGGAACAAGGATTTTTTCGTCTCAATAAACCCCAATTCTCATTCCCAGAGCGAAGAGGGTTTGTTCTTGTAAATACTACAGCAGGATCAAAGTTGGAGCCAGACAGTCAGAGCCTTCAACCTCTACCTCCCCACCTAAAGCTTCCCTGAACCATTGTCTTAGTTTGAAACCCCTTTTGGTTGTCAGTATCAGTCAGCTGCATAACAAATTGATCATTATACTGTTAGATGACTGATGGATCAATCACCAGTCTTCTACCCCACCCATGTTATGTTCCCAAGGCAAGCACACAATAGCTATAGATGTACCTCCCTCGGAGCAGCCATCCATGGCAGATGACTGATCGGTCCCCACACTAAGGCCACCTGTGCCCTTGGGCTGGATAAAACTGCAGCACAATGAGAAATGTTGAAGCTATGGCTGCGTGAATCTTTCTGAGCAATGCTTCACGCCTCTGTCGTTTCTCAGCCCTGGGGATGGACTTTGAGATGGGTTGGACGATAACCAAAAGCCCTTTGGCCACAGGCCATTCTGTATAGCGGTATGGCCACACACATACATTGCAACCAGCGAACCAGCATCACTCAGTCATCACATGGGTGGCATGGAAGCATGCATCATGTTTAGGATCTTATATGCACTCACGCGCTCTCCTTCGCTCTCACACACACACACACGCACACACACACTGTGGAGAGCAGGACACACTCCTAAAATTCTCTGATGAATGGGTAAAGCCGTTAGCAGGTGATGGCCCATGCGTCATGTCCGTTGACAGATGTTGGAGCAGCCTTTAGCCAGCCATCCATCCATCAACCAGACTGCTGCATTAGGGCCCCCTGTGTTTCCTAACCTTTCACTCTGAGACCCTATAACTTACCACAGGCTGGGATTTTACAACATTAATTATTCTCAGTGTACTCTGTTTACAAACTGTTGTTTCATCAGATTGCCTTCATTAGATTAGATTGTAAGAGGCCATCTGGGACCTTATTTACAGTACATGTATGGCAAGCTGTTGATTGATTTACAAGGCTTGCTTTATGTTGTAGATGTTAAGGTTCAAACCACTTGCAAATATGACGAATGAGTTTGAACCCGGGTCTTCTATGTATCACACACAGGAGGTTGGTGGCACCTTAATTGGGGAGGACGGGCTCATAGGGCATGGCTGGAGCGGAATGGGTGGAATGGTTTCAAATGCCATTCCATGAGCTCTGTTTCAGCCTTTATTATGAGCCGTCCACCCCTTAGCAGCCTCCTGTGGTATCACAACTGTGTTAGCCTGCTGAGCTAAAAGCCATTAGCTCGGGGGGCTAACACACGTCTTGGGTCTCAGGCATGGTTATTCATCATGTGAGCATGGTTCTCTGAACCCCAATGATTTTAGCTTAGCGCTAGATTCAATCCGTATCACGGAAGATCTGCGTTATAGCGCAATTGAAATGTGAAGATAATTTCCGGTTGAGCCGACATATGCAGCGTATAGCATGAATGCAGTCTCCGTAAACACGGAAACTTGATTTTAAAATGTAATCGCGCTATTGTGCGGATCTTCCGTGATACGGGTTGAATCTAGGCCTTAGTTTATCTTAGTTTATTTATTTCCACAAATGAAAACCGGATATTCACTACATGGTGATTAGGACCTCCTCTCCCAGACGTACAGGTCTGCTAGTGATGGGTCCAGAGAAGGGGGACTACCAGGTGTTCAAGTCCACACTGGAGAGGAACAAGGTTCCCATAGTGATCCTGCCGAGGGAGGAGTTCAGCCAACACATCCCCCATGTTAACCTGTCCCAGGGAAACGCAGCCCTGGTGGACACCACTGCCGGAGTGCTGTACGCTGACCGCACACTCAAAACAGTACAGGTAAGATGCTGTATGCTGACCGCACACTCAAAACAGTACAGGTAAGATGCTGTACGCTGACCGCACACTCAAAACGGTGCAGGTAAAAGTGACACAGTTTTGGTATGTATTGTTTACAAATCTGTAAAAGCCATTCTGGATTATGTTTGCATCCTAGAGGAGATCATTATTACTAGATGCTGTTAATTGATTGGCCTTGTACCTTTAACCCACATTGGCTCAGTGCTTCTTCTAGGGTGTGATAAGAACTCCATAAAGTACAGCTTTCCCTTTCCTTTAATGCTGTCCTGTTTATCCTTTACATTACCCCAATGCGTCAGACTCTGTAATGATCATTCATTAGTCTTTATCAGCAGCTAGGTAATTATGTTTTGACCACTAATTAGGAAATACATGATGGCTTGTACACACAATTTGGGAATACTGTATATGGTGTAAGTGAGACAGCTAGACAAAGAAAATATGAACTGAACGATGACATATAGCTTTCATATGCCTAGGTAGACATTGACAAAAGTAGTAGTATTTTTTGACAACTTTTTATAGCATTGAATTCAGTTTATTCAGACATTGGCAAGGAGAAACAAAGCATTGGAGAGAAACAGCCTGAAAACACCAACTGAAACGCTTTATTATTTTACTGCTGCCTCGGAACAATGGTCCTGTCTTGTATTGATTGAACAGATTTTTCCTCTCTTTTGTTCAGATCAAGCATAAAGCATACATTACAACTTGTCGTTAGTTGTGATTATAGACGTTTCTACAGCCGCCAAGATTACCACCATGCATTCTCATTCTGTCTGAATGTCTAGTTTCATAACCTCCTATCAACATTCTGTCTCACAATCTGCCAGCATCGATCATTTCTTATTTATGTTTTGTGAAGGGGTGGGGTATCTGTGTCTTTGAGAGTTTGCACATGTGCATAACCATGAGTGTTTTTCCACTATATGTGCAGTGGTGATTTTAGCATGAAAATCTTGGTGGGGCAAACAACATTTTTTATAATATTCATGCCAGCAAAGCCACTACACAACACAACACTAAACAACACATTAAATGCACTATAACAGTGACAAATGGTGCACACAAACTGTTAGGGCCTACATAAAGCTGTCCCAACAGCATAATTTTATTTTCAGCACCATGGAGTGAATCCTTACCACCGCTACACCTGGCTATCAGCAGAGCCTTGTCTGGCAGCAAAACAGTTAATTCAGCCTCATTTATTGCCTTTTTATAAAACATAGCTGATATGGCTTACTTGCTTAAACAAATGTGGTTTCTACTGACAACTGAGATGTACAAACTATGGCATAAGGGAATGCCGAGCGTATAGGAGGCAATCTGTAATTTCGATTAAGACATTAATGAGCGAGGGAAGACGGACGTAGTCAATATAACTATTTGTTCAGCACTTTTGAAATGAACAGCGACAGAATTCAGAAAATGGGCCATTCTTACAGTATTGTCCCTGTACACCAAGTCAGACCCGTAGGATAAATAAAGGGGGCATATAAGCAGACAATGAAAGCTCTTACAATATTCGATGATTACATTTCTCTAAAACAGGTTATAGGCTACATGTACACCACCAAGTCAGAACAGTAGGCTAAGTTATGAGGGGGAAAGGGACCAAATTATTAGGGTGAGGCACATGGGCTACTAACAGCTTACTACACAACATACACGTAGTATTACTTTCTTAGCTACAGTATACATATCTCCCTGGCATATTACATCATTTATGCAGCAGCATACAATACATTTTTGGACTCACCGTTGTTGTGCTCACTGAATGGGAAGGTGGCGCGGCCTTCTTGTGGGCATATTTTGTCATTAAACTTTGCCATCAGTCTGGCATTCTCTGGATTAATGGTGCTTTCAAGACAACTGGGAACTCGGAAAAAAACAAGGTTGAATCATGACGTCAGTGATCTTCAGGTCGGAGCTCTAGAAAGAGGCCAGAGTTCCCGACTTGGAATTCCGAGTTGGATGACCGTTAAACTTTCCAGAGTTCCCAGTTGTCTTGAACTCACTGAAGTCTTAGATTTCCCAATTCCGAGTTTCCAGTTGTTTTGAACGTGGCAGAAGTCATGCTGGATTGACAGCATGGCCAATGTATTCAACCTTTTCTGGCCCATGGTGTTGCGTGTGACTGTTTATCCTTTTAAGCTTGGAAAAGAGACCCTTAAACCCAGACTTGGACCACACACCCTCTCCACCGAATAGCAGGCAGGGGAAGCAAAATAGTGATTGCTTTGCAACACTTGCAGTTAGCCACTGATTCCTTCCAAACCACTCATTGTTGCATTTGTGAATTCCAACTTGATGTGTAATGTTTATGTCCAATGGCCGATGAGCACTGATACGTTTTATCTATAATTTCTCTTCATATGAAAAGGATTTGCCAGTAGATTGTCGACGTGATTCATGATGATGACTGTTTGTCTAGCTTGCTAGCTAAGATTTTGAAAGTATGATGTTGACATGATCAGTCCAATCAAAGCTACAGTAGATATAACGTGATTTGACGTAATTGTATCTGTGGCCAATGACCTTGAGCCTTCTTGGATGGGCACTTCTAATGTAAATCAATGGCAGCACCCAAGGGGGCTTGAACTGCCTAGCTCTCCTGTAGATTCTGTGGTGACGTAGTGTCCCCATGAGTGACAGAACACTGAGCCAATCACAGCGCAACTAGAGAAGATTACCAATGCCTATGCTCTGTATTTTCCGCTGGCTGCCCCTCCACCACAGAAAGCACTGAGCTAGGCTGAAACACCTGCATTAGGAGACCATGTTTGTATGCAGCGTTGTTTTAAAAAAAACATTGTTTGCAAACTGAAATGTGACACGTATTAATACCAAAATAACATGCAAAACAGGTGGGGCTCAAAACAGGTGGCTCTGCCACACCTGCCCTGAATGACGGGTCGCCACTGTATATGTGTGTTAACTGTGTGATTATGAGCAAACTACTCTCACTTCAAGTCTGAAGCCAAGGTCTCTTAGATATCTCTCTGTCAGAGGTCTCTGTCAGACCCAGCTGTTACCATGACAGCCGTTACTATGCGGAGACAGACAGACTACCCTTCTCTGACTGTATCATTCTGAGCCTCCTTGGCCTTGTACCATTGTACACAGAGACTTCTAGAACACTCCACCATTCTGCACAATAACTCATCCATCACAATCAGCAGATGGGCTGTATCTCACAGGCTCACAGAGGCACCCAGGTCTCTTACCTGCACTCTATTCTAGTAGATATTAAGACTGCTTCATTAAGGTTTCAGCTGCCCTGCCCCTTGGTTGGCTCTCTAATACCTGCCTAGACATCCACATTCCACTCCCTTCCTGTTAAACTTTAACTAACCCTCGATGGAGGAGAAGTTCACCTCAGGATTAGTTGTGACTGGGATGCTTATATGGACTGTAAACTTCACTTGCATTGTGGTTGGTTTATTTACACGTTACCTGCTTGATACTATTCCACTTTAGTTACTAAGGTTCCTCTGTGTCCGTTTGGTCTCATTCATTTTGAACACACCTTGCGTACCTTACACTACAGTAACTGTTCTCTCTCTCCATCACCAGGGACAGTTCCAGAAATTGGGGGGCATGATCAAGGACGGACAAAAAGTGATTGACATCACACCGGGCTCTGTGGTAACCGTGACGACAGTCAGTGGGATGTACAGAGCTAAGCACTTGGTGATCACAGCTGGACCCTGGGCCAACACCCTGCTGTCCCACACAGGCCTTCAGCTACCACTGCAGGTAAGCTACTCACTACCTCGAACATGAGCTCACACTCCAATGCACTCCAGTGGAATGCTGTCCACTACTGTCACACTAGGCATGCTGTGATATGCTCCATATCTTTGGTCATACCGCACTGTCACACGTTATGCACTCAAACACAAATAGACAATATGGCACTTGCAATCAAGCTTTACGGAGCATGTATTTGACAGCACAAGATTTAAGAAAGGATTTAAAGCAGAAAGGATTTAAAGCTCTATTCCAGAGTTCAGCACGCAACCATAAAACCCATACCCATTCACATCATTCTTGTTAGTAGATAAGGGCAACATTTTCAAGTCAAATTTCCCCAAATATAGCCTCACTCCCCCAGGCTATAAGCAGGGAGCGATGACTCGCCATAGCTCTGGTTGGTTCACAGCAAACCAAGAGGGAGAGTCTGCAGCCCAGTGCTGGCGGAACACTCAGTCTACTATGAGGAATAAACTAAACAAACACATTCCCAGACTATCTTTTACACAGAGCGGTAGGGAGGGAACCAGCCAAGCAATCTCACAATATATCACCCACCCAAAAGAAAAGGTGCTGAAAAAATACTGGGCGTTATTTAAGTAGAGAATTGGAGTTTGTATTGGAATTGCATTATTCAGGAAAGCGAGAGGGGCCCGTGGAAGCCATGCCTGAGTGAGCGCATAGAGAAAGTATGAGGTATGAGCTCGCCTTAAATAATGCTCTCTGTCTGTCTCTCTGTCTCTTTCTACTGAATTTTTATGGACCCCAGAATGAGACGGCTGCCTGTTAGTTCATTAAACTGAAAGCTAGCGAACATTGTGTCCTTATTACCACGTGCAGGGAAGATGTGATTTGTATGAGTGTGTATGCATTTAATTATATCCCCATTCTCACTGCCACTACACCACCGCTACCTTTGTAATTGCAGTTGGATTCGATAAAACGATGGTAATGGGTAACATGAGGGAGGGAAACATCTTCCCAAGTGCAAGGATCTTCTTTAATCAAACCCAGAATAATTTCTATGGAGGCTTATGCCTGGGCCCCGGGTCCTTGCACTATGCGGATGACTGTCTATTTGTCTGTTGCTTCCCTGATTAACTAGGTGATAAAGATTAATGTGTGCTACTGGAGGGAGAAGGTCCCTGGCTCCTACAACATCCAGCACCGCTTCCCCTGCTTCATCCAGCTGGAGTCAGAGGAGGCAAAGCATCACATCTACGGCCTCCCGTCCAATGAGTACCCAGGCCTGATGAAGGTGGGCTCAATTCAGCCAGACAAAAGAAAATACCCCCAAATAAACCACCTTGTTCAGTTAGGTTTGGGCTTTTAGATACCATAATGTTCCACACAGGATTCAGGGATGCCTTTGCTTTAGGTCTCAAGCAAGTTTACTAACTACACAAGCATAGTTCACCAAACCACCTCCATTACACTGTTTCCTGGTCTTATTGTATTGAATTTAAATAGAAATACGTTAAACTTTTGCTGACCTCAGAAGTAGGGCAGCAACACTGTCTGCCTCCAAAGTTCTCCAACACTTCCGGATACATAATCACAGGGTAATGTTGACTGTGTTTTGCGTTTCCATTTTCTATTCCATCTCTATTTTGAGCATGATGGAGAGCTAGCAGGAGTTGGGAGAGTAATAGCAGCACCCAACATGCAGGCAAAGGAGGGGGACAGATGGCTGTGCCACATCACATTATTCACTCTGTGGTGTAGTCAACAGTGCTTTGTAACCCATGTACTGTAGATAGATGGCTAATGCTCAATCAGACTAAGGCATTTTATTTTCAAAGGTAATTACCTTTCAAAATAAAAGTTGGCCACACTTCATAGAACATTGCATTTATATTACATAGGCCTTATACTGTTCTACCTACAGTCGATGTTCCTGGTAAGTGCACTTAGACTCTAAGTTGAATACAGTTTGTTGATGTTGTTTTTCTTCTCTGTTTGAAGCTTTGCTACCACACTGGCCCTGAGACGGACCCTGACGATAGGGACAGACAGACGGACAGGGGGGACATAGACATCCTACAGCGCTACATCACCCGCTGCTTCCCTGGCCTGGTGCCCATCCCTGCTGTGGTGGAGAGCTGCATGTACACAGTGAGTATTACCAGTCTCAGAGCTGCATGTACGCAACGTTAACATCTCTGCTGCTTACTGTATCCCAGAAATGGCCATATTACAGTAATGGCCCACAATGGCAATTTACTCTGAATCGGTACAATTAGTGTACCATCATCCTTTCAGTTGGACTTAATTATTTATAATAAAACAAATCTTTGATCTTCCCACCAAGGAAAGGTACAGAATAGAAATGGGATAAGGGTGGTTCTGGATTTGAAAATTCAGAGAGGGAACCATTGTCCTGTTTGCCATGCCAATCACATCACATGCTGCACGGCTGCATTACCTTTGGGATTCAAACACTAATGGAAAACATCACAGACACTGAATATCATTGGAAACCACATGTCATTCCTGCCCCGTAGTCAGAGTAGCCTACTGCATGGAGAATGGGGCACAGTAGGGGAGAGTGGGGTAAGTTGAGCCTTTTTACATTCAGCATCACTCTGTCAACATATATTTCAGGATGTTGTGTATCCCAGGAAATAATCAGAATTCATGTAAACATTACAGTTTTGAAAACAGCTTGTCCGGGTATGGGGTAAGTTGAGCCGCGGGACAAGGTAAGTTAAGCCGCCTACAAATTTCTGTAATGAATGAAATATTACCACTACCTTTTTAAAACCATGTCTATCTTTATTTCCCAAACACAATTCCTCACAATCACCTTTTGGTATTTTTAGCATTTTAAGCATCTTTTAACACAGGCTTAACATCTAGCAAACACTTTGTACTTTTTAAAACACTTTTAACATAGGCCAGGCCCTGTTGTTACCTCATATCCCAGAGATAATGCCTTGCATTATGCCTGGGAAGAAAACACTTCAATTTGTTTAACTTGCCATTGGCTCAACCATTGGCTGAACTTACCCCAAGGCAAAAGTTTTCACTATATTAGCCCACATAGCTACAAGGATGCACTATCTTGCTAGGTTTAGGACCTCATATTGAAGCTTATAGAGACCCCAACTGATGTATAGAACAATCTTTAAATTATCTACTTTGGTTTAGATACAAGCATCATGAAACCTCTAACAATACATTCATTTGACTTGGTGAAAATCTGTTTTTTGGACCTATGCTATATATACAAAAGTATGTGTACACCCCTTCAAATTAGTGGACTCGGCTATTTCAGCCACACCCGTTGCTGACAGGTGAATAAAATCGAGCACACAGCCATGCAATCTCCATAGACAAACATTGGCAGTAGAATGGCTTTACTGAAGAGCTCAGCGACTTTCAACATGGCACCGTCATAGGATGCCACCTTTCCAACAAGTCAGTTCGTCACATTTCTGCCCTGCTAGAGCTCCCCTTGTCAACTGTAAGTGCTGTTATTATGAGTGGAAACGTCTAGGAGCAACAACGGCTCAGCCGCGAAGTGGTAGGCCACACAAGCTCAGAGAACGGGACCACCGAGTGCTGATGTGCGTAGCGCGTAAAAATCGTCTGTCCTCGGTTTCAATACTTGCTACTGCGTTCCAAACTGCCTCTGGAAGCAACGTCAGCACAAGAACTGTTCGTCGGGAGCTTCATGGCCGAGCAGCCACACAGAAGTCTAAAATCACCATGCGCAATGCCAAGCGTCGGCTGGAGTGGTGTAAGGCTCGCCGCCATTGGACTCTGGAGCAGTGGAAATGTGTTCTCTGGGGTGATGAATCACGCTTCACCATCTGGCCGTCCAACAGACGATTCTGGGTTTGGCGGATGCCAGGACAACACTACCTGCCTGAATGCATAGTGCCAACTGTAAAGTTTGATGGAGGAGGAATAATGGCCTGGGGCTGTTTTTCATGGTTCGAGCTAAGCCCCTTGGTTCCAGTGAAGGGAAATCTTAACGCTACAGCATACAATGACATTCTAGACAATTTTCTGCTTCCAACTTTGTGACAACCGTTTGGGGAAGGCCCTTTCCTTTTTCAGCATGACAATGCCCCCGTGTACAAAGCGAGGTCCATACAGAAATGGTTTGTCGAGATTGGTGTGGAAGAACTTGACTGGCCTGCACAGAGCCCTGACCTCAACCCCATCGAACACCTTTGGGATGAATTGGAACGCCCAATTGAAACGCCCAACATCAGTGCCTGACCTCAGTAATGCTATTGTGGCTGAATGGAAGCAAGTCCCTGCAGCAGATTTTTCAACATCTAGTGGAAAGCCTTCCCAGAAGAGTGGAGGCTGTTATAGCAGCAAAGGGGGGACCAACTCCATATTAATGCCATGATTTTGGAATGAGATGTTCGACGAGCAGGTGTCCACATAATTTAGGTAATGTAGTGTAACTTGCTTACCACTTTTTCCATATGGTTTCTTCCTTCACAGACTCCATGAAATTATATTTGGTCAAATATACATTTTGTATATGGTTTCCTAGAAACAAGGGTGGCTCAACTTATCCCTTTGGTTCAACTTACCTCACTCTCCACTAATGGATGTCATCTCCAATCCCCAAACAGATGGCAGTTGGGGTCCAAAATGGACAGGATTTATTCTTCTCAGATGAGTTTCTTTAACCAAGCTGCTGGTTCCCTCAATCTTTTCTCTCTCTTTCCCTCCATCACTATCCCATTACCACATTTCGCCTGATTTGCCTCCCCCTCTCTTGTTCTCTCTCTCAATTCACCATCTCTTTCTGTTGCAGGTCACGCCAGACAACCATTTTGTCCTGGACCACCATCCCACTCACAGTAATATCGTTATCGGAGCAGGCTTCTCAGGTGTGTATGTGCTGAACATGAGTATTGTCTTTCTTTCTGGCCCAACATAACAAGTCCCGCAGCTCCACATCATACCCCAACATGGCTGCATCCATAGTGTCACTCACAACATACAGTATAATAGTGGATGTGTGTGGATGAGCAAAAGCCCAAAGAGTTTAGCTTTAAAATGTTTTTTCAACACTGACACCCGGCACACACTCTGGCCCAGAGTGGTGCTGAACATCACAGAGCCCTCTGAACCTACTTCAGCTCTGTGTGCTGTAGCTGTATCTTAGAGCGAGATCTTACACAGGGAAAAGTCAGACAACTTTTAATTAGACAGTCTTTCAAGCCGGCTGTGAAGGGTGAAGAGTTGAGCTTTGAGTCCAGACCCATTTTATTCCCTAATTAACGTCTTTGAGGTGCTCTCTCTGTCTGCTCGCTTGCTCTCTCTCTGTCTGTCTTTCTCTGTCTGTCTGTGTGGGGCGGGTGAGGCAGTGTGGGGGTCCTCTCCTCCCTGTCCCAATGGGCCGACGGCTGGGGTCTCCTGGCTCCTGTTCCATCTGCTCTGATAGCCGCCTCCTACAGTAATTATATGTGTAATTAATTTCCACTTGTAATAGTTTTTAAAGGACCTGGCTGGCACACAGTGCAGTTGGCTGGTGAGAGAGAGAGAGTGCTACTGGATAACAAGGAGGATTAGCTCCGCGGGTTAGAGAAAGCCATTTGAGAAGCCACATAATCAATACTAGTATGAATTGAAGAAGTGTTTTGCTTCTGAACCCATTGGTCCCTTGGTGGTAGAATCTGAGGGGTAAGACATTTTTATTTTCAAGTCCTTTTTCAATGGAAAATGAACCATAATAGGATGACTGTTCATCACGGTCTATTAACCTGTTCAACTTGCATTTACCATATTATCAGTGTTTTAACCCAGGTGCTCTAGTAAAGACTGTGCAGCACTGTGCTGTGTTCAATCAGTGCACAGGGTTAATCGCAATACTACAAAAAATGTGCAGCTCCTCTTTCCCCTCTTCCCCCTCCCCCTCCTCTGCTTGAGTTATCAAAAGCCATAAGCACTTTAAAGCAAGTCCTGGGGGTTGCCATGGTTACAAAGGCACCCAGCGGGTTTGGGCCTGCCATCGAGGGCCCCTCACCTCTTCCTACAAAAAACACATGTGGCGAACTGTCAGAGTGGCCTACAGTTCGTTCGCTATAGCCCCGGATGCAAATCACTGAGGCTTTTATGACTTCAAAGCCTGGCTGGATCCATGGGAGCTCTGAGAACTTTATCAGGCAGAGAGAGAACTCATGCAAGGCATTCTTAAGCCCAGTTGACATTCAGAGTTTTCCTTCCTCCCTCAGACCCATAGCAACAAGAAGAATTCACCTCTCCTGAGTAGAGCGTCAGTTTCCTCAACTCACCCCTAGGCTGACAGCTCACGGCAGGCTCATCGCTGAAAGGAGGGACAAATCTCCTTCATTTATCTCTGGCTTGAGCCCACTTAAATGAATAGATGCCCTGTGACGGTCAGCGCAATAGCTCCTGTCCTCTTTTATGTCAGGCGGCTCAAACAGACCGACTGACTCAGACAATGGGCCAGAAACACACAGGTTATTTATAGAGGCCCATTGTGGTGTTCCACATATATTTCAGCACATTATAGACTCTTGGCAAACCTGAAATGACACCCTTTACCCTATTTAGTGCACTATATCCCCCCTTTATAGAGCCTAAATAAAGCCTATAGGGTGCTCTTGAGATGCAGCCTCTGAGTTTGATGACCTACCTGCCTCACTTACTGTGATTTGTTCTCCCCCCAGGTCACGGATTCAAGTTTGGCCCAATCATTGGCAAGCTGCTGTGTGAACTGAGCCAGGGAGAAGTGCCCTCCTATGACCTCTCCCCCTTCAGAATCAGACGCTTCCAAGCCCACTCCAAGTCAGCACTGTAGGATCGGGATCGTTGGCTATAACAACCATTTTTCTCAGGAACCAGACCTTTACAAAATGAAGAAATTGAAGGTTTTCATACCAGTGTGGCTGAAGCCTAAACAAACAATGGTCGCTCGCAAATAAATATTTACTTTTCAAGCTAATCGTTGAGAAAAGTGACGTAGGGATGAGAGCCTTGAAATGAGATGTGGAAACAAATCAATGATTCACTAAAGCTGATCTCTCAGCTGCTGTGTTAATACTGCTCTGTAAATCATACTCTCATAGCCTCTGTTTGGACCTGGGACCCATCCTGCATCATTTCAAACCAGACTAATAATAATATTAATAATAATGTATTACATTTGTAATGCACTTTTCATTATACAAGAATAATATCAAAGTGCACAAAATAAAAGAACAAATAAAAAACAATTTTTTAAATAACAAAACAAATATATCTAACCATCATGAAAGCAACAATCAAAGTCTAAGAGGAAGGCCCTAATGGTAAGCCAGCTGATAGAGGTGAGTCTAAAGGCCAACTGTAACATTGTTGAAGAACTGTAAACGCGTTCATCTGTGACAAATGGTATTAAACTTGGGGAGAAAATAGTACCCTTATTGGCCCGTATGCTTTTATGCATCACTACCTCTCCCCTTCTCACTCCCTCGAGTGAGGCCTTTTTCAAGTGAAGCACATAGTTAAAAAGACATCAGCCGTGGAGCCATTTGTCTTTGCGCAGCCAGCTGTGTGTGCAGTGTGTATGCAGTGTGCAGCCTTCAGTGGTGTGTGCCTCTGCCTGTACCTTTTTCCCCATGTAAACATTTTAATCACTAATCAGCCAGCCTGTTACAATGGTTGCCAACCACAGCCATCAGTGGGAATGAGAAAATTATACAGTGAGACGCAGAGAGATCAGCGCACCACAGTCTCTCGGCTCTAAGTGACTTTGAATTGATAGAGAATTAGGAGAACATTAAACATGCAAAGGCAAATATTCACCCACCATTATTCAGGAGGAAAGGACACACTGGAACATCTACTTCTAAACATGTCTGTATGGGATACGGTTTTAATAACCAGATGAACGTTTGAAAGTAGTGCCCTATTTCTGTCTCTCTATAGCCAGCTTCATGGCTCTGGGTCCTAGCTCCTTTTTTGGACACTTGACTTTGCCACAAATACAAGTGAATGTAATTTGGTTGAACTATCCCTTTAAGCACTTGATAGTCAAAGGATAATAATGGTCTGTCAGAGTGGGCAATTAGACTTTACCCTCAGTTAATCAGACATAGACCATGTTATAATATAGGCACATAAACCTGAGCTGACAGGAAAGGGGGACTGGTGGTGGTGGGATGAACGTAGCCTGAGGGGAGACATGCCACCATGAGGAACCATAAACTCACTCTTGTTGCTGCCGATGTGACATGGAGAAACAGGGAGAAATGTAGCTCAGGGAATGACAGGAAACTGACACTGATAGCAGCTTTTTCCACGTCACCACACTGCTAGAAGGTGGTGACACAGACAGATAAACAAGACCTGTTTTAATGTTTCCTCCTCTCAGGGGGGTTATTTGTCCTATCTGCCAGGTAGGTTCAGAGGGCAAGAGTGGGGCTCTTATCAGATAGAACACCTGCCATGAATTTGAAAAGACGTGCTTAAGGGGATTAAGGTTTTCATCTCTGATTTGCATATTCCAATATTTTTCTACCACTGCTTCAATGCTAATAGAACAGTGGCTGTTCTTTTTCACCAATCAGAGCTCTTTGTCAGCTTCCATGGAAGATAAAACAACTAACATAACACAGATCCACTCAAGTGTTCTTCCTCTAATTGTTCTGTTCCCTCTCCATCTGCCCCTAGTCTGTCACAAGCCTTCTAAATAGGCCAAGATGTGTCAGAGTCTTAATCTTAAAAACAAATGTGTGAGAGAGACAGAAACCACAAAATGACTGTCAACTATGAGAGTGAGTGCTAAGTACAGTGACATGAAAAAGTATTTGCCCCCTTTCCCCCTGATTTTCTCAACAAAAAAAATGTAACATATTTTTGATCCTCAACCAAAACCTAATATTAGATAAAGGGAACCTGAGTGAACAAATAACACAACAATTACATATTTATTTCATTTATTTAATAAACAAAGTTATGCAGCACCCAATGCCCCTGTGTGATAAAGTAATTGCCCCCTTAAACTCAATTACTGGTTGTGCCACCTTTATCTGCAATTACTCCAACCAAATGCTTCCTGTAGTTGTTAATCAGTCTCAAATCGCTGTGGAGGAATTTTGGCCCACTCTTCCATGCAGAACTGCTTTAACTCAGCGACATTTGTGGGTTTTCAAGCATGAACTGCTTGTTTCAGGTCCTGCCACAACATCTCAATTGGGATTAGGTCTGGACTTTGACTAGGCCATTCCAAAACTTCACATTTGTTGCTTTTCAGCCATTTTCATGTAGACTTGATTGTGTGTTTTGGATCATTGTCTTCCTGCATGACCCAGCTGCACTTCAGCTTCAGCTCACAGACGGATGGCCTTACGTTCTCCTGTAGAATTATCTGATACAGCGCAGATTTCATTGTTTGTTCAATGATTGCAAGTCATCCAGGTCCTGAGGCAGCAAAGCATCCCCAAACCATCACACCACCACCACCATGCTTGACCGGTGGTATGAGGTTCTTACTGTGGAATGCAGTGTTTGGTTTTAGACAGACATGTCGTCCAGTTCTGCATGCAAGAGTGGGCCAAAATTCCTCTACAGCAATGTGAGAGACTGATGAACAACTACAGGAAGTATTTGGTTGGAGTCATTGCAGCTAAAGCTGGCACAACCAGTTATTGAGTGTAAGGGGGCAATTACTTTGATACTTATTTCATTTATTTAATAAACAATATTTTTTGTTATTTGTTCACTCAGGTACGCTTGATCTAATATTAGGTTTTGGTTGAAGATCTGAAAACATTCAGTATAAATAAATAAAAAATAGAGAAAATTAAAAAGGGGGTAAATACTTTTACACAGCACTGTAGCCATGGAAATGACTATGATTTGGAAGAATTTGTGCAAGGTAAATGGAATGGTGTGAGAAATGAGGGGTACACAGGGGTGGTTGGAATGGGGAATCAAGGTAGATGTGAAACAGGTGGTGGAAGGAAGGCTGGTAGTCAACTGAAGCAGCATAGCAACATGCAGTATGTTAGGTGTTGTTTGGTAGCTAGGCACCTGTCTGAACTACTAACAGATAACATCGTCCTCATTATTACCTGTTATCAAAATAGCATCAAGATGACAACTGGACACAGTCACCTCACACTGAGGACTAAGATGGGGAGAAATAAGGAATGCTGTGAGACATCCATAGACTGGTTACATTTTGGTTTGTTTTCATTTTAGCTGTTCGAACACATGAGAATGGGAATGATGTTGTGTTTACCACACGATAAGCTGTGATTTGGCCTTTAGCACGTACAGGTTGTGTTTGTCTATTAATATTCAAATGAGTTTGAGTTTGAGTTTGAGTTTGAGTTTGGGCGTTTCAAGGGCTACAATGACCTCCAGGGTGGTAGGTCATTCTGGTCTCAAACAAAGATTAGTTTGGTAAGTATACTCAGCTTGCTTGGGGCTAATGTCATCAGTTGTTGTTTTTACAAACATAGTTAAATTTGACATTAAATGCAACATTATCAAGTGTTAAATAAAATTGTATTGAAATGTTAAATGAATCCAAAGTTTGAATTAACCTTGTAACTCATAAGGTTACAAAGTAACGTCTAAATATGTTGCATAGTGTGGCAACTGTATCCATATTTTGTCCCCCATAAAGAAATACAACGTTAGATACTCCACTGCGTGGCATAAAAAGGTCAGAATGAGGTCAAACTGAGAGGAAATGCTGTTTCGTAATGTAAACTGAGGAGCAGTTCCAACGAGATGTTGTCGTCTTAAATACTGTCAAATCTGTGCAGTAGATATTTACAATCTTGTGTTGAGACCTTTTGATGACCTCACCACCATCTGTAATGTAAAAAGCAGAGTCCTTTTGGTGGTAAACCACTGCCATATGGTCAAGCCCCTCCCACACAAAACCCCAGAGGTGAGCATTGGCATAAGGTTAGTCTTCTATGCAAAGCTCCAGGCATGGCGTCAGTCGGCCCACCTGTCTCCATGATTAACATTATCCATGGGTTACTGAGCCTCTAGACAGCAACGGATGCCCTGGGTATCCACCATCCATCCACCATGCCCTGCTAGGGACCTACGGGGGAGGAGGATGGGGCATGAAGCAGGAGGACAAGGGAGAGCAGAGAGATCATCAGGGCATGACGGTGGTGGGAGGTTAACAACTCAAGGCATTCTGCCTGCCTGCAACCATAGTGAGGGAGGAATCACACACATCCAAATGTGGTGCAGTAGTTACAGGACCTGGACAAAACAATATAAATCTAGGGAAAGGTAGGGAATTTCGGCTCGCTGTTTGCTGCTCTTGGTCCAAGGGTGATGTTACAATTCAGCTCATTGGATAAAGCCAGGTTTGTCAGCATGGGTTAAATTGACAATTTGGTAGTGGGGGAAGCCCTATTTGGGTGGGTTATGGTCAGGAGTAAGGTTGAGCCAGGGTTTAACGTAAGGGTTGGGGTTTGGGTTGAGACTAGGGTTAGGGTTGTGGTAGAGGCTGGGGTTAGGGTTGTGGTAGAGGCTGGGGTTAGGGTTGTGGTAGAGGCTGGGGTTAGGGTTGTGGTAGAGGCTGGGGTTGTGGTAGAGGCTGGGGTTAGGGTTGTGGTAGAGGCTGGGGTTAGGGTTGTGGTAGAGGCTGGGGTTAGGGATGTGGTAGAGGCTGGGGTTAGGGTTGTGGTAGAGGCTGGGGTTAGGGTTGTGGTAGAGGCTGGGGTTAGGGTTGTGGTAGAGCCTGGGGTTAGGGTTGTGGTAGAGGCTGGGGTTAGGGTTGTGGTAGAGGCTGGGGTTAGGGTTGTGGTAGAGGCTGGGGTTAGGGTTGTGGTAGAGGCTGGGGTTAGGGATGTGGTAGAGGCTGGGGTTAGGGTTGTGGTAGAGGCTGGGGTTAGGGATGTGGTAGAGGCTGGGGTTAGGGTTGAACCAGGATGTAGACATGAAGCTAGGATTAGGGTTGTGTTTGAGACTAGGTTGGATGTGGCCATGAACCTAGGGTTAGGGTTATGCCAAAATTAGGGCATTAACCTTGCATCTTGTCCACATCCCAGTTTCACCCTAAACGTAACCTCAACCTCAACCACAACCCTAATTTATCCTACTTTTATTCTACTGTTTATCATACTTTTCTCTTTGACCTAAGGTGCAGGAGCCCGGCTCAATTCAACCACTGTTCGTCAGATTGACGAATATGTTGAATAGGTTGACTAATATAGCCTAACCACTGTTGTTTTGCCGCCTTCAGAGAACCATGGGGGTTATGATGTCATAGTTTACTCCTGAAGGGGGGATGGATAGGGAAAGGAGAACCAAACCGTAAACCAGAGCTTCAGATGAATATCCTAACAAGTACAAGTACGTATTGATGATGCATTGATTCATTGATCTTGGTGTTTATGGTGTGTTGAGGACTGCGCTGCATGGTGCAAAATGGCCGATCAATATCCCATTCCTTACTCCCTTACTAAATTGCACTGCTAATGTAAAGTACTGCATGACATGTCATTGGACAGCTGATTAAACCGTTTTATTTTGCTTCCAGACAATGCAGACCACCACACCACACGGAGACAGACCAGGCAGGACCACACAGTACTATTCCTCCTGGCTGTCTCCTCCCTTCTAGTTGAAGATGAAACATTATCGAACAGCTTGCATGCCAGAGCAAATTACAGTTGCGCTGGGCAGTGTGCCGTTGATGTGACATGGGGGTCAGAAGCAGGGGTCACGAGTCAGCCAAAAAACAAGACGGACTGTCACAGGGTGGCCCAGGGGGAAGAGGATACAGCAGCATTTGGAAGTGTAATGAGCTTGGTGGCACTGTTGCTGGGAGACAGGGAGAACACTGAAGGTGTCAGATGCTTTTACATCTCCTTGTCACCTCCTCCAACTTCCCTCCCATTCCTCACTAATCCATCCTCTTATTCCTCCCACCCTCGTTCCCCTCCCTCCCCCATTCCCCACCCTCCTGTCCCCATCTCAACCTTCCATTCCCCTCCCTCCTGTCCCCATCTTAACCTTCCATTCCCTCTCTCCTTCCCTCCCCTCTTCTTTCTCTCTCTCTGGGTAACTACAGAATGGGCAATTTCCACCATTCTCATGAATAGTGTGCTATATTGATTCAAATTATTTTAAGTGAATTCAAAGGTGGGAGTTGGTCATCTACTGGACAGAGGGGGGGTTATTTTCCAGTCAGGGAAAATTATCTCTAGGAATAGCAAAGAATCCAAGAGAGTAACCTGCACCTCACATACATTTCAATTCAGTTCTATCTGAAAAGAGGGAGAAATATAATTGTAGGAAGACCCCAAATGTAATGTTTTTTAATTAATGTACAATTCATTTTTAATGTGCTGCCTGCCATCCAGCAACTGTGCAACCCATCCCTTCCGATGTAAATCTCTCTATGCTTCCGACTCCCTATATTGCCTCTGGCTACTGCAGCTGCAGTAAGACGTGGCTTCTGCTCCTGATGTCGAATGTCTGGATACCCGCTGGTTTAGGGAAGTCTTCCTGAGAACTCCCACTGAGCAAGAGGGAGCAGAATCACTTACAAATGCTGACACACATTTGACCTTGCCTCTAGTCATTTCCTGCAAGCTGGCTGTTGGTGGGAGTAGCAGGGAGGAAACGGGGAAGATCTCAATTGCAAACTCCTGGTGTCCTCTCTCCTAGTCTCCTCCTCAAAACCCATTGGAGTAGAAGGTCAGAGGGGTGGGACCTCTGGCTTTTTCATCCAATAGGTCTTGAGGAGAGAGGACGAGGAGAATGCAATTGAAATCTTCCCAGGGAGTCTGAAATAAGGCAGACATATGGTACACTGTTAGACCCAGGATGAGGACTCTGCCATGACACTCTGCTAACACCAATCAGAGTCCACCCACAGGCCTCAGCACCAATCAAAGAGCTTTTCCATACATGAGGCATTTAGAGCACGACTAGGCACTAATGTTGTGCCTTAAAACGGTTTAGCTGATATACAGTGGGGGAAAAAAGTATTTAGTCAGCCACCAATTGTGCAAGTTCTCCCACTTAAAAAGATGAGAGAGGCCTGTAATTTTCATCATAGGTACACGTCAACTATGACAGACATAATGAGAAGAAAAAAATCCAGAAAATCACATTGTAGGATTTTTAATGAATTTATTTGCAAATTATGGTGGAAAATAAGTATTTGGTCAATAACAAAAGTTTCTCAATACTTTGTTATATACCCTTTGTTGGCAATGACACAGGTCAAACGTTTTCTGTAAGTCTTCACAAGGTTTTCACACACTGTTGCTGGTATTTTGGCCCATTCCTCCATGCAGATCTCCTCTAGAGCAGTGATGTTTTGGGGTTGTCGCTGGGCAACACTGACTTTCAACTCCCTCCAAATATTTTCTATGGGGTTGAGATCTGGAGACTGGCTAGGCCACTCCAGGACCTTGAAATGCTTCTTACGAAGCCACTCCTTTGTTGCCCGGGCGGTGTGTTTGGGATCATTGTCATGCTGAAAGACCCAGCCACGTTTCATCTTCAATGCCCTTGCTGATGGAAGGAGGTTTTCACTCAAAATCTCACGATACATGGCCCCATTCATTCTTTCCTTTACACGGATCAGTCGTCCTGGTCCCTTTGCAGAAAAACAGCCCCAAAGCATGATGTTTCCACCCCCATGCTTCACAGTAGGTATGGTGTTCTTTGGATGCAACTCAGCATTCTTTGTCCGCATTTTGGATTCATCTGACCATATGACATTCTCCCAATCCTCTTCTGGATCATCCAAATGCACTCTAGCAAACTTCAGACGGGCCTGGACATGTACTGGCTTAAGCAGGTGTACATGTCTGGCACTGCAGGATTTGAGTCCCTGGCGGCGTAGTGTGTTACTGATGGTAGGCTTTGTTACTTTGGTCCCAGCTCTCTGCAGGTCATTCACTAGGTCCCCCCGTGTGGTTCTGGGATTTTTTCTCACCGTTCTTGTGATCATTTTGACCCCACAGGGTGAGATCTTGCGTGGAGCCCCAGATCGAGGGAGATTATCAGTGGTCTTGTATGTCTTCCATTTCCTAAGAATTGCTCCCACAGTTGATTTCTTCAAACCAAGCTGCTTACCTAATGCAGATTCAGTCTTCCCAGCCTGGTGCAGGTCTACAATTTTGTTTCTGGTGTCCTTTGACAGCTCTTTGGTCTTGGCCATAGTGGAGTTTGGAGTGTGACTGTTTGAGGTTGTGGACAGGTGTCTTTTATACTGATAACAAGTTCAAACAGGTGCCATTAATACAGGTAACAAGTGGAGGACAGAGGAGCCTCTTAAAGAAGAAGTTACAGGTCTGTGAGAGCCAGAAATCTTGCTTGTTTGTAGGTGACCAAATACTTATTTTCCACCATAATTTGCAAATAAATTCATTAAAAATCCTACAATGTGATTTTCTGGATTTTTCTCTCTCAATTTGTCTGTCGTAGTTGACGTGTACCTATGATGAAAATTACAGGCCTCTCTCATCTTTTTAAGTGGGAGAACTTGCACAATTGGTGGCTGACTAAATACTTTTTCCCCCCACTGTAGACATGGGATGTGTGTGAAGCATTCTGTAGCATAGAGGGGATGCCATTCTGGAATGTCTGGATGTCATTCTGGAATATCAATTCTGGATGTCATTCTGGAATGTCTGAATTCTGGATGTAATTCTGGAATGTCTGAATTCTGGATGTCATTCTGGAATGTCTGAATTCGGGATGTCATTCTGGAATGTCTGAATTCGGGATGTCATTCTGGAATGTCTGAATTCGGGATGTCATTCTGGAATGTCTGAATTTGGGATGTCATTCTGGATGTCATTCTGCAATGCAAATGTGGTACTTGGACATTTCCAATAATTATACAGTATTACCTTGCCAATCTGGGTGCAAGGACATCAAACAAGAGCAGGCTTTTAAAACTGTTAAATGTATTCTTCATACATAATTGTAATTACAATATTTTTCAAGATCTTCAGTCATAATTACTCTTTGATCTTTATGAATCAATCTATCAAAACATTCCCTACCAGATGGTAAGATGACAAAGATCAGTCAAACTCAAATAACGGCATCACAAGCTTTCACACTTCTTAATTAAAGTCTATAATTCATTGTTGTCTTAATTCCAAACACACTTTCACAGGAAAAGTTTAATGTGAGAAATGTATACTGTTTATTTCATGAAGAATAATAAGCATAAGTCATTCATAGATGAAAGCTTTTTATATTTTAAATGAACACCAGCATTTCACAGTTCCAATTACAGCTTCTAATATTCTAAATCATGTGTGAACCAGATACGAACATCCGTTTAGCACCTGCCATCCAGTGGCATTTTACTTGACGTTAACAACCTATTAATACACATCATGTGTCAAATAAATCACTGCTAAGATGCCATGGGCATATTGATGGAAAATATTTTGTGATTTTATGTAGGCTAAAGAGTATTTAGTAATGTTATGACTGACCAAAGGCCTATAACATGGCACAACACCAATAATCAGAGATGTCATCCTCTTGTCGTTAGATAATTACTCATTAGCTTGGCTGGGAGGCAATAATGTGTGGGTTTGTGCCCTAAGTGCCCTATACCTTTTATACAAAAACAAAGCAGACCTGTCCCCCAGTCTTTCAACTCTTCATAAAAAAACATGAAATAGAAATGCCTACATCTTGTCGTTTTTTCCTCGTATCTTTCCTGGAACAGAACCTCTAATGGCTCTATTTCTGGTCACAGCAGGAGAGGATCCACAGAGGTAAATGAGGGGTAAAATGCATGGCGCAATCTACGCCCAAATCAAAATATGAGTTTGAATAGACAGATTAGATCTTACTCCTCCTCAAATGTAAATCCAATTTCTATCTCTTCAGCTATTCTCAAAGACCAGACAATTATATGACAGTGCTATGATAGAATAAGGCCCATTTTTTAAATCAAGTTATAGTGTTCCCCTACGTAGGTCCATGGAGTTATGTTTGTGTGCGGTGTATTTTAGCACTTCAAAGACAATTCAGTGTGTGAATGAAAACTACAATTTGTTTTACTAGAGTTATATCACATTTAGTGCTCTGAAGGATGTTGTGCGACCACTTTTCAAGCACAGTAAACTAGCCACTGATTGAGGGGCTACTTTATGAACTAGAGTGCAGTAGCCCTGTTGTAGAGAACGAGTATAGATTATTTGGAAGGTGCTCGATTAAAAGGCCACCTTGGAAATGTGGGCGTGGCTCCCCTTTGCTGTATAGAGAATCACTCCATTTCTTCTCAGACGGAAAACCATTTGCCATGAAAACGTACACGAGAGGGTACAGATTTATTTGAAAAGAAGATAAAGGCCATAGTCAATATGAACTCGTGTTCCTGTTTTGAAAGGCCTCAGAGTCAGCGTCAGTGATTCTGTTGACATTTCTCAAAGCTGCAGAAAACATCAAAGTGGATGTATTGGAAAAACAGAATTTATTTGTATTTTCCTTTCATTTCTTTTTTTCCACAGTATGCCCTCAAGAAATGTTAAGTGCGATACTATTTTCTAATGTGCACATTTAAGTCTGAAAAGAGAGACAGGAGCTTGGAGGCTGAAACACCAATGCAGAACATATCAAACTAAAACCCACAGAGAGAGGAAAATTACGGTCTGGAGTCATCATTTATTTACAATATATTAAACTGTAATGCAAAATTATTACTTATAACAAGTGGTCATTTTGTTCAATAACGAAAATAAACATTAACTATTTTGAAAGCTAGTATGAATCAATACAGATATATATATATATATATATATATATATATATATAACATTAATGTGTACAGTCAGCAATGTTATGTTCACTCATTTCTTTGTTTTGCCTGGTGGTTTTATGATGACTCAGGTTTAAGAGTATCATAAAACGACATAAAACAGTTTAAAATTCCTTTTAAAACTCATGTTGACTGCATGGAGCAGGGTTTCCCAAACTCGGTCCTGGTTTTGGTTTTTGCCCTAGCACTACACAGCTGATTCAAATAACCAACTCATCATCAAGCGTTGATTATTTTAATCTGCTGTGTAGTGCTAGGGCAAAAACCAAAACGTGCACCCAGCGGGGGGGCAGGACCGAGTTTGGGAAACCCTGGCATAGAGAACAAGGTGATGTGATAGACGTGTGTCTTTTAAAAATCATGTGTAATACAATCACACCAAACTTCTCCCTTCACGCAGAGTATCAACAAAATCCTTTCAGCCCCACTTGCCATGGACAGATGGATAATACACATTTTGGCAGGTCTGCTCAATTCATTAATGCTAAATCATAAATACTAAAGAGACAGCTGAAGGGTTCAATGTAACACCAAGCAACCGTAAAATAAACCGTAAAAGCATTGGTCTTTAATATCTTCCTGGTTAAACTGCTGCACTGTTATAAAGGGTAGCATTGGTTCAAGACAGAATACTGATGAATCCTACATGACAAATAGGCTTCAGAGACACTGAAAAGGATTTGAATGCATTATATCCAGTTTACAGAGTGGGTGGATTTAACATGCTGATTGAGAACACCCAATCCTCACCATGTGTAATCCAGTATGGTCAGTCAGAAAAAGAAACCACCATAAAGCAGGGTGTTGAATATCATTCCCTTTGGAAAGCAAAGCACATCAAATGGAGAGACAAAATGAGTGAAAAGCATGAGAACAACCACGATGACAGAGAAATAAAACAAGAAGACTCTCACTCCAAAAGCATTTCTGCAAAGTACTTAGTTCAATTCTAGTTGAAATAAAATGAGACAAGGCATTTCATAGGGTACACAACGCTCAAACCTCCTGGAAATTCATTTTCTTGATGGCAGCACTCTCGAAAACAAATTATAATTGTATTTCAAACATCAAAACAAAAACAATAAGAGAAATTCCTAAACTTTCATCAAAAGCTGTATGGTGCTGCAGCTCTCTTCTGTTTTCTTCCTCTGTTAGGAAACATTATTCTCCCGCTAAAACAAGCAGATGAAAGCGTCTTCGTTCGGTGTGTGGCGCAGCGCGGTGCTGCAGCCAGAATCCAAACACAGCTGTGAAGGTGCCAGCTGTAGAGGACCCTACTTATATCAATGGCACTTCTCCCAAAAAGAAACTCTGGGCTTTTTACCAGGACTCAGCGCAAATAAGCAATAACACAGTCGCAACAAAGCTTTTTTGGTACTTATTTCCTCCCTCTTTTTTAAATATATTTTTCTTTCTTGTCCCGATGCAGTGATAAAACACCAGGGAACATAGCTACAGTTCTTTGGCTCAGTTACAACCATGATGATGATAAAATCTAGGAAGAAGGAGACGATGGCTCCAGCCCAGCAGCAGCTGTCCTCATGCAGCCAGCAGAGACAAAAAAGACAAGTCATTATTAAAGGAGGTGCTGTTCAACTGGAGGGGCCAGATCCAAGATGGAGACACACAGTCACATGTGACTGGTGAAATACACTTAGAGTGGGTTGGCACAGTGGAGTGGAGAGTGAGAGAAACCATTAGTGTTGTGTACTGTACACTGACATACTATGGCACCTTTTGTAGACCTTAGCAATGCAAGCTGCTTTGTAATAGTAGAATAATAATGATAGTCATAGTATCATTGCCATGTTGCAGGGTTAGAAGAACAGTAGAGCGGTTGTGTTTGATAACAACACAGTTGGGCCCTCTCAACATGCAGGGTGTGTTGGCTGGTGTGTGTGTGTTAACTATGTTGTCTCAGAGGGCTTGTCTTCGCTGTCACTGTTGTTCAGATAGCTGCCGCGTGTGTATCTGGAGCGGTAGGACCCTCGGGACACACCCCCTTCTGCTTTTTCTTCTTCCTCTTCCTCTTCGTCAGATTTGTCAAAGCAGAACCGTCTTCGGCTAGGAGGACTGGAGGGAGAGAGAAAGAAAGAATCAAAGACAACTCCTGAGGATAGTTGGGACACATTGGGGCACGATCATTACCAAACATTGATCCAATTTTCTTATCCTTTATGTAATGTTAAGACATATTGTGCTTCAACCAACTAAATGTACACAAACACATGCATGGATGCATACTACAGTACCTCTAGTCATAAAACAAAAGTAGGTCAATTTGTATAACATTTTTAGACATTATGGTTCTGGTTTGTGGTTGAATGAATATGCTCTGCGCTGTGGCTTCCTCTCCAAAAACAGAAGAATGGCACACCTACACTGCACTGCACTGCCTGGCTTCACTTCACAAGTGTGGGACAATGAAATACCATTCTGTTTAAACAAAACACCAGTGAACCTTTTATTCACTCTAATGACTTCTAATCTAAAGATAAAATCTTCCTTATGAATCGTCAGTAGAGCATACGCTGAAGTACCCTCTCTCTGTCATTAGATATTCTACCTGCAGCCTACCGCTACTGCATGTTTGAACGTGATTTAACGTTCAAGCCCGCTTAAATTATGCAAACCTAGTGTTAATTACTGTCAATCGTGCATCTTAAAAGAACTTGCTGCTTGTGTAAATCGATGCAGTGGGTCTAATTACGGCCAGAGTTAAGGGGGCAGGAAGGGAAAATCTATGGTGGCCGTCCTAATTGACGACTCCTGGTGTTTTCTTATTTCCGGGGCCATAAATTACGCTGCCGTTTGGGAGGAGAACTAGCGAGCAGCACTATGGCTACACCCACGTGAGCTTGTCTTTTCCTCGGATCTAACCCCCCTGCTGCTAAGCTAATCGGCATTGTAATGCATCCACAACACCTCTCTCTCTCTCTCTCGCTCTCTCTCTCTCAATCTCTCTCTCGCTCTCAATCCCCCCCCCCCCCCTTCTCTCTCTCTCTCACTCACTCACTCACTCACTCACTCACTCACTCACTCACTCACTCACTCACTCACTCACTCACTCACTCACTCACTCACTCACTCACTCACTCACTCACTCTCTCTCTCTGCAATGTCACAATGATTGCCATTGAAGAGATGTCAATTCAAATTGCTTTCTGATGAGCTCTGTGAATTAAGGACCTCAATTAGTATTTAGGGATTGAGAGTGTAAATAGAAAACAAGCCAAGTGAAATTGTACATCTCTACAGTAATGGTGATGCACTGTTGAAGCCCTAACAGGAATAGGTCAAGTAAGTCAAAGTGATGCATCATTCATAACACAACTGACGTGGGATTAGGCTTTCAAAAGGTGACTGGATATTTAGGTTATATTATAAAGGAGGGGGGGGGGGATCCATTGACTCAGCAGGATAGGATTGACTGAGTAACCTCTCTCTGTTGTTAGCACCATCACACCATGCAGTGAACACACTCCTAAACTCCACACCAGGCAACAGGCAGCACCTACTGCCAGCCTCAGTCACTGTCCGGTCTGTACAGATACTTCATCATCACGTTGTCCACTTTCTTCTTCCTATTCTTCTCCTCCTTCTTGTTAGGAGGCTGGGACGCCTCAGCAGGCGTCCCAGCCTCCCTCTCCCCCTCTAGGCCAGGGGCTCTCTTCACGCTGTTGGTGCTTTTGTAGGAGATGGTAGAAGCACCAGAGCTGGAGCCAGACTCTGAGTCAGACTCTGAATCCGAGGATGAAGAAGAAGAGGACTCCTTTTTGGACTTCTTGCCCTTCTTCTTGGAGCTGCCCTTCTTGCTGCGGCGGTCATCATCGGAGCTGTCTGACTCAGAGCTGTGGCTCCTCTTCTTCTTCTTGCCTTTGCTCTTCTTTGCGCTGCGGCTGTGGCTGCGACTGCGGCTGCTCATGCTGCTGGAGGACCTCCTACAATCCATGGCCGACGCTGAGCGTCTCAGACTGCTGGTGCTACGCCTGCTGTCTGCCTCCCGGTCACCTCTCCCCCTGACGCTAAGCACACTCTTCCTGTCGTCCTCTGTGTCCTCCTCTTTCTTCCCTGCCTCGGCCTCCGAGTCTTCCAGGCTGGTGCGTTTGAACTCTATGGGTTTGAAGTTGAGCACCTCGTTGATGGCCTTCTCTAGGTCGGGGTCCAGGTAGTTGCGGTGGCTGACGGTGGCCGGCTTGACGTCCGAGGTGTCAGGGAGCTCATCATCATCTCTGTAGGAGGAGCGGGCGCGTGGCGGGGGCATGGACAGGCTGCGTCCCGTGGAGGAGTGGTGGCTGTAGGCTGAGGAGCGCTCGGTGAAGGCCACGCTGTGACCGTCCTCCATGTCATCAAACTCGCTGAGGTGGCAGCGACGGAAGTCAGATATGCGTGAGTCAGCACGGCTCACGCTGCCAGGGCTCCTGCCCCCAGAACGGCGACCGAGAGAGGGGCTGCGACCGCTTATTCCATATGACTCGTCCATACGGTGTGCAGAGGTGCTGCGGCGGTGGCTCAGGGGACTGGACATACCCAGGCTGATGGTCGACTTGGTGTCGTCCTCTAGGCTCAGGCAACAACGCGTGGTGGCAACAGAGGCCCGGCTGGGGGCCATCGAGGACACGTTGGACTCTTTGTCGAAGTCTCCCCAGCGGCTGTCCATGCCCTTCCTAGCCCTGCTGGTGGCTTCAGTGTAGGCCTGGGAGATAACCGAGCCACGGTCATCATCGTCCCCAGTCTGGGACTTCCTCCAGGAGCTGGAGCTGACTGAGTAGGAGTCATCCTGGGGTGAGGAGCCTTTGGGCTTGGCCTTACGGAAGGAGGTGATAGACTCCTGGGAGTCCTGATCCTTCTTGAGGGAACTGAAGAGGGAGCTGTCGTCCCCTTTACCTCCGATGGAGTCATTGATGTTGGAGCGCTTCCTGTAGCTCAGGGAACTCATCACAGACACCGGCCTGCTCTGATCTACCTCTTTCTCTTTGCCCTCTTTGTTCAACTCTTTCCATTCCTTACCCTCTTTCCACTCTTTCCCTTCCTTTGCGTCTACGTTTACGGCAAAACTAGAGAGAGGAGGGAGGAGTGGCAGGACAGAGAAACGTTGAAGTAGATGGAGGAAGTGGAGGAGGAGGAAGAGAGAGAGAGAAAGAATGATAGATGAATTACAAACTTAAAAAGGAGAGATGAATGATACTTAAAACAGGAATAAGATGAGCAATAGATTGAATTCAGTAGGAAGAAAGTAAAGACAGGTTGATAGAACAATGATTCAAATGAATGTGGGGTAGAGAATGCCTTTTGGATTCACAACTTCAACACAGAAACAAAACAGATATGCAAGATACAAATTTAAGACGTACTGACTCGAGAAATACCCTCAAACAAAATGTGTTGTCTTGTTCTAATCGGTTCCTTTATGCAAAATCAAAGTCTCTGTATTGAACTAGTTTAGTATGGGGGTATTCATTTGAATTTGATGTGTGTAAATGTTACACAGAACTCTAGTCAAGCATCTCATTGTGGTTAAATATGTTGAGTGATAGAGAGCTGGACACACACTTCCTGTGTGTGTTTGCGTCTTAACCAACACACAGAACTGAGATCAAGGAACTGAGCTCTCCTGAAGGAAGGGAGGGTGTCCGTGGGGACACACAGTTAAGAGAAATGTAAAAACTCTAAAAAGTTTTTCAAAGTTATAATAATAATAAAAACACCCCCCCTATGTCTAGCCAAGTGTTCCCTTCCAATTGTTTTATCTGCATTGGGAGCTAGGTGCTAGGCTGGACCACGTAAAATCCTGATGGGGGGGACTGGATACTAAAACCAGTTTGGGCTGCTTTGTAATCAGGGGTAATGTGCGTGTGTGTTTAGCAGTGGTGAAGATAGGACCCAGGGGGATGGAGGAAGTGGTGCCATACTGACCTGGAGCTCTTGAGGCTGCCGTCATCTGAGAGGTTCTTGGTCGAGCCCTTGTTTTTGGACAGCCAGGACTTGACCCCGTCCACACGGTCTTCCACCTCCGAGTCAGATGAGTCTCCCTCACTGTGTGGCGGGGAGGGATAAAACACAACGTCAGTGGGAGAAGAGGGTGGGAGAAGAGAGGAGTAGGTGGGGAAGAGCTGAAAGAGAGTGATGGAGAAAATGTATAAAGAGGAAGATGGAGAGGAGATGGAGGGAGGGGTGAAGTTGAGGAGAGAATGATGGATGGAAAGACAGGCAGAGGGGGAGAGAAGGAGAGAACGATTCTGTAGTATTGGAAGTGTTAGTGAGGCAACCGAGGAGGAACACATATTTTATTTTGGAGCGAAGACAACAGAAAACCACATGCACTAGATCACAGGAGCCCTAGGAAACACACACACAGCCGCACTTGTTGTCACTGTTAGGGGTGTTATCACTGTGGCCCTGTGGTTAGCTGGCAATGGGGCACAAAGAGGGCTCAATTCCAATCACTCTGATCCAAAGCCACTCCAGTTAAGGCGGAGCACAAGGAGAGAGACCAGGAATGGGATAAAGTGGAAAGTGAAGAGAGTAAAGCACAAAATGGAGGGATTTTCACTTTCCTCTCTCTCACTTATCTATTCCCTCCACAGCCCCCAAAAATTGCGGTTGAGCTCTTGACAAAATGATTTGGTGCACAGCTTGGGTGCTGAGCTGTTTTTTCTCTAAATTATCATTACGGCATCGACAGCCTACTGCGAAGCGTGAGGAGAAATGGAGGGTTGTCAGAAATTTGACACAGTTGAAAAGAACATGACACTCATTAAGTGCTGTCAGAGCCCAATGCTCATGTGGTGCTGCGAAATTAAGCTGTTACAGCTTAATAATAAAACTGAGACATCGATTGGGGGGTGGTTCAAAATCTCCACATATGCTTTTAAAAACGTGTTATCTTGCTGTGGAGTAGAGAGAGAAAATATATTTTTCAGCACTTAATCCACAGCACAAGACCCACCAGCACATACAGTAGCTACAATTAAAATCGTTAAGAGGCAGAGATACAAAAGCCTCCCCTGATCGCAGAAGAAACTATTTAATTATGGGTTTTGTCATAATTAGCCCGCTCTGTTTTAAACTGTACAATAACTTCAAATACTAGGCACTAAGATGGCAGTGTTTAGAAGGGAAAGAGAAGGCGAAGGTCGGGAGTCGAGATAAAAGCATTTCTCTAGGAGGGAAGCTGTAATTCACTTTGCAGGCCATGCCTGGCCTATTAGACAATGTGGGGACCGTCAGTGAGAATTGTTATTGTGACAGAGTGAGCGGCTGGCTTTGGCACAGAGGCCTTGTCAATAAGGGATAAACAAAGAGAAAAAGGAGCTAACGTTAGCTAACCAGAGCAGAGAAAAAGGAGCTAACGTTAGCTAACCAGAGCAGAGAAAAAGGAGCTAACGTTAGCTAACCAGAGCAGAGAAAAAGGAGCTAACGTTAGCTAACCAGAGCAGAGAAAAAGGAGCTAACGTTAGCTAACCAGAGCAGAGAAAAAGGAGCTAACGTTAGCTAACCAGAGCAGAGAAAAAGGAGCTAACGTTAGCTAACCAGAGCAGACAATTCCACGGCTGTTTACTCATCTCTCCTCAGAGATAAAAAATAAATACAAATTGGGGTCTTTGTTGGGCTTTGCGAGTCGACACCTCCCCAGCCTCTTAAGATTAGTCTTTTATCCGTTCACTTATCTGGCAACATACTGCTTTGAAGAACTATCGCTGCCCCAGGAATACTAAGAGCACTGATGTTGCTTTGAAGAAAGAAAATAAGGAAAACCTAAATTGTTTTTGAACAATCTTTTTTGGGGAAGGCTGGTATTTTTTTATCTTGACACTGATGACATCGCTTGCGTTCCCCGGGGCAAAATTACAGTAGCTGTTATTATGCAAAATCAATGTCGAAACCCTCCGTTTAAAATAGTCCAAAATACATTCCTTCAAGGAGCGAATTTTCTTAAGCACTCATTTTTTATTCATTTATACAGGTACAATCCTGTTGAGATTAAAATATTTTTGGAGGGTGAGGGAGACCTGTCCTCTACTTGAAGTATGTGCATCTCTTTCCCCTTGTGCATTTTGTCCAAGGAGGAGCCAGTGGGTAAATGGAGGTGATGCATTCAGATCACAGAGGCTTTCCCTCCCCTGGGCCGGGGCTGGGCCCAAAACAAAACCGACGGGACGACGGGCCCTTTGTAATCGAGCGTTTCACACATGGTGTCACACACGATTTATTTCCTTGACCACCATACCATAAATTAAGCCGTGCCGAGAGCCTAGGGGAGGCAAACAAACACAGAGTGTGGAGGGAGACATTAATTGTCTGTGACAATCTTCCTCCATTGGTTGTACATCTCTGTTACACACTATTACATTCATCATTAGCTCCTATGGATCCTCTTCTGCTCCCTCTGCACTGCTCCTCCTTGGTGTCCCTGGGTCTTACAAGCGTCTGTGTTGATGCTCAGAACATTTGGGCTTTTATTAGGCAGCTCAGCCTAGACAGCAGCTCCCTATGGGGGTTAAACACAGCCAGGCATACACATCTGTTCAAAACCTATTGAGACACATATGCTAGGAGAATGTCTGTGATCTCCAATACCAGATTAAAAGGGGAGATTGTGACGCAGGTTTTTTTTTTTTTTAAGCGAGAGAGAAATTACACGTTTTCAAAGAAACCTCTATGACTTTCTTTCATCCATCATTTATACTGAACAAAAATATAAATGCAACATGCCACAATTTCAGAGATTTCACTGAGTTACAGTTCATAGAAGGAAATCAGTCAATTGAAATAAATAAATTAGGCCCTAATCTATGGATTTCACTTGACTGGGCAGGGGCGCAGCCATGGGTGGGCCTGGGAGGGCATACAGTGCATTCAGAAAGTATTCAGACCCCTTGACTTCTTCCACATTTTGTTACGTTACAGCCTTATTCTAAAATTGATTAAAATTGTTTTTCCCCCTCATCAATCTACACACAATACCCCATAATGACAACGCAAAAACAGGTTTTTAGACATTTTTGCAAATGTATTGCAAATAAAAAAGGAAATATTATATTTACATAAGTATTCAGACCCTTTACTCTGTACTTTGTTGAAGCACCTTTGGCAGCGATTAAAGCATCGAGTCTTCTTGGATATGACGCTACAAGCTTGGCACACCTGTATTTGGGGAGTTTCTCCCATTCTTCTCTGCAGATCCTCTCATGCTCTGTCAGGTTGGATGGGGATCTTCGCTGCACCGCTATTTTCAGGTCTCTCCAGAGATGTTCGATCGGGTTCAAGTCCAGGCTCTGGCTGGGCCACTCAAGGACATTCAGAGACTTGTCCCGAAGCCACTCCTGCGTTGTCTTGGCTGTGTGCTTAGGGTCTTTGTCCTGTTGGAAGGTTAACCTTTGCCCCAGTCTGAGGTCCTGAGCGCTCTGAAGCAGGTTTTCACCAAGGATCTTCTCTGTACTTTGCTCTGTTCATCTTTCCCTCGATCCTGACTAGTCTCCCAGTCCCTGCCGTTGAAAAACATCCCCACACCATGCTTCACCGTAGGGATGGTGCCAGGTTTCCTCTAGACGTGACGCTTGGCATTCAGGCCAAAGAGTTCAATCTTGGTTTCATTAGACCAGAGATCTTGTTTCTCATGGTCTGAGAGTCCTTTAGGTGCCTTTTGGCAAACTCTGAGCGGGCTATGCCTTTTACTGAGGAGTGGCTTCCGTCTGGCCACTCTACCATAAAGGTCTGATTGGTGGAGTGCTGCAGAGATGGTTGTCCTTCTGGAAGGTTCTCCCATCTCCACAGAGGAACTCTGGAGCTCTTTCAGAGTGAAAATCGAGTTCTTGGTCACCTCCCTGACCAAGGCCCTTCTCCCCCGATTGCTCAGTTTGGCTGGGCGGCCAGCTCTAGGAAGAGTCTTGGTGGTTCTAAACTTCTTTCATTTAAGAATGATGGAGGCCACTGTGTTCTTGGGGACCTTCAATGCTGCAGAAATGTTTTGGTACCCTTCCCCAGATCTGTGCCTTGACACAATCCTGTCTCGGAGCTCTACGGACAATTCCTTCGACCTCATGGCTTGGTGTTTGCTCTGACATGCACTGTCAACTGTGGGACCTTATATAGACAGGTGTGTGCCCTTCCAAATCATGTCCAATAAATTGAATTTACTACAGTTGGACTCCAATCAAGTTGTAGAAACATCTCAAGGATGATCAATGGAAACAGGATGCACCCGAGCTCAATTTCGAGTCTCATGGCAAAGGGTCTGAATACTTATGTAAATAAGGTATCTGTTTTTTATTTTTAATACATTTGCAATGTCTAAAAACCTGTTTTTGATTTGTCATTATGGGGTATTGGGTGTAGATTTATGAGGATTTTCTTTTTATTTAATCAATTTTAGAATAAGGCTGTAATGTAACAAAATGTGGAAAGGTCAAGCGGTCTGAATACTTTCCGAATGCACTGTAACTATAGAGGTATCATTCTGGATCATTAAGGGATTGTTTCTCAGAGTGGGTAAAGTTGTTCCTGACATAGGGAATAGAGGTCTCTAGTTTGACTATGTATTTACGCACCAGTCTGTAGTACGTATCCACAGCTGGGTCAATTGGCCCAGGTGGGACGAACATAGATGGAGGTCTGAACATATGTGTGTAAAGAGGGGTTGCAATCTCTAAAAAAAAAAGTTTCAGTTGCAATGTGCGTATGAATTTGTAGAGATCCACCTGCATATTGAAGGCATATGTGCTAGTTGGCACAAAATATAATCCTTTAGACAATACAGAGACCTGAGGTGCAGTAAGACTCTTACTTGATATATTCACCACTGGGAGCATGTTGTCCTGTTGCCGGGAAGGTCTCCAGACGCTTTTCTGTATAGATCCATGGCGTCCCCCTAAAAAAGTGTGAGTGTGAGCCTGAGGGGGAGGGGCCATGTGCAGTAGCCACTGGTGTTTCCTATTCACTTGAGCATGTGTAATCAGTAGAGGAGCCACGAACCGTGACCTTCTTCTTGTAAGTCCTAAGATTGTATTGGGTATTGGGGCGACGGTTGGGGTTCAGCCAGTAGTAGACTGCGTTGTTCTCGTAATCCTCAATATCCCTTTGGTATTTGTGGAACTTGGCTGCTTTAAGGTCCTTTTATTGTGTTGTGTCTGGAGTCGAACTCTCCAGCGGAGGGTATGTCCTTGACGGAGGTGATTATAGTATCCAATTCGGCCTTGGTGGTTATGATTTCCTTGTTTGTAGTGTCGATGAGTAATATCATCAAATCAAGAGAACATTTGTTTAGGATGGCGCACCATCGGTTGTTAAAGTCCTTGTTCTCTGTAAAGATAGCAGGTGTCTTTTGAATGCGCAATCCTCTTGGGACTCTTTTGTTTGCGGCAATATTCCGAAAGCGTACCTGCATGTAATTCTAGGCCTGCAACTTTCTTTTTTAGTTTTTCAACTGTCTGCCAGTCAATAGTCAATCAATAGTCTCCAATTATTCCTATGTATTGTGTACATGCCCATCCAACAAAACATTGTTATCAAATCAGTAGCTATTATTGCCATATTACTATTACTGCCTAGTACTGAAAAACAAAGGACATGGTTATTAGGATTCAATAAAAACCCTGGAAAGAACAGTTGGGGTCTCCCATCCAATTACTGCCTAAAAACATGAACTTCCTAACACCGTATTCTCTACTGTAATGCACCAGTGTTGTACAAGCCCATCATTAAAGGTAGACTCAGCGAAATGATGTTGCCACGAGCAGCACCACAGATATTGAAATGAGCGAGATGCAAGACTTCGTTCTCAGACAGTCACATACAGTAGCTGTGCATGTGCACAGGTTCGCTTCATGCTGTTCACAGTGTGGCATCCACGGGACCAAAACAGCTGAGAAGTTTAGCCTCACGCTTCAATGCTCTTAGTTGTTGTGGAAAGTGACCCACTATGCTGTTTACTTTCTGCATCTACGTCATATCACTGAGTCTACCTTTAACATTCAGAACCCATTCTGCTTTAACAAAAAGCAGCACTTTACAATACTGCTTAACAAGGGTTTAACAGCAGAAACGACAGTGACTGCTGTAAGGGAACATGGCCATGAGACTGGAATGGCCCAGACCCAGAGGTTAACACTGCGTGTGAGCCACTTGCCAGACGAGCAGAGAGCTTTTTGTAAGACATTTGAGGGTTCTGCATTATATAGTGAGTGTAAAAGATTGATGAGGAACACACCCCTCGTCTTTCCTTCGTCAGAGGCAGACAGTCACATCTCACATCCACCCCAGAGCAAGGCTCTGAAATATTCAGTAGGCCCTGAGAGCGGGCGGGCGGCCGCTGGGCAAAGAACGCTGTTCAAACAAGGCACAGCGGTGTCCAACAGAACTCCCGGAGGACACGCTGGGACAGCAAACACATGGGGAGAAAGGGAGTATGGTTCTCACTGGAAAGGTAGGGGTCCAAGAACCCAGCCCTAGTGGACACCACATGACACTTACCCAGCGATGGATGCTTACTACACCAGTTAGATATTATATGTTACATCTGTTACCCTCAGTTGAAGGTGTTACTGGATGAATAACCACACGGACACTCTGGGGAAGGGGTTGTTTCAGGCTTGGTTTAGAAAAGCATGTTGTTAATGGCATTCATGCAGTTCAGCATGTGGCGTCATGCAGTGAAGAGTGTAGCAAATTAGGCTATGGGGGAATAGCTGAGCCCTGGAATAATGATGCAGTATCACTGAGCTTGTTCGTTGAATGGTATCCCATAGTTAAGTCCTTATGAAGTGACATATGGACTACGCCATAAGTCATAAACTTGAACTTATATGAGATGGCTTGACCATTGACAATAGATTTGCTGCTTGATATTGCATCTTTTCCAGTGAAGGGCAACAGACTATTCCAAAAGAGCATTTAAAACAATGTCAAACAACACAAGCTCCAGTTCCTCACGTTTTGTTCCTTCTTTTCTGATACTTTGTCACCATGTCTTGTAAACTGGTCATGATGAAGGATGACAGACAGAGACACAAAGAAACAAAGAATACAAACACAAAACAAACAGAAAAGAAAAGTGAGACCGGAAGTAGGTAGGTACAGTCCAAGTAAACCAAAAGAACATGATGAATAGGCTAATGCTTGAAGGATCTAAATCCTAAATCATTGTGGATATCATGGCTGATGTGGTGGTGATGATGATGATGATGATGATGATGACCATAGAGATCCTATTCAATTACTATTATTCTAATTCCTAATTCTATGATATGACCCTGTGGTTCTATTAAATATATTTCCTCCCAGTGGGAGATATTTAACCACTGCATATGGCTGGGTTACAGACTCAGCACACCACATCCTCCTGATCCCCATCCTGTTACCGTGTGGAGAAGAAAGAGTCCACAGTATACTCAAACCTGACTCACAGAGCTATTTACTGCTGAGAGGCAGAGAGGGGGAGAGGAAAGAAAGGCCTTCTCCCCGGGACTGCACTCATAAACAAACAAATAAACAAACAAGGCTCAGCAGGAGCAGAGAGCGAGTACATAAATAAGGAACGGGAGGAGACAGAACTCTATTTCACTGACATAGCTTTAGCTAGCTGCCTATCTCATCGAATAAAGGAAACAGAGTTTTTCTTTTCTTTTTTAAGGCCTGAAAATTAAGCCCAGCAGTTTTCAGGGCATAAATCTTTCAGAGTGTGTGAATAAGAAATGACGGAGTCAGGGGAGAGTTCTCTCTGATTGCTTTATCCAAGGCCTCTTTCAATGGAACATTCATCCTGACTGAGTCACTCTCTCTCTCCATCTCTCTCTCTCTCTTCCTACCACCTCTGCTGCTGAGTTTATCTACAGTTTAACTGTGTAACAGTAGCTGCTCTCTATGCTGAGTGTGTGCTGACTAGCCTATACTTGCTGTCATGAGAGGACATGAGGTAAATTAATCAATTCTATTAAGTGAATTTATATGTTCGGGCACTAAATAGACAGCTATACCTGTTGATGAGGTCCTCGTTGTCGTCACTCTCCATCTCGTCCTCGATGGCGGCCTGGAGGTCACCAATCCTCTTGAAGGCTAGTTTAAGGTCCGCCTGCAGGCTCTGATTGGCTGCCTCCAAGCTTTCAATATCCATTTCCTGTTGAACGAGTGAGACACTCTAAGCTAAGGTCACAGCATTACACATACATTTGACCATTTCTGAAGTCTCTTTGTCGGTCTCATTTTGCTGAATGTCTAATACTCCTGAACAAAGCCAGGTTGATGGGAACTGCAGCCGTTATTTCATATCTTCAAAGAGCCCCACTGTAAAAAGCCAGTCTGTACAGTGTCCCAGTCCCCTCGGCCCATTTGTGACTTTGGGTCTTACCAGCTCATGTTTCTTGCGGCTGGCCTCTCCCTCCTTCTTGGCCAGTTCTCCCATCTCCTCCTTGATATCTCTGATCTGTCTCTGGAGCCGCTTGTTCTGCTCCTTCTCCCGGGTCTCGCTGGTGCTGCGGTGATCCCGCTCCTCTGTTAGCTTCTCAAGGTTCTCCTTCAGACGAGCCACCAGGCTCTGAATGACCACCAGCAGACAGGGACTGTGTTAGAAGAACCACTGCACTCATAGTCTATATCCGGCACAGGTCAGAGACCTTATCCTGCATGCAGCTATGAGAGACACTCCATATCTAAAATGGGATTCAGTTGAGGAATCACCTACACTTACTTGCCTTGAGATATTTCCCCAAATAAGGGCAGGAAACTACTGATTAAATAGAGCCTACTTGCAAAACATTGTTCTGCTACATACTGTATTTGCACCACAGAGGAATGCTCCAGCATTTCATATGAGCACTTATAGCTTCTTCAACGTGATGAAAAGGCTGAATCCAGCCTCCACACCAATGCTAAACAGCCAACTTTGTTAAAGTATACCATTAGCCTCCAGCCTTGTCTATGTTTCACACTGTTAGTGGGTGAGTTCTGCTCTCTGCCCTCTCAGCTGTTTATTGATTGGCCTCCTCCACCCCTGGCTTTGATAAGATATACAGTGAGGGGAAAAATTATTTGATCCCCTGCTGATTTTGTATGTTTGCCCACTGACAAAGACATGATCAGTCTATAATTTTAATGGTAGGTTTATCTGAACAGTGAGAGACAGAATAACAACAAAAAAATCCAGAAAAACGCATGTCAAAAATGTTATAAATTTCTTTGCATTTAAATGAGGGAAATAAGTATTTGACCCCTCTGCAAAACATTACTTAGTACTTGGTGGCAAAACCCTTGTTGGCAATCACAGAGGTCAGACGTTTCTTGTAGTTGGCCACCAGGTTTGCACACATCTCAGGAGGGATTTTGTCCCACTCCTCTTTGCAGATCTTCTCCAAGTCATTAAGGTTTCGAGCCTGACGTTTGGCAACTCGAACCTTCAGCTCCCTCCACAGATTTTCTATGGGATTAAGGTCTGGAGACTGGCTAGGCCACTCCAGGACTTTAATGTGCTTCTTCTTGAGCCACTCCTTTGTTGCCTTGGCCGTGTGTTTTGGGTCATTGTCATGCTGGAATACCCATCCACGACCCATTTTCAATGCCCTGGCTGAGGGAAGGAGGTTCTCACCCAAGATTTGACGGTACATGGCCCCGTCCATCGTCCCTTTGATGCGGTGAAGTTGTCCTGTCCCCTTAGCAGAAAAACACCCCCAAAGCATAATGTTTCCACCTCCATGTTTGACGGTGGGGATGGTGTTCTTGGGGTCATAGGCAGCATTCCTCCTCCTCCAAACACGGCGAGTTGAGTTGATGCCAAAGAGCTCGATTTTGGTCTCATCTGACCACAACACTTTCACCCAGTTCTCCTCTGAATCATTCAGATGTTCATTGGCAAACTTCAGACGGGCCTGTATATGTGCTTTCTTGAGCAGGGGGACCTTGCGGGCGCTGCAGGATTTCAGTGTTTCACGGCGTAGTGTGTTACCAATTGTTTTCTTGGTGACTATGGTCCCAGCTGCCTTGAGATCATTGACAAGATCCTCCCGTGTAGTTCTGGGCTGATTCCTCACCATTCTCATGATCATTGCAACTGCATGAGGTGAGATCTTGCAGGCCGAGGGAGATTGACAGTTATTTTGTGTTTCTTCCATTTGCGAATAATCGCACCAACTGTTGTCACCTTCTCACCAAGCTGCTTGCCGATGGTTTTGTAGCCCATCCCAGCCTTGTGTAGGTCTACAATCTTGTCCCTGACATCCTTGGAGAGCTCTTTGGTCTTGGCCATGGTGGAGAGTTTGGAATCTGATTGATTGATTGCTTCTGGGGACAGGTGTCTTTTATACAGGTAACAAGCTGAGATTAGGAGCACTCCCTTTAAGAGTGTGCTCCTAATCTCAGCTCGTTACCTGTATAAAAGACACCTGGGAGCCAGAAATCTTTCTGATTGAGAGGGGGTCAAATACTTATTTCCCTCATTAAAATGCAAATCAATTTATATCATTTTTGACATGCGTTTTTCTGGATTTTTTTGTTGTTATTCTGTCTCTCACTGTTCAAATAAACCTACCATTAAAATTATAGATTGATACTTTCTTTGTCAGTGGGCAAACGTACAAAATCAGCAGGGGATCAAATACTTTTTTCCCTCACTGTAGTTCTCTGTCTACCAGAAATATCCAGCCACTCACAGTGGTTTCAAATGCCATGGGTAGCAACAAGACATGGCTAAACACGACCTTAAAACCCCTTATAACTCTGGATGTATTTTAGATTTGAGTTAAAGCACTGTTTCTGGCTGTCTGCATATTGCTGGTAATTACAAGTCCAAAAGTTGCCAAAATGAGCAAAGATGCATTTGTGCAGGAGCAGAAAATGGATTTCTATTTTTCCCTGGCTGTGTGCGAACAGTAACCTTTATCCTTCACTTAAACGTTTGTCGCAGGCAATATCAGAATGTAATTTGAAACTGACAGAATAACAAATGATATTGTGGAGTGAATAGAATATGAGCTAGTCAGAGGATGAACAGAGCAGAAGGCATTTTCTAACTGTGATAAGCTAACAGTCAGAGTTAGAATGAGGTTATGAGGCTGAATCCATCACTAAAAATCTAAATAACAGTTTGTGAGGTGGCAAAACGTGCATGGTATAACAAATCGTCCTGACTAAATGGTTTTCATTTGCTACTCCCAAAAAAGTAGCTCATTCACCCCCTGTGCAATTCTTCAGCCCTGACCTTCCACACACACACACACACACGCACTGGGCAGGCCGCCAGGCGCCAACCAACGCTCCTCCTCTAGAATGCCCCTCAGCCCCGCTGACTGCTCTCACCTCCAAGCGTTTGACCTGCGTCTTCTCAAACTCCATCTTGGTCTCCATCTCTCGGATCTTGGCCTCCTGCCTGCTGACCAGAGACTTCTCCACCATAGAAGTCTCCTGGAACTCCAGCTGGCTCTGCAGTGCCGAGAGCTGAGGGAGTGAAACACAGGAGTAGGAACATCACACACAAGGCAGGGTTTTAGAAAGAACAACATACTGTAGCAGAAACAAACGGCCACCATACAGTATATTATGTATATACAGTATACTGTATGTGTATATATATTATGTTATCATATATGAACGCAACAGCCTACAGTAATAGTGCAAATGTTCAGCCCACCATTGCTGAAACACAACCTCAACACAACTGGTGATCTATATCCACACCAGGGCCTGAGGCCTGAGGGCTACTCTCTATATCCACACCAGGGCCTTAGGCCTGAGGGCTACTCTCTATATCCACACCAGGGCCTTAGGCCTGAGGGCTACTCTCTATATCCACACCAGGGCCTTAGGCCTGAGGGCTACTCTCTATATCCACACCAGGGCCTTAGGCCTGAGGGCTACTCTCTATATTCACACCAGGGCCTTAGGCCTGAGGGTTACTCTCTATATTCACACCAGGGCCTTAGGCCTGAGGGCTACTCTCTATATCCACACCAGGGCCTTAGGCCTGAGGGCTACTCTCTATATCCACACCAGGGCCTGAGGCCTGAGGGTTACTCTCTATATTCACACCAGGGCTTTAAGCCTGAGGGTTACTCTCTATATCCACACCAGGGCCTGAGGGCTACTCTCTATATTCACACCAGGGCCTGAGGCCTGAGGGCTACTCTCTATATCCACACCAGGGCCTTAGGCCTGAGGGCTACTCTCTATATCCACACCAGGGCCTTAGGCCTGAGGGCTACTCTCTATATTCACACCAGGGCCTTAGGCCTGAGGGCTACTCTCTATATCCACACCAGGGCCTTAGGCCTGAGGGCTACTCTCTATATTCACACCAGGGCCTTAGGCCTGAGGGTTACTCTCTATATTCACACCAGGGCTTTAAGCCTGAGGGTTACTCTCTATATTCACACCAGGGCCTGAGGCCTGAGGGTTACTCTCTATATTCACACCAGGGCCTGAGGGCTACTCTCTGTATTCACACCAGGGCCTTAGGCCTGAGGGTTACTCTCTAAATTCACACCAGGGCCTGAGGGCTACTCTCTATATTCACACCAGGGCCTGAGGGCTACTCTCTATATTCACACCAGGGCCTGAGGCCTAAAGGGCTACTCTCTATATTCACACCAGGGCCTGAGGCCTGAGGGTTATTCTCTAAATCCACACCAGGGCCTGAGGGCTACTCTCTATATCCACACCAGGGCCTTAGGCCTGAGGGCTAATCTCTATATTCACAACAGGGCCTGAGGGCTACTCTCTATATCCACAACAGGGCCTTAGGCCTGAGGGTTACTCTCTGTATTCACACCAGGGCCTTAGGCCTGAGGGTTACTCTCTATATTCACACCAGGGCCTTAGGCCTGAGGGCTACTCTCTATATTCACACCAGGGCCTGAGGATTACTCTCTATATTCACACCAGGGCCTGAGGGCTACTCTCTATATTCACACCAGGGCCTTAGGCCTGAGGGCTACTCTCTATATTCACACCAGGGCCTGAGGCCTGAGGGCTACTCTCTATATTCACACCAGGGCCTTAGGCCTGAGGGCTACTCTCTATATTCACACCAGGGCCTTAGGCCTGAGGGCTACTCTCTATATTCACACCAGGGCCTGAGGGTTACTCTCTATATTCACACCAGGGCCTGAGGGCTGAGGGTTACTCTCTATATTCACACCAGGGCCTGAGGCCTGAGGGCTACTCTCTATATTCACACCAGGGCCTGAGGCCTGAGGGCTACTCTCTATATTCACACCAGGGCCTGAGGCCTGAGGGCTACTCTCTATATTCACACCAGGGCCTGAGGCCTGAGGGTTACTCTCTATATTCACACCAGGGCCTTAGGCCTGAGGGCTACTCTCTATATTCACACCAGGGACTGAGGCCTGTGGGCTACTCTCTATATTAATATCAGGGCCTGTGGCCTGAGGGTTACTCTCTATATTCACACCAGGGCCTGAGGCCTGAGGGCTACTCTCTATATTCACACCAGGGCCTTAGGCCTGAGGGCTACTCTCTATATTCACACCAGGGCCTGAGGGTTACTCTCTATATTCACACCAGGGCCTGAGGCCTGAGGGTTACTCTCTATATTAACACCAGGGCCTGAGGGCTACTCTCTATATTCCCACCAGGGCCTGAGGCATGTGGGCTACTCTTATATATTCACACCAGGGCCTGAGGCCTGTGGGCTACTCTCTATATTCACACCAGGGCCTGAGGGTTACTCTCTATATTCACATCAGGGCCTGAGGCCTGTGGGCTACTCTCTATATTCACACCAGGGCCTGAGGCCTGAGATTTACTCTCTATATTCACACCAGGGCCTGAGGCCTGAGGGCTAATCTCTATATTCACACCAAGGCCTGAGGGTTACTCTCTATATTCACACCAGGGCCTGAGGCCTGAGGGTTACTCTCTATATTAACACCAAGGCCTGAGGCCTGAGGGCTACTCTCTATATTCACACCAGGGCCTGAGGGTTACTCTCTATATTCACACCAGGGCCTGAGGCCTGAAGGTTACTCTCTATATTAACAACAGGGCCTGAGGGCTACTCTCTATATTCACACCAGGGCCTGAGGCCTGAGGGCTACTCTCTATATTCACACCAGGGCCTGAGGCCTGAGGGTTACTCTCTATATTAACACCAGGGCCTGAGGCCTGAGAGCTACTCTCTATATTCACACCAGGGCCTGAGGCCTGCTCTCTATATTTCACATCTCTTTCACATCTCTACTGGGTGCTTTTCACATCTCTACTGGGTGCTTTTCACATCTCTACTGTGTGCTTTTCACATCTCTACAGGGGGTCCAGATCCAGATTAACCTTCCTTTTTAGGAATAGCCCGGCCTCTCTCTCCTGAGCGCGTCAGTTTTAACATAGTTCAGACCAGGATAGGCTTCAAACACCGGACTTCGTTATTGGCACTGCCTATCTATTATTCAAAGCGTAGAGACGTGCACCAGACTGAATTCCTTTTCATTCTTTCTAAAAGTTGCTCCGCTGTTTCAAAGCAGAGAGAAACTATTTGCTAGGAATAATTTCCTGAATATTGACTTTGGGACGTGCATTGGAGGTCAGACGAGGCCTGTGTGTTTAATCTGAAACCAATATAGCTAAACTAACATCTATCTTTATGCCCTCCAGTCCAACTAAAGTAACCTTCAAGGAAAGAAAAGTTGACCGTTTTAAAACTATTTAACTATTCGATGTGTAAAGTAAAAGAAACTGCTCCTGTATGAGGGAGCCCCTGGGAGCACCGTGTACGTTCAATAAGATGACAGCTTCCCTGTCATAATGACTGACTAGGCATCAGAGAGAGAGAGAGAGAGAGAGCGAGGGAGAGTGAGTGGAAGAGAGAGCGCGAGCGAGCGATAGCGGGGGAGAGGGGGAGCGAGAGTGCGAGCGGGGGAGAGAGAGAGAGAGTGAGTGGGGAGAGAGAGCGTGCGGGGGAGAAAGAGAGAGCGTGCGGGGGAGAAAGAGAGAGAGCGTGCAGGGGAGAAAGAGAGAGAGCGAGCGAGCGGGGGAAAGAGAGAGAGCGAGCGAGCGGGGGAAAGAGAGAGAGCGAGCGAGCGGGGGAAAGAGAGAGAGCGAGCGAGCGGGGGAAAGAGAGAGAGCGAGCGAGCGGGGGAGAGAGAGAGAGCGCGAGCGGGGGAGAGAGAGAGCGAGCAGGGGGCGAGAGAGAGTGCGAGAGGAAGGGGGATTTGGACACGGCCCTCGTAGCCTGATGATGATAGATCCCCCCTCCCCCTCGCTCTCAGCGACAGCGGGGATAATTGTTCCGAGGCCAGGGGCTCTGATGGTTATCTCCAGAGTGTCACGCTACAACACAAATGTCCCGTGTCTGGGTGGTATTATGGGGCAACAGACAGAGAGAGCGAAAGGTATTACAGGCTTGATCCCCTGCAGGGTCACCTTGATTTGATGTTGACAAGAACAGCCACACAGACTGTGACCACACTACACGGCTCTACAATTAAATCACTAGGACTGAAGTATGCTAAAGCCAAACGTCACAGCCTGACTGGTCACCGTGACAGACAACAGTCAGACAGACATTCTCTATCTTCAACTGCCAAACAGAGTTGACAATTTAGGTTATTCTGATAGACACATCTCTCAAAAAAGACACATCGATTATCCCATGTCAATCATTTGTAAGGATTACCATGCAAAGAGAGGAGATAGGGGTGGAGGACTTTAAATTCCATGAGGCAGATTACTTTTGTCAACTAGCTAGTCCTGCTCAATGAGTCCCATTATGTTGTTATAATTGCAGACAAAGTGCTGCATTAGGATAGGACAGCCTGTCTATCCCCTATACCCTCCCTGTTAAACAACTGTGTCCCAGTGAACTCTACCTTCTCCTGGACATCCTGCTTCTCCTTGAGGGCCTCCTCCAGCTGGGCTTGTAGGTCAGAGATCTGGGCTAGGTTCTGGGTCGACTACACACACACACACACACACACACACACACACACACACACACACGTTAGCTACTGGTCTGTCTGATCGTTTTAACACCAACTTATCTCTACAGTGTATTGCATCATGTTTACTCTAAGTAGCACAGTACAACATAATATATTCATCCCCATTTGGTCTACACAGTTAGAAAACAAATTGATAAACAACCATAAACAAACATGTTGATCCCAACCATTTCACAGGGACATCTTTTAAAAGCAAGAGCAGGGAGGGGAGACATCAATACATCTCATTTCAATGTGACCCATGTGGAAATCAAATATTAGAGATGAGTGCTTTTTTCCACTAGATGAAGTGCTCCGCATAGCGAGCCCAGGGGAATAGCTGTTTCACTTTAGACGGGATACATTCATTTGGAGCTAGTGGAAGCAGATCACTCATATTTCCATCAGTGTCAGACAGACAGAGCTCACTTTTCATCTCCACTTGATAGCAAACTGTTCTAGATAGATACATTAACACTAATGGAGAGTACTAAGCTGATGCCAAATACTATTTACACCATTGAAATAATGCCCTCGCATTGTGTGTGTGTGACTGTGTGTGTGTGTGTTACCTGGGCGACAGCGGACTTGTGCTTCTTCATGAGCTCGTTCATATCCTCCTGGTCCTCCTCCATACGAGACTGCAGATCATTCTTCTCCCTCTGCAGCCTGCTCAACTGCTCCTCCAGCTGTGAGAGAGAGAGAGAGAGAGAGAGAGAGAGAGAGAGAGAGAGAGAGAGAGAGAGAGAGAGAGAGAGAGAGAGAGAGAGAGAGAGAGAGAGAGAGAGAGAGCGAGAGAGAGCGAGAGAGAGCGAGAGAGAGAGGCGAGAGAGAGAGACACACAGAGAGACAGAGCGAGAGAGAGAGAGACACACAGAGAGACAGAGCGAGAGAGAGAGAGACAGAGAGCGAGAGAGAGAGACACAGAGAGAGCAAGAGAGCGAGAGAGAGAGAGAAAGAGAGAGAGAGAAAGAGAGACACACAGAGAGAGACAGAGCGAGAGAGAGAGAGAGACACAGAGAGAGAGCAAGAGAACGAGAGAGAAAGAGACACAGAGAGAGAGAGGGAGACACACAGAGAGAGAAAGAGACACAGAGAGAGAGAGAGAGAGAGAGAGAGAGAGAGAGAGAGAGAGAGAGAGAGAGAGAGACAGAGAGCGAGAGAGAGAGAGAGAGAGAGACACAGAGAGCGAGAGAGAAACAGAGAGAGAGAGAGACACACACAGAGAGAGAGCAAGAGAACGAGAGAGAGAGACAGGGAGAGAGAGAGACACACACAGAGAGAAAAGGAGAGAGAGAGAGACAGAGAGAGACAGGGAGAGAGACACAAAGAGCGACACAGAGAGCGACAGAGAGAGAGACACAGAGCGAGAGAGATTTATAGAATGTGTAAAATAGGAAGCTGACTTCTGTAAATGTACATTCAATATTCTGAAACGGATATTGATCCAACCAACTGATCCTACAATAATATTGTTTCAGGATATATCCACGATGTACTCAAATCAAATCAAATTTTATTGGTCACATACACGTGTTTAGCAGATGTTATTGTGGGTGTAGTGAAATGCTCCATATGTTATAAACCAGAAGAATGCTCAGCAGTACAGTATATATAGTAGCATTTTACAGTGGAGGCATATTACCCCTGCCACAAAGACTCCTCTGATCATGGGTTAACACAGGATCACATACTGTCTTTTCCCAGTCATTATCAAGCTAGCCAATTAGCGACTAATGCTAGCAGGGTGCTCCTAACTGACTTCAGTGGGAACGTCAGAGGCGTAATCCCATTTCTATAATTACTTCAACAATGCAGAGAGGGGCAGCAGAGAGAGGAGAGGGGCTGGGGACAGTCAGGGGATGTATTAATAAATGATGAATAATGTGGATATCAGAAAAGGCTAATGAATCCATTAGTACATAGCTGAGAGATGAGAGGACTTGTAAAGCACGCTGGCACAGTGACATCCATCCTATTCACATGGAGGGAAAAACAGACTGGGGGAATAGATAATTGACCACATCTGATGAATTTCACCAAAACAGAACCAACAGAATTCCTTGGAAAGGAATTGCAAGATTTCATACTGGTATTAATGACATGGTTGTTATTTTAATAAGGAGATACCCATTCAATTTTTGTTAGACCAAATGCATGCCATCATTTCCAAAAAATATGTGCGAGTAAAGTAAATATCAACCCCAATATTGACTTGTTTGTTCCTGCTGTACTTCAATGACAGATGTATTTTTATTTTTTTATAAACCATAGACAATCATACCATTAAAATGTACATTTAGACTGATGAAATCAGTGTGTGTGTGTTGCAACCTGCAAAACATCTATCCATCCATTCCTCCATCCAACTCTCCCAGTATCTGTTGTTCCCGACCTGCTGCTGTGTGAACTCAATTACCTTTCCCTCTTGCTGCCGAGATACTATTCACCCAATGACAGCTGTATTAAACTGTAATGGATTTCAAGGTGATATGTCTTGTTCAAATTAGAAATGTTCCCGGAAACATGCCATCATAATGGCAGTCTCACCAATGAGAGGTGGATGTCACAGAAAGAGAGAGGTGGGGACGGGGAGGGAAAGAGAGAGAGTGAGTGAGTGAGTGAGTGAGTGAGTGAGTGAGAGAGAGAGAGAGAGAGAGAGAGAGAGAGAGAGAGAGGTGTAAATGGGGGATGAGAAAAGACATGGGGAGAGGGAAGAGATGGAGAAAAGAGAAGAAAGGGAGGAAAGATAGATGAGAGGTGGGATGGCTGTTGCCATGACTCCCATTAGAGCCCACACTAGTGTTTCTTTGTCCTTTAGAGCTGCCTTGTCCATCTAATTGATGACTTCTTTGGCAGAGCTCCAGATCTAAAGGTATTATCCTAGTGTCCTTAGGAGCACACCTGCATCTTTGTTGAAAAAGGTGTGTAGGAAGGTGTGAGAAGTATGTAGGAAAGGCGTAAATTCCTAAGTCGGGATCGGGCCCAATGTCACTCGGCTCCGTCATATCCTCACATGGTCTCTCCTATCATTGCTATGCGGATGACACTCAACTACTTTTCTCCCTCCCCCCTTCTGACACCCAGGTGGCGACACACATCTCTGCGTACCTGGCAGATATCTCAGCTTGGATGTCGGCCCACCACCTCAAGCTCAACCTCGACAAGACGGAACTGGTCTTCCTCCCGGGGAATGCCTGCCCGCTCAAAGACCTCTCCATCACGGTTGACAACTCTACGGTGTCCCTCTCCCAGAGTGCCAAGGACCTTGGCGTGACCCTGGACAACACCCTGTCGTTCTCTGCAAACTTCAAAGCAATGTCTCGCTCCTGCAGGTTCATGTTCTACAACATCCGTAGAGTATGACCCTACCTCACACAGGAAGTGGCGCAGGTCCTAATCATCTCCCGTCTGGACTACTGCAACCCGCTGTTGGCTAGGCTACATGCTTGTGCCATCTAACCCCTGCAACTTATCCAGAACGCTGCAGCCAGTCTGGTGTTCAACCTTCCCAAGTTCTCTCATGTCACCCCGCACCTCCGCACACCACTAGCTTCCAGTCAAAGCATCCACTACTCGACCATGGTACTTGCCTACGGAGCAGCAAGAGGAACTGCCCCTCCCTCCCTTTAGGCTATGCTTAAACCCTACACCCGAACCCGAGTACTCCGTTCTGCCACCTCTGGTCTCTTGCTCAGCCCAGTCCAAACTCTTCTCTGTCCTGGCACCCCAATGGTGGAACCAGCTTCCCCCTGAATCTAGGACAGCAGAGTCCCTGCCCATCTTCCGAAAACATCTGAAACCCTACCTCTTCAAAGAGTATCTAATACCCCCCCCCCCACCCCCAACACCTTGCGCGCTCTGAATAAATGTCATTCAACACTTGCTGTCCTTAGGAACACACCTGCCACTCTAAATGCTTTCACAGATGAACATACATGGTGGCGAGTAAAAGTGCTGGCCTAGGTTAGAGGTCATGGTGTATGGAATAGGTTAGAGGTTATGGTGTATGGAATAGGTTGGAGGTCATGGTGTATGGAATAGGTTGGAGGTCATGGTGTATGGAATAGGTTGGAGGTCATGATGTATGGAATAGGTTAGAGGTCATGGTGTATGGAATAGGTTGGAGGTCATGGTGTATGGAATAGGTTAGAGGTCATTGTGTATGGAATAGGTTAGAGGTCATTGTGTATGGAATAGGTTAGAGGTCATGGTGTATGGAATAGGTTAGAGGTCATGGTGTATGGAATAGGTTAGAGGTAGGAAGGAATGGTGTACTGTACTCACAGCCTGTTTGGCTTTGGAGATGTCGTCCATCTGCACATGCAGGTCCTCAATCTCCACCTCCATAGACTTACGAGCCTTCACTGCTGCCGCACAGGTGAACTCCGACTCCTCCAGCTGAGACAGGGGGAGAGGGGGAGAGAGAGAGGGAGAGATAGAGATAGAGAGAGGGGGGAGAGAGAGACAGGCAGACATAGAGAGAGAGAGAGAAATTCTATTGAATTTTTATTCTGATGTTTCCTGACTTTCCCAGTATCTCTGTGGTGTGTCAGAGAGGCGTAGGAACTGGACGAGTGTGCTATGTGCATACTACCTACCTGGTTTTTGAGCTGGGCGATCTCTCTCTTGCTGGGGGCGTTGTTCTTCATGTGGTCCAGCATGATCTGGGCGTCGGCCAGCAGGGCCTTCGTGCGCTTCAGATCCTTCCTCAGCCTCTTCTCTGTCTCCACGTCTCTGGGTTTCACCTGGGGACAGCAGCAACACAACCAGATTATGACCAGCTCAACACATTAAACCACACACTAAACACAGTACGAACAAAAGCCTGCCTAATCTGTAACTATCCAGTAGGAGAGTTGACAGTCACTGGACATATAACTAGTCTGGGGAAAGCCTGTACAAGGTATGGTGGACTGGTAATGAGTGTGTGACTGTACCTGGTCCTGGGCAGACAGTAGCTTGGTCTCCAGGTCTCTCCTCTCACGTAGGACCTTCTGTTTGTCATCATATTCCTCCTCCAGCTGGACTTCTATCTGCTTCAGCTGAAAACACAGGAACACACATGCATGAGAGCTGTTCCGGATGACTATGTAATACAAGGCCGCAGGGCCAGACGGATTAGCAGGACGTGTACTCCAAGCATGTGCTGACCAACTGGCAAGTGTCTTCACTGACATTTTCAACATGTCCCTGACTGAGTCTGTAATACCAACATGCACTGACGTCTGTAGCCATGAAGTGCTTTGAAAGGCTGGTCATGGCTCACATCAACACCATTATCCCAGAAACCCTAGACCCACTCCAGTTTGCATAGCGCCCCAACAGATCCACAGATGATGCAATCTCTATTTCACTCCACATTGCCCTTTCCCACCTGGACAAGAGGAACACCTACGTGAGAATGATATTAATTGACTACAGCTCAGCATTCAACACCATAGTGCCCTCAAAGCTCATCACTAAGCTAAGGATCCTGGAACTAAACACCTCCCTCTGCAACTGGATCCTGGACTTCCTGACGGGCCGACCCCAGGCGGTAAGGGTAGGTAACAACACATCTGCCACACTGATCCTCAACACGGGGGCCCCTCAGGGGTGCGTGCTCAGTCCCCTCCTGTACTCCCTGTTCACCCATGACTGCATGTCCAGGCACGATTCCAACACCATCATTAAGTTTGCAGACGACACAACAGTGGTAGGCCTAATAACCGACAACGATGAGACAGCCTATAGGGAGGAGGTCAGAGACCTGGCCGTGTGGTGCCAGGATAACAACCTCTCCCTCAACGTGACCAAGACAAAGGAGATGATTGTGGACTACAGAAAAAAAAAGAGTACTGAGCACGCCCCCATTCTCATCGACGGGGCCGTAGTGGAACAGGTTGAGAGCTTCAAGTTCCTTGGTGTCCACATCACCAACGAACTATCATGGTCCAAACACACCAAGACAGTCGTGAAGAGGGCACAACAAAGCCTATTCCCCCTCAGGAGACTGAAAAGATTTGGCATGGGTCCTCAGATCCTCAAAAAATTATACAGCTGCACCATCGAGAGCATCCTGACTGGTTGCATCACCGCCTGGTATGGCAACTGCTTGGCCTCCGACCGCAAGGCACTACAGAGGGTAGTGCGTACGGCCCAGTACCTCACTGGAGCCAAGCTTCCTGCCATCCAGGACCTCTATACCAGGCGGTGTCAGAGGAAGGCCCTCAAAATTGTCAAAGACTCCAGCCACCCTAGTCATAGACTGTTCTCTCTGCTACCGCACGGCAAGCGGTATCGGAGTGCCAAGTCTAGGTCCAAAAGACTTCTCAACAGCTTCTACCCCCAAGCCATAAGACTACTGAACAGCTAATCATGGCTACCCGAACTAGTTGCACTGCCCCCCCACCCCCACCCCATCTTTTTATGCTGCTGCTACTCTGTTAATGATTTATGCATAGTCACTTTAACTCTACCCACATGTACATATTACCTCAACTACCTCAACTAGCCGGTGCCCCCGCACATTGACTCTGCACTGGTACCCCCCTGTATATGTAGCCTCCCTACTGTTATTTTATTTTACTTCTGCTCTTTTTTTCTCAACACTTTTTTGTTGTTGTTTTATTTTACTTTTTTTATAAAAAAATAGATGCATTGTTGATTAAGGGCTGTAAGTGAGCATTTCACTGTAATGTCTACACCTGTTGTATTCGGCGCATGTGGCCAATAAAATTTGATTTGATTTGATTTGACTATATGTAACCTACAAATTGTGATCCAACTGAAAGAGATCTTTACATAATAAAACTGAGTCATCGTCTATGTTTGTGCTTTGGTAACGAAACCAGCTATTTGTGGCTACTATAGTCACACATTGTCACAACTAATGATTTGCCTTTCGAGTCATGTAAGGTTGCCGGTGTGTGCTGTACCTTCTTACTGCAGGACTGTCTGATCTCCTCCACCTCCTCGTCTTTACTCTCAATCTCCTTGGAGTGTGTCTGGCGCAGTCTCTCTGTCTCCATCTCCAGACGCAGCTTAGCCTGCACAACACAAAGACAGAGTATGAGTGTGATCCTCAATGGTGTGTGTGTGTGTGTGTGTGTGCAAGTGTGAGTCTCTGTGTGCTTGTTTGTGTGCACGTCTGCATGTGTGTATACAGGCGTGTGTCTCTGTGTGTGTGTATAGCTCTGTACCTGCTCCAGTATCTGTATAGTTCCGGCCTGTTCATCCAGCTCCTCTTCCTGGTCTTTGACCTTGGCCTCCAGGTCACGCATCGTCTTCTTAACCTTGGACAGTGATGCCTCGTCCTTGGTCTCCTGGGACGACAGGTCCAGCAGCTCCACCTCCAGCTGTTCTAACTTCACGTTCTGCGCACACATCTCCAGGTCCTTGTCCTATAGGGGGAGAGGAGACATTAAGACACACATCTCCAGGTCCTTGTCCTATCGGGTGAGAGGAGACATTAAGACACACATCTCCAGGTCCTTGTCCTATAGGGGGAGAGGAGACATTAAGACACACATCTCCAGGTCCTTGTCCTATAGGGGGAGAGGAGACATTAAGACACACATCTCCAGGTCCTTGTCCTATCGGGGGAGAGGAGACATTAAGACACACATCTCCAGGTCCTTGTCCTATCGGGGGAGAGGAAACATTAAGACACACATCTCCAGGTCCTTGTCCTATAGGGGGAGAGGAGACACACATTAAGGGTGTTTTCACACTTGGACCCTTTCAGCCAATTTTCGTGAAGTCAGTGCGGTTTGCTTAATTTTTTGTGCAGACCCCTCAAAAGAGCCCCTGAAGCGAACTGAGACCATCTCGAGAGGTCCGGTTCCTGGTTTTAGGACAATGTGAACCCAAAGCTCCCCAGGTTCGCTTGTCATTATTCCCGCACCACACACTAGACTACTGCAACACCGTTTCCCCTGCAATAAACCCTCACATTGGTGCCACAATAGAGAGAAGATGATGATGTGTTGATTCTGGAAAAAACAAGTGCTTTTTTTGGATAGCCCTATTGATTAGCAATTATCAAGGATGCACAGAAATTAAAAAATATGTGTGGAGTTTTTAGTTAAGATTATTTGTTTGCAATATGTGACCTATAGGCTAACAGACCTTCATAAGCTGATTATTCGATGGGGGGGGGGGGGGGGGGGGGGGGGTGAATAGTGTGAGAAGACACCAACATACACTACCGGTCAAAAGTTTTAGAACACCTACTCATTCAAGGGTTTTTCTTTATTTTTTACTATTTTCTACATTGTAAAAATGAGGTAACACGCATGCAATATCCCTTTGTCATCCAACACCATGAAGAAAACAAAAGAACTGGCAGTTCAAAAGAGACAGATGGTCGTAGACCTTCATAAATCTGGTAATGGCTACAAGAAGATCCACAAACGATTGAATATACCACTGAGCACTGTCAGGGCAATTATTAAAACATTTAAAAGATATGGAACAGTTTAAAACCTCACGGGTAGAGGATGCAAATGCATTTTGCCCCCCAGGATAGGGAGGAGGATGGTGAGAGAAGCAACAAGAATCACTGTGAAAGAATTGCAGGCCTTGGTGGCGTCTTGGGGTCAACGGGTTTCAAAAAGCACCATCAGACGCCACCTCCACAACCACAGGCTCTTTGGAAGGGTTGCCAGAAGAAAGCCCTTTCTGAAAGAAAGCCCTTTCTGACCCCAAGACACAGACGCAAGCGCTTGGAGTTTGCCAAACGTCATTTAAATTATGACTGGAAGAAGATGCTCTGGTCAGATGAGACCAAAATTGAACGTTTTGGTCAGATACAGCATCGGCATGTTTGGCATCGAAACAGAGATGCATACAAGGAGAGGCACCTCATACCCATGGTGAAATATGGTGGTGGGTCAGTGATGTTTTGGGGCTGTTTTAATTCCAGAGGTCCAGGGGCACTGGTTAAGATTGATGGCATAATGAATTCCACCAAGTATCAGGCAATTTTGGCTGACAATCTGGTTGCCTCTGCCAGAAGGCTGGGACTTGGCCGTAGGTGGACTTTCCAACAAGACAATGACCCAAAACATACCTCAAGATCCACACAGAAATGGTTCTGTGACAACAAAATCTATGTTCTGCCATGGCCATCTCAGTCCCCGGACCTCAATTCAATCGAAAATCTGTGGGCTGAGTTGAAGAGGGCAGTTGATAAGCACAAACCCAAGAATGTGAAGGATCTTGAAAGTATCTGCGTAGAGGAATGATCCAAAATCCCTCCAAATGTGTTCCTTAACCTTGTCAAACATTACAGGAAAAGACTCCATGCTGTTATCATGTAGTGGTTGCACTAAGTACTAAATGAGGAGTGCAAATAATTATGAAACCTTGATTTTGGTTAAATGTATTTTGTACTAAATAACTGTATGATTTTGGTTGGTTCCATTGAAACATTAATAAAGTACAGTATTTCTCACACGTTGGTATTTTGAGTTTCTCTCTATAATTATATTGTTTATATTTTTTAAAGTATTGTTTGTGCATTGCCAGTCAGGGGTACCAGTAATTTTAGAGCCCACTGTAGTAACCAAAAAAGTGTTAAACAAATCAAAATATATTTTATATTTGAGATTCTTCAAATAGCCACCCTTTGCCTTGATGACAGCTTTGCACACTATTAGCATTCTCTCAACCAGCTTCTTGAAGTAGTCACCTGGAATGCATTTCAATTAACAGGTGTGCCTTTTTAAAAGTTAATTTGTGGAATTTCTTTCCTTCTTAATGCGTTTGAGCCAATCAGTTGTGTTGTGACAAGGTAGGGGGGTATACAGAAGATAGCCCTATTTGGTAAACAGCTCAAATAAGCAAAGAGAAATGACAGTCCATCATTACTTTAAGATATGAAGGTCAGTCAATCCGGAAAATGTCAAGAACTTTGACATTTTCTTCAAGTGCAGTTGCAAAAACAATCAAGCGCTATGATGAAACAGGATCTCATGAGGACCGCCACAGGAATGGAAGACCCAGAGTTACCTCTGCTGCAGAGGATAAGTTACCAGCCTCAATAAATGCCCAAATAAATGCTTCACAGAGTTCAAGTAACAGACACATCTCAACATCAACTGTTCAGAGGAGACTGCGTGAATCAGGCCTTCGTGGTTAAATTGCTGCAAAGAAACCACTACTAAAGGACACCAATAAGAAGAAGAGACTTGTTTGGGCCAAGAAACACGAGCAATGGACATTAGACCGGTGGAAATGTGTCCTTTGGTCTTTAGTCCAAATTGGAGGTTTTTGGTTCCAACTGCCGTGTCTTTGTGAGACGTGGTGTGGGTGAACGGATGATCTCCGCATGTGTATTTCCCACCGTAAAGCATGGAGGAGGTGTTATGGTGTGGGGGTGCTTTGCTGGATTCATTTAGAATTCAAGGCACACTTAACCAGCATGGCTACCACAGCATTCTGCAGTGATACGCCATCCCATCTGTGTGTGTGTGTGTGTGGTTTGGGCTTAATGGGTCTATCATTTGTTTTTCAACAGGACAATGACACCCAACACACCTCCAGGCTGTGTAAGGGCTATTTTACCAAGAAGGAGAGTGATGGAGTGCTGCATCAGATGACCTGGCCTCCACAATCTCCCGACCTCAACCAAATTGAGATGGTTTGGGATGAGTCGGACCGCAGAGTGAAGGAAAAGCAGCCAACAAGTGCTCAGCATATGTTGTAACTCCTTCAAGACTGTTGGAAAAGCATTCCAGGTGAAGCTGGTTGAGAGAATGCCAAGAGTGTGCAAAGCTGTCATCAAGGCAAAAGGGTGGCTATTTGAAGAATATAAAATATATTTTGATTACTACATGATTCCATATGTGTTATTTCATAGTCATTATTCTACAATGTAGAAAATAGTAAAAATAAAGAAAAACCCTTGAATGAGTAGGTGTTCTAAAACTTTTGACCGGTAGTGGTATTTGGTGAGAATCACAACATATGGTAAAAAATATATTCTAGCTCTCAAAGTAGCCTACATGGGGTGTACAATTTTCAATGAGAGCATTATTTAATCTGCAGTTATTCTTCTGCTATTTATTTAGTTACCAATAATATTTACATGTTAATAGTATCTTCTGATTACAATTATTAGGTCTCATCTTTTAACTAAATGCAATCAATTAGCTTCCAAAATGTAAGTAGGTATCTAGCTGTCTGATAACACATTCTGATTGAATGGCTTGTGCTGCACTTACTAAAAACCCAAAGTGCATGTTGGAAAAAGATCTTGGTTCCTTTCTAAACATAGCAATGTGAATGCAAAGAGGACTCAGACCACAACATAGGTGAAGTGAACTGGCAAAATAGTTGAGTCCTCACCCAAAGGCAAGGGCAGTGTGAATACAAAGGGAACTGAGTTATTTTACCCCAGAGTTCACTTTAAAGAGGACTGAGATCAGTTATTTTAAAGAGGTCTATATGTGAAAACACCCTAAGACGCACATCTCCAGGTCCTATATGGGGATACACACATATTCAAAAAGTAGTTATTTTCATTCAAATAGCTGTGCTTGATTGAGCTTGCCATGGAGCCAATGGAATAGTCACAAAAATGCAACCCTATCCACCTGACACTACGGGAAGAGTCAAATGCTCAATGTACTTTAAAGATTTCAAATACTATTTTAACCAATTTTTGGCACACACACACACAGATGTGGTAGGCCAGTAGTGTTGGTGTTTGTACAGTAGAGTACAGTACCTCCAGTTGCTGTCGCAGGCTGAACACCTCTCCAGTCAGCATATCCTTCTCTCTGCTCAGCTTCTCGCTAAGATTCCTCTCCCTCTGGACCTCCTCCTGAGACAGGTTCTGGTCGGAGTCAAACCTGACACAAACACACACAGTCATGTTAATACCCTGTCTGTCTAGACACACACCCTGCCGTGAGTCCTCTTTTGACATAGAACAACATACTCATACTGGTACAGTACATGTGCACACACACACACACACACACACACACACACACACTCCCCATAGCGGTGACAGCCACGGGGGGAGTGTCTGTCGTCCTGTTTACTTAGTGAACTAAAGGGGCTTAGACAGGCGTCTCTAACCAGCACAGCCAAGCTTAGAGACCACACAGTGTGTGTGTGTGTGTGTTTCTCCCCCCAGAGTTCCAGGAGAAAAGTCTCTGTTCAGCAGGCTGGAGGCCAAGTGTGTGTGTGTACACATTCACACCAAACATTTGCAGTGTGGTTGCAGCATCCCAGTAAGTTTCCTTACACTACATAGCCTTTACTGATCTCCTAGATTAATTCTGTATTATATCTTCTACTCTGCTGAGGTGTGATATCACTCAGTAACCATTACCACAGAGAGAGAGAGAGAGAGAGAGAGAGAGAGAGAGAGAGAGAGAGAGAGAGATTGAGAGAGAGAGAGCGAGAGGGGGGGGGGGGGGGGGGGAGATTGAGAGAGAGAGAGAGAGAGAGGAGAGAGGGAAGAGAGAGATTGTTTGTCGGCCTACAGAGTGTGTACATTATGAACTGAACTCACTTCCTCTGTTTCTTCTCCAGGTCATGGTTGCGGCTCTGCTGGCCCTCCAGGTGTAGCTTGGTGTCCTGTAGCTCAGCCGTCAATCTCTGACACTTCTTCTTCAGCTGCTGGGCCGTACGCTGCACCTCCTCACTGTCTGCCTGGAGGTCACTTAGCTGGAGGGAGATCAAGAGAGAGATGATGTGTAACATTTAAAATCTTTTTTTCAAAAGCAGAGGCATGAAAGAGGTCAAATGGTCTGTTAGCTTCTGTCAAGCTGTCCGTCTGAGTGGCCGACCAGGTGAGACGAACAGACAGAGAAAGAAACGACTTATTGCTTCACTGCTCCTTTTACGTCTCACTGAGTGAGCGCTCAGGGAGTGTAAAGCTTTATTTGACGTTTTATGAGAAAGCTCGGAAGAGGTGTCAAAAACAGAGAAAGGGGCTGAGAAAAAGACAGAGAAAAATAAACGACAGACAGAGACAGAGACAGAGACAGACAGACAGACAGACAGACAGACACAGACAGACAGACAGACAGAGAGAGAGAGAGAGAGCGAGAGACAGACAGACAGAGATAGACAAAGACAGGGACAGACAGATAGACATCTGCCCAGCAATGAGGAAAGGAGACAGACAGACAGACAGACAGACAGACAGACAGAGAGAGAGAGAGAGAGCGAGAGACAGACAGACCCACTGAGAACAGTGGTCAACTGTTTCTGGACACCTCAGCGTGACAGAAGGAAGGATATGAGATACATTTTTTAGGCTGTGTGCGTGCGTGCGTGTGTGTGTAGCTAGATGAGGTAGGTGTAAATCCCAACGTGCAAGTGTGTGTAAGCAGAGCGAGGTTCAGTTAGAAATAGTTAGTGTGTGTGTGTGTGTGTGTGTGTGTGTGTGTGTGTGTGTGTGTGTGTGTGTGTCCGACGCTGCCTTACCCTCCTCTCCAGCTGCCGTTTGTTCTGCTGCTCCACCTCCAGCTTGTCATCAAACTCCTGCTGAAGCCTCTTCTTGGTGAACTCTATCTCTCTGATGGCCCTCTCATACTTCAGTCTCCACTCTCCCCCTAACATACACAACATGAGACAGCACAGTTAGCACACAGGTTATGGACAGCACTACACGAACCACACCAGTTCAACATTCAATCACAGGAGGTTGGTGGCATCTTAATTGGGGAGGATGGGTTCGTGGTAATGGCTGGAGTGGAATTAGTGGAATGGTATCAAAAACATGGTTTCCATTCACTTCGATCCAGCCTTTATTATGAGCTGTCCTCCCATCAGCAGCCTCCACTGCATTCAATATGCCTTCAAATAGAACTAAGTTGAAATTAAATAGCCAGTTTGAAAGGAAGTCTGTTTGACCATGGAAGGGGTTTGCATTAGTCTGGAGGTAATGTATCAAGCTGTATTGAAGCCATATTAAAGTCTGTACAGTACTGTTATGGCCTGTACATGTATCTCTTACACAGGGTTGTCTATTCCACATAACATGTGGGGTGTTGAAACGTTCAAACAAAACACTGAGAAAAAATATATTCTACATTCAGAATGGCCAAACAAAGGCTGCATTCGCAGACTAGCCGGAAGTCTGTTCGGCATGCGTTCTAATATAATTTGAGGACGCCTGCTGTCTTGCAAAGCTTTTGTCTCCTCATTGACTTCAGGCAGCCACTGCTGTCTACGGGGTGGTCAGCTTAATCCAACCAAACAACTGAGCAACTGAAAGGAGTCAACCAGAAACAGCCTACTTCGATCCTGGTCTTGTGGTGTACCTTTGTGTGCTGGTTTTCATGGTGCTAAATTGTCACCATGGCAACAGTGTGTGTGTGTGTGTGTGTGTGTGTGTGTGTGTGTGTGGGGGGGGGGGTTCGGTTTTACTATCCTTGTGGGGACCCAGAAGTCCTCACAAGGATAGTACAACAAGGAAAATTCGGACAAGTGGGGACATTTCAGGCTTAGGCGTTACGTTTAGGGTTAGAATTAGGGTTAGGTTTAGAATTAAGGTTAGGTTTAGAATTAAGGTTAGGTTTAGGGTTAGGGATTAGTGCTAGGTTTAGGGGTTTGGGGTTAAGGTTAAGGGTTATGTTTAGGGTTAGGGAAAATAAGATTTTGAATGGGAATTAATGTTTAGGTCCCCACAAGAATACTAAAACAAACGTGTGTATGTGTGGCGCTGACCTGTGTCGTCATCGTCCATCTCTCCGTTGAGCTCTGAGGCTCTGAGGAGTCTGGCCTCCATCACCTCCATCTCCATAGAGTCCGTAGACTTCTTCATCGAGTCAAACTTAGTCTGGGGACAGAATCACAGGCCATGCATTAATACTCAAACACATAATATACCAAGTTAGAAATAATGACAGATAGACCTCACATTGCACTTGCACGTACACACACACATTCATTGCTCACACACACACACACACACTTCCTCTAAATGACACAATCGCTCATTTCTAGAAGCGAGGTCATTTGTACCCAGCCGAGCCCATCAGCATGTGCTGTCTGAGCAGTCAGTGGAAGAATCTATCCCAGCTAGTTGGAGCACCCTGAAAAAACCAATCATGTCAAATGCCAAATAGAAAACTAAAAGGCTGGGGAAGGCAGGGTCAACAATCTGATTACACCATTACGTTTCAGCCAAAAGAACTGTCAAGGTCGTCATTACAAATCAGAATTGGTTTTCCATTTAACTATCTGGTTCAAATAATGGGTTGAATGAAATAATTGTGTACATCCAACAACAGTTAAGGATGTCTCATTTCTCCTAGGCAGTGTTTACCTGCAGGTCTTTCATGTCTTTCTCCAGTCTCAGTCTCTCTGAGGTCTCAGACTCCAGCAGCTGAGAGGCCGACTCTCCTGTGTTCCTCTCGTCTGCCAGCTCCGACGACAGCTCTGTGATCTGGCATACACACACATTTGCAATTAGCAAAAGGGTGAAAATAATGTGTTTATCACCACTACACATGCATACAGTGCAATACAGTTCAACTTCATGACATACTTATAACCTTCATCTGTTCATCCTATATTTATACAGACAGATCCTCTGGTACAATGTGTTCTCTTATTCTAGTCTGCAACATAGTTTGTGTGTGTGTGTGTGTGTGTGTGTGTGTGTGTGTGTGTGTGTGTGTGTGTGTGTGTGTGTGTGTGTGTGTGTGTGTACCCGGCTCTCCAGGCGGTCACTGTTGAGTCTCAGTTCGTTCCTCTCCTTCTCCACCTTCTCCAGCCTCCCTTTCAGCTGCTGGATCTCCTCCTGGGAACGGATAGACAGAACGAGGGAGGGAGGGGGGAGAGAGAAAATGTATTACAGTATTAGAGGGAGCTAAATCTGTATAGTCTATATAAAGCAGGGGGAGGGAATCAAATTCTGGGGTGTAATCACTACTCCAAACAGTTGGAAAGACTTTCTGTTTTGCAACAAAAACTAGCGTTTCTATTGGACAGATTCCGGTAGGTCCATTCCTGTTTGCTGAACCTGTCCAATAGAAACGCTAGTTTTCATTGCAAAACTGAATATTTTACAACTGTTTGAAGTAGTGATTACACCCCTGATCAACAGTAGATGGAGGGTGTGTATAGAGTTTGTGTACTCACGTCTTTGCCGCGTATCTGCTCCTCTGTGAGCTGGACCTCTATAAGGGGGCGTACTGTGGTGAACACCTTCCACCAGGGCCAGCCCTTCACTCCCTTGTTCTTCTTGATGTTCTTCTGGATGCAGCGGATAGCCAGGTCCTGGATCTGAAACACACACAGAGGAGCAGAGGGACTTACAATGAAGGAAACTGTGTGTGTGGGTGTTTGTGTCTGGGGTTATGTCGGCCAACCTGTAGGATTCTTCAAGTTCTTTGAAATAGATATCTATATGTATCACAAATACAGTGCATTCGGGAAAGTATTCAGACCCCCTGACTTTTTCCACATTTTGTTACATTACAGCCTTATTCTAAAATGGATTTCATTGTTTTTTCCCCCTCATCAATCTACACTCAATACCCCATAATGACAAAGCAAAAACTGGTTTTTATAAATTTTTGTAATTTCTTACAAAAAAAAAACGGAAATATCACATTTACATAAGAATTCAAACCCTTTACTCAGTACTTTGTTGAAGCACCTTTGGCAGCGATTACAGCCTCGAGTCTTCTTGGGTATGGCGCTAAAAGCTTAGTACATCTGTATTTGGGAAGTTTCCCAAATTCTTCTTTGCAGATCCTCTCAAGTTCTGTCAGGTTGGATGGAGAGCGCCGCTGCACAGCTATTTTCTCAAGAGATGTTTGATCGAGTTCAAGTCTGGGCTCTGGATGGGCCACTCAAGGACATTCAGAGACTTGTCCCGAAGCCACTCCTGCGTTGTCTTGGATGTGTGCTTAGGGTCTTTGTCCTGTTGGAAGGAGAACCTTCGCCCCAGCCTGAGGTACTGGGCGCTCTGGAGCAGGTTTTCATCAAGGATCTCTCTGGACTGCTCCGTTCATCTTTCCCTCAATCCTCTTCCAGTCCCTGCCGAAGCAGGATGGAAGCATCTTGGTAGTTCCAAACTTCTTCCATTTAAGAATGATGGAGGCCACTCTGTTTTTGGGGACCTTCAATGCTGCATAAATGTTTTGGTACCCTTCCCCAGATCTGTGCCTCAACACAATCCTGTCTCGGAGCTCTACGGACAATTCCTTCGACCTCATGGCTTGGTTTTTACTCTGACATGCACTGTCAACTGTGGGACCTTATATAGACAGGTGTGTGCCTTCCAAATCATGTCCAACCAATTGAATTTACCACAGGTGGACTCCAATTAAGTTGTAGAAACATCTCAAGGATGATCAATGGAAACAGGATGCACCTGAGCTCAGTTTCGAGTCTCATAGCAAAGGGTCTGAATACTTATGTAAATACGTTTAGTCTTTTTTATTTGTAATACATTTGCAAAAATGTCTACAAACCTGTTTTTGCTTTGTCATTATGGGGTATTGTGTGTAGATTGATGAGGATTATTTTTTTTTAAATCCATTTTAAAATGTAACGTAACAAAATGTGGAAAAAGGGGTCTAAAATACACTGCTCAAAAAAATAAAGGGAACACTAAAATAACACATCCTAGATCTGAATGAATGAAATAATGTTATTAAATACTTTTTTCTTTACATAGTTGAATGTGCTGACAACAAAATCACACAAAAATTGTCAATGGAAATCAAATGTATCAACCCATGGAGGTCTGGATTTGGAGTCACCCTCAAAATTAAAGTGGAAAACCACACTACAGGCTGATCCAACTTTGATGTAATGTCCTTAAAACAAGTCAAAATGAGGCTCAGTAGTGTGTGTGGCCTCCACGTGCCTGTATGACCTCCCTACAACGCCTGGGCATGCTCCTGATGAGGTGGCGGATGGTCTCCTGAGGGATCTCCTCCCAGACCTGGACTAAAACATCCGCCAACTCCTGGACAGTCTGTGGTGCAACGTGGCGTTGGTGGATGGAGCGAGACATAATGTCCCAGATGTGCTCAATTGGATTCAGGTCTGGGGAACGGGCGGGCCAGTCCATAGCATCAATGCCTTCCTCTTTTTTTTTTTGGGGGGGGGGGGGGGGGGGGGGAATGGATCAGCTTAATATTGCAGATAGATTGTATCTTCTATCAATGTAAGTGTCTGCATCACTTCCAATCCCCCATGTTTTTTTAAAAATATATATACTCCCCTTTATTACTTTTCAACCCCACCATCCTTTCCCTACTTGGAGTAAATTAGTGAACAACAATGCCCAGGCCTCTACTTCTGGTCTATACTTACTATCTACACCTTATGGACAGAGTTAATTTTACAATAATTCTATTATATATATATATATATATATATATATATATATATATATATATATATATATATATATATATATATATATATATATATATAATTATTTTTATTTTTATTTATTTTTTGCTCCTGAACTTCTTCTACTCTCAACCTCTCCGATAATTTTCATGATGTTCATCCGGTTTGCTTCTATATGCCATATCTTTCTAACTGTGCTCTTTCCCAAAAGCTCCCAACATACAACCTATATACTTATTATGGACACAGTATGCTTACATTATTAGCTATCTTTGTTATTATTTGTTGTTATTTGTTATTAGTCCCATCCTTCAACTCTATTCAATACCTCCCATCTATCTCTTAACACCATCCATATAGGATTTCTATTTGCAATATATATTTCAACCGTACTGTGATGTTTTACAAAAGTTCTGAACCTTTCTATTCTCATTGCTTCTACAGATTGTGAATTAAAAATAAACATTTTTGCTAAAAGTATTATTATATTATTGATTGATTGACTATGACTTTTCAGATCACCCAGTAATGCTATCGGCAAGGTTAGTTCCAGGTAAATATTGCAATCCTTTAGCCATTCCTGGACCTGTGTCCAAAAACAAGCTACAAATGGACAGAACCAAAACAAATGATCTAATGATTCTATCTCTTCACAGCAAAATCTGCAGAGCTGGGAAGATTGTATTCCCCATATAAATAACATTCTATTGGTAGCAAGAATTTTATATAATAATTTAAATTGAAAGATTCTAATTTTTGAATCCGGTGTCGTTTTGCGTGTCAGTTCATAAACACTATGCCATGGGATCGGTACATCAAAGATCTCTTCCCAACTATTTTGCAATCTATATGGGACGGCTGTCAATCCTTTGGTCCTTAAGTGAAACTGATATACTTTTTTATTTATCACAGTTTTCCTTAACCAATTATGTTCTTTAATGCAAGGCCGACAGACAAGTTCCTTACTTTCTCCCCCTTCCACTTTCCTCTTCCACTTTTGCGGTAAGGCTGCAATTATTTGGTTGTAATTTTGGGTAGAGCAGACATTTCCATATGTTTTTGTTAGCTGCATGTGCGACATAACTCCACCAGTCCTACCGATGATATAATTTACGAAGATTATACCTTTTTTAAACATTCTGTCAAAAAATAAAGGTTTTTTGTCAATTTGAATTTAACCACATTATTTGTTGCATTATTTGTTCTGTCGTTTCTGGAGGATTAAATTGAAATTGCAACCAACTTTCTATGGCTTGTTTTAGATATAGTGACATTTGGGAGATTATTTCCTTTTCAAATAACTGAAAGTGAGAGGTTGTAATCTGAATAAAGGGAAAAAGGCCTTTCTTGAACATTGGGTGAGACAATCTTACTAATTTGCTTGAGAACCAGTTCGGATTTAAGTATAACTTTTGGATGACTGAAGATTTTAGTGATAGGTCTAATGCTTTAATATTTAATAATTTCTGTCCTCCGAATTCATATTCATTATATAAATATGCTCTTTTAATTTTGTCTGGCTTGCCGTTCCAAATAAAATTGAATATTTTTTTCTCATATAATTTAAAAAACTGTTTGCTAGGCGTAGGCAAGACCATAAGCAAATAGGTAAACTGGGATAATACTAAAGAGTTAATCAGGGTGATTTTTCCACAAATTGACAGGTATTTTCCTTTCCATGGTAGTAAGATCTTATCTATTTTTGCTAACTTTCTATTAAAATTTATTGAAGTGAGATCATTTATTTCCTTTGGGATATGTATTCCGAGTATATCCACATCACCATCAGACCATTTTATTGGTAAACTACATGGTCATGTAAAAATTGTATTTTTTAGTGATCCAATACGTAATATAGTACATTTGTCATAATTTGGTTGTAATCCAGAGAGGTTAGAAAATGTATATAGATCCTCTATGAGGCTGTGGAGGGATTCTAGTTGTGGATCTAAAAGAAAACATTAATCATCAGCGTACAATGACACCTTTGTTTTTAAGCCCTGTATTTCTAATCCTCTGATATTATTATTGGATCTGATTTTAATAGCTAACATCTCGATGGCCACAATAAATAGATATGCCGATAGTGGACAACCTTGTTTCACTCCTCTTGACAGTTTAAAACTTTCTGAGAAATAGCCATTATTTACTATTTTACACCTAGGGTTACTATACATGATTTTGACCCATTTTATAAGAGATTCTCCAAAATGTAAATGCTCCAGGCATTTTATATAAACCCCAGTCGAACTTTATCAAATGCCTTTTCGAAGTCTGCTATGAATAGCAGGCCTGGTTTCCCATATTTTCCATAGTGCCTTCCTCTTGCAGGAACTGCTGACACACTCCAGCCACATGAGGTCTAGCATTGTCTTGCATTAGGAGGAACCCAGGGCCAACCGCACCAGCATATGGTCTCACAAGGGGTCTGAGGATCTCATCTCGGTACCTAATGGCAGTCAGGCTACCTCTGGCGAGCACATGGAGGGCTGTGCGGCCCCCCAAAGAAATGCCACCCCACACCATGACTGACCCACCGCCAAACCGGTCATGCTGGAGGATGTTGCAGGCAGCAGAACGTTCTCCACGGCTTCTCCAGACTATGTCACGTCTGTCACATGTGCTCAGTGTGAACCTGCTCGTATCTGTGAAGAGCACAGGGTGCCAGTGGCAAATTTGCCAATCTTGGTATTCTCTAGCAAATGCCAAACGTCCTGCACGGTGTTGGGCTGTAAGCACAATCCCCACCTGTGGACGTCGGGCCCTCATACCACCCTCATGGAGTCTGTTTCTGACCGTTTGAGCAGACACATGCACATTTGTGGCGTGCTGGAGGTCATTTTGCAGGGCTCTGGCAGTGCTCCTCCTGCTCCTCCTTGCACAAAGGCGGAGGTAGCAGTCCTGCTGCTGGGTTGTTGCCCTCCTACGGCCTCCTCCACGTCTCCTGATGTACTGGCCTGTCTCCTGGTAGCACCTCCATGCTTTGGACACTACGCTGACAGACACAGCAAACCTTCTTGCCACAGCTCACATTGATGTGCCATCCTGGATGAGCTGCACTACCTGAGCCACTTGTGTGGGTTGTAGACTCTGTCTCATGCTACCACTAGAGTGAAAGCACCGCCAGCATTCAAAAGTGACCAAAACATCAGCCAGGAAGCATAGGAACTGAGAAGTGGTCTGTGGTCACCACCTGCAAAACCAGTCCTTTATTGGGGGTGTCTTGCTAATTGCCTATAATTTCCACCTGTTGTCTATTCCATTTGCACAACAGCATGTGGAATTTATTGTCAATCAGTGTTGCTTCCTAAGTGGACAGTTTGATTTCACAGAAGTATGATTGACTTGGAGTTACATTTTGTTGTTTAAGTGTTCCCTTTATTTTTTTGAGTAGTGTACTTTCCGAATGCACTGTATGTATCAAATATGTAACTTTTGATAAATAAATAAAATAAGAAAAATGGCATTGCTTAGTGTCATTGTCTACTGGCACGATAACAGGCACTTGCATCAACTGTGACGATTTGGGCGAGCTAGAATCAAGACAATCCAAACTTCTTCTGGCTTCTCACGGCTTTAAGAGCTGAGACAGAGCTCTTCAGAGAAATTAAATCAAACATCGATTCCACTTTGGCACCCTGTTAAAAAGGCATTAGGAGGAGCTACACGCTCCCGCTACACGGGCATCTCCAATAAACCACACATTATCTGGCAACCCAATTAGAGCAGCACAATGCAACCGCATCCACTGGGGTTGCCATGACGGAGAACACGATTCTTATTCGTCACGCCGTGAGAGCACATAAATGGCACTTAGCCATCCTGGTCACTGACTGAACAGGCATGCAGGTTATCTCCTCTAAAGCTTGTTTGTCATGCTTAGACCTAAACAAGTCTAACAAATCATGTGTAGACTCAATAAGGGGGGGGTTCCCCATTGAAAATGTCAGTGTTGATCTTTCTGTTCCTCAGCCATACAGAGAGCTCATCTACAACACTAGAGGGATTTAGATTAAGATATTGCAGCCTTTAGAAAGAGGATCTGTCTCTGTGTCAAACAGGTATTGATGGTCTTACAGAGACACAGGAGCAGAATGTATTAATTTATCTCTTTCTTTGTCTCTGTCTCCCTTTTTACTCTGCCTTCTGCCTCTCCTTTACAGAGTTCCCTTTGAGTGTCTGTGCAGCTACAAAGCCTTTGCTGACACACACACACACACACACACCTGTTCCCAGTCAGGGAAGAAGCTTTGTCTTAAGAGCTCCTCCATCCTCTTCTTCACCATGCCGCCGCTCATTCATTCCACATGAATGTCAGAGAGAGAGGAGGCTGTGGGCTTCAAACACCGTATCCCTTCTATTCGTCTATTCCCCCACTGTGAAGCACCGTTTCAGAGAAGGGTCACTCTCTCTCTCTCTCGCTTTCTCTCTCTCTTTTCTCTCTCTCTTTCTCCCTCAAAGCACTTTGAAAACAAATCCCTGTGAGGGTTTGGCTCAGGCAGAGAGGACTTCAAGGTGCGGGGAGCCCCCCGGAGCAATCAAACAGACAGAGAGAAACAAACAAATAGATTTTTGGGCAGTGGGGACGTCAGTGTTCAGACAAGGAAGTCAACACTTTCATGGTCGTGTCTTGTGTCTCTGAGAAATATGGGCCAAAGGTTAAAATGTAACACGCGGCACTGCTTTGTAATCAAGTTTGAGTCTGCTTGCTTAGCTGTACATAGAGAACATTTTCCTGTAAATATCAAACCAGCTTACCTCGATACGACACAAGCCTCACAGATATTCACCACTACCACTCTCCTCAACACGCATTTAACTCTAAAACATGCCTTGGCTTCTTAGCTAGAATTCTGCAAAGTCTTCATTGTGTGTGTAAATAGATCCTTAAATCATTGAGTTCAACTTAAATAAAACAACCTCAACTTCCTGAGAATCAGATGATCAAATGAAAACACATTGAACTAAACCTTACTGTAACTACCTTTCAGAACTGCTGGAGGTTAGGGTCCTGTACCTTTCAGAACTGCTGGAGGGTAGGGTCCTGTACTGTACCTTTCAGAACTGCTGGAGGTTAGGGTCCTGTACCTTTCAGAACTGCTGGAGGGTAGGGTCCTGTACTGTACCTTTCAGAACTGCTGGAGGGTAGGGTCCTGTACCTTTCAGAACTGCTGGAGGGTAGGGTCCTGTACTGTACATTTCAGAACTGCTGGAGGGTAGGTTCCTGTACTGTACATTTCAGAACTGCTGGAGGGTAGGGTCCTGTACTGTACATTTCAGAACTGCTGGAGGGTAGGGTCCTGTACTGAACATTTCAGAACTGCTGGAGGTTAGGGTCCTGTACTGTACCTTTCAGAACTGCTGGAGGTTAGGGTCCTGTACTGTACCTTTCAGAACTGCTGGAGGTTAGGGTCCTGTACTGTACCTTTCAGAACTGCTGGAGGGTAGGGTCCTGTACCTTTCAGAACTGCTGGAGGGTAGGGTCCTGTACTGTACATTTCAGAACTGCTGGAGGGTAGGGTCCTGTACTGTACATTTCAGAACTGCTGGAGGGTAGGGTCCTGTACTGTACATTTCAGAACTGCTGGAGGGTAGGGTCCTGTACTGTACATTTCAGAACTGCTGGAGGGTAGGGTCCTGTACTGTACATTTCAGAACTGCTGGAGGGTAGGGTCCTGTACATTTCAGAACTGCTGGAGGGTAGGGTCCTGTACTGTACATTTCAGAACTGCTGGAGGGTAGGGTCCTGTACCTTTCAGAACTGCTGTAGGGTAGGGTCCTGTCCTGTACCTTTCAGAACTGCTGGAGGGTAGGGTCTTGTACCTTTCAGAACTGCTGGAGGGTAGGGTCCTGTACATTTCAGAACTGTTGTAGGGTAGGGTCCTGTACCTTTCATAACTGCTGAAGGGTAGGGTCCTGTACCTTTCATAACTGCTGGAGGGTAGGGTCCTGTACTGTACCTTTCAGAACTGCTGGAGGGTAGGGTCCTGTACCTTTCAGAACTGCTGGAGGGTAGGGTCCTGTACTGTACCTTTCAGAACTGCTGGAGGGTAGGGTCCTGTACCTTTCAGAACTGCTGTAGGGTAGGGTCTTGTACCTTTCAGAACTGCTGGAGAGTAGGGTGCTGTTCTGTACACAGAAACACATTGTAAAGCAGAACTTTGGCTCACAAAAGCCTTTGGAGAAGTGTTCTAGAGCGGCAATAGGCTACAATCATAGAGCCCCCGTGTGTGGCAAAATTTAGGAGATATCTAATCAATGGAAGATGGAATTAAAATGACGGAATTAAAAGTTAAAGGAGAAGGATAGGCTACAACGACAAAGAGCCACCAGTAGGCAAGCTGCTATTTAATATTCTGAATGGAGTTGTTGTTATTTGTAACTGCAGGATGAGAAAGCGCATGCACTGCAGCCTCAATTAGCCTAGCTAGCTAACGTTAGCTAGCTTAACTAGCTTCTCCCAGTTTGATGCAGTGCCTTAGACCACTGTGCCACTTCTCCCGAGTGGCACAGTGGTCTAAGGCACTGCATCGCAGTGCTAGCTGTGCCACTAGAGATCCTGGTTCGTATCCAGGCTCTGTCGTTGCCGGCCGCGACCGGGAGACCCATGGGGCGGCGCACAATTGGCCCAGCGTCGTCCAGGGTAGGGGAGGGAATGGCCGGCAGGGATGTAGCTCAGTTGGTAGAGCATGGCGTTTGCAACGCCAGGGTTGTGGGTTCGATTCCCACGGGGGGCCAGTATGAAAAATAATGTATGCACTCACTAACTGTAAGTCGCTCTGGATAAGAGCGTCTGCTAAATGACTAAAATGTAAATGTAAATGTAATGATGCAGTCAAGACAGGTACTACGTACTCATATTTGATTATAAATAACCTAGCTATGGCAGCTTTTAGTCTACTGTAGCGCGAGTCGGCTTGGTTGGTTGCTGTCTCACGTCGCTCCCTCCCTCCTCCCCCATGTCACTCACTCACAGTACGGCCCCTCCCCCACATGCTAGAGCGGCTCCTCTCTCTCCCTCTCCTCGCACTTTATCAGCTCTGGTTAATAAAGTAGCTTAAAAAAGGGCTTTTCTGCTGCTTCCCTCACTCGGACCGGGTCTGGATCTGACCAGTTCTATATGGAACGGGTCTAGTTGTCCTCGGTTCTGTTCGGAACGGGTCTCTATATTTAAAAATATATATTTGTGCATATCGAGTGCGGATGGCAAAGCACCAGGTCCATTTCGGAAAGGGGTCCAACTTTTTGAACCCTTGAAGACCTCTACCTCCCAGCATTACACAACCCTCTCCAGTCCAGTCTGACCCGCAGCCAGCCACACTGTGAGGAATGACAATCACTCTTAATCAAATCAAATCAAATTTTATTGGCCACATGCACCGAATACAACAGGTGCAGACATTACAGTGAAATGCTTACTTACAGCCCTTAACCAACAGTGCATTTCTTTTTAACAAAAAAAGTAAAAATAAACAACAACAAAAAAAGTGTTGAGAAAAAAAGAGCAGAAGTAAAATAAAATAACAGTAGGGAGGCTATATATACAGGGGGGTACCGGTGCAGAGTCAATGTGCGGGGGCACCGGCTAGTTGAGGTAGTTGAAGTAATATGTACATGTGGGTAGAGTTAAAGTGACTATGCATAAATAATTAACAGAGTAGCAGCAGCGTAAAAGGATGGGGTGGGGGGGCAGTGCAAATAGTCCGGGTAGCCATGATTAGCTGTTCAGGAGTCTTATGGCTTGGGGGTAGAAGCTGTTGAGAAGTCTTTTGGACCTAGACTTGGCACTCCGGTACCGCTTGCCGTGCGGTAGCAGAGAGAACAGTCTATGACTAGGGTGGCTGGAGTCTTTGACAATTTTGAGGGCCTTCCTCTGACACTGCCTGGTATAGAGGTCCTGGATGGCAGGAAGCTTGGCCCCAGTGATGTACTGGGCCGTACGCACTACCCTCTGTAGTGCCTTGCGGTCGGAGGCCAAGCAGTTGCCATACCAGGCGGTGATGCAACCAGTCAGGATGCTCTCGATGGTGCAGCTGTATAATTTTTTGAGGATCTGAGGACCCATGCCAAATCTTTTCAGTCTCCTGAGGGGGAATAGGCTTTGTCGTGCCCTCTTCACGACTGTCTTGGTGTGTTTGGACCATGATAGTTCGTTGGTGATGTGGACACCAAGGAACTTGAAGCTCTCAACCTGTTCCACTACAGCCCCGTCGATGAGAATGGGGGTGTGCTCAGTCCTCTTTTTTTTCCTGTAGTCCACAATCATCTCCTTTGTCTTGGTCACGTTGAGGGAGAGGTTGTTGTCCTGGCACCACACGGCCAGGTCTCTGACCTCCTCCCTATAGGCTGTCTCATCGTTGTCGGTGATCAGGCCTACCACTGTTGTGTCGTCGGCAAACTTAATGATGGTGTTGGAGTCGTGCCTGGCCATGCAGTCATGGATGAACAGGGAGTACAGGAGGGGACTGAGCACGCACCCCTGAGGGGCCCCCGTGTTGAGGATCAGTGTGGCAGATGTGTTGTTACCTACCCTTACCACCTGGGGGCGGCCCATCAGGAAGTCCAGGATCCAGTTGCAGAGGGAGGTGTTTAGTCCCAGGATCCTTAGCTTAGTGATGAGCTTAGAGGGCACTATGGTGTTGAATGCTGAGCTGTAGTCAATGAATAGCATTCTCACGTAGGTGTTCCTCTTGTCCAGGTGGGAAAGGGCAGTGTGGAGTGCAATAGAGATTGCATCATCTGTGGATCTGTTGGGGCGGTATGCAAATTGGAGTGGGTCTAGGGTTTCTGGGATAATGCTGTTGATGTGAGCCATGACCAGCCTTTCAAAGCACTTCATGGCTACAGACGTCAGTGCTACGGGTCGGTAGTCATTTAGGCAGGTTATCTTAGAGTCCTTGGGCACAGGGACTATGGTGGTCTGCTTGAAACATGTTGGTATTACAGACTCAGTCAGGGACATGTTGAAAATGTCAGTGAAGACACTTGCCAGTTGGTCAGCACATGCTCGGAGTACACGTCCTGGTAATCCGTCTGGCCCTGCGGCCTTGTGAATGTTGACCTGCTTAAAAGTCTTACTCACATCGGCTACGGAGAGCGTGATCACATAGTCATCCGGAACAGCTGGTGCTCTCATCTCGAAGCGAGCATAGAAGTGGTTTAGCTCGTCTAGTAGGCTTGTATCACTGGGCAGCTCGCGGCTGTGCTTCCCTTTGTAGTCTGCAATAGTTTTCAAGCCCTGCCACATCCGACGAGCATCAGAGCCAGTGTAGTACGATTCAATCTTAGTCCTGTATTGACTCTTTGCCTGTTTGATGGTTCGTCGGAGGGCATAGCGGGATTTCTTATAAGCGTCCGGGTTAGAGTCCCGCTCCTTGAAAGCGGCAGCTCTACCCTTTAGCTCAGTGCGGATGTTTCCTGTAATCCATGGCTTCTGGTTGGGGTATGTACGTACGGTCACTGTGGGGACGACATCATTGATGCACTTATTGATGAAGCCAGTGACTGATGTGGTGTACTCCTCAATGCTATCTGAAGAATCCCGGAACATGTTCCAGTCTGTGGTAGCAAAACAGTCCTGTAGCTTAGCATCTGCGTCATCTGACCACTTTTTTTATTAACCGAGTCACTGGTGCTTCCTGCTTTAGTTTTTGCTTATAAGCAGGAATCAGGAGGATAGAGTTATGGTCAGATTTGCCAAATGGAGGGTGAGGGAGAGCTTTGTATGCGTCTCGGTGTGTGGAGTAAAGGTGGTCCAGAGTTTTTTTTTCTCTGGTTGCACATTTAACATGCTGGTAGAAATGAGGTAGAACGGATTTAAGTTTCCCTGCATTAAAGTCCCCGGCCACTAGGAGCGCTGCATCTGGATGAGCGTTTTCCTGTTGATTTATGGCCTTATACAACTCATTCAGTGCAATCTTAATGCCAGCATTGGTTTGTGGTGGTAAATAGACAGCTATGAAAAATATTGATGAAAACTCTCTTGGTAAATAGTGTGGTCTACAGCTTATCATAAGATACTCTACCTCAGGCGAGCAAAACCTCGAGACTTCCTTAGTATTTGATTTTGTGCACCAGCTGTTGTTTACAAATATACACATACCGCCACCCCTTGTCTTACCAGAGTCAGCCGTTCTATCCTGCCGATGTAGCGTATAGCCCGCTAGCTGTATGTTATCCATGTCGTCGTTCAGCCACGACTCGGTGAAACATAATATATTACAGTTTTTAATGTCCCGTTGGTAGGATAACCGTAATCTTAGGTCATCCAATTTGTTCTCCAATGATTGAAGATTGGCTAATAGGATTGATGGGAGTGGCAGTTTACTCGCTCGCCGTCGGATCCTTACAAGGCACCCCGACCTACGTCCACGATATCTCCGTCTATTCCTCATGCGAATGACGGGGATTTGGGCCTTGTCGGGTGTCTGTATGATATCCTTCGCGGCCGCCTCGTTGAAGAAAAAATCTTCGCCCAATACGAGGTGAGTAATCGCTGTCCTGATATCCAGAAGCTCTTTTTGGTTATAAGAGACGATGGCAGAAACATTATGTACAAAATAAATTACAAATAACGCGGAAAAACACACATAATAGTACAATTGGTTAGAGGGCTGTAAAACGGCAGCCATCTTCTCCGGCGCTGTTCTAGGATGTTCTAGGATGCAGACGTTTACAACTAAACATGTCTCCAACAAAGGAAACTATCAATATCCTGTTCCTAAATCAAAACAAACAATGAGGAAAAACTTGTGTTACTTACAGAGAGAGGCAGAACTCAAATAAAACAGGCAGGACTCCTTCACAGGAGGCAGAGCAGTAAAGAGAAGCCCACTGTCCTTGAAAAGCAATTTACAGACAGCAACCTTGAGCCCAGCTTAGCACCAAAGAACTACCAGAGATGAGGATGGCAGGGCCTAGGAAAACAGCGGTCAAAGCCCAATCTCTCCAAACAGACATGCACACACCAAGACTCACATGTAGGCTACTGCTACACAATTCATTCACACTAACCACTCTCTCTCCCCCTCACACACTCAGACAAACATACACATACAGAGACATGCACACACACACACACACACACACACACACACACACACACACACACCACAGGACAGTCCAGGACAACACACAGAGCTGAATAGATCCCCACCGGTGGTTCCAGTCATTCAGTGGAGGGTGTTATATTCCTGGTCGTCATGCTCACTCTGGTGTGGTGGGGCAAATAGGGTGTGTGTGGGCTGTTTTCATCCGCCAAACACACACAGCCCTGTCCCTGCCGTGTCTGTCTCCAGTCCCAGACCTCCCCCACATGACTGGAGCAGGGATTATGACAGGCGTCTACAATAATAATCACACCCTGTAGGAAGACCAGCCCCACTGTTTACCCCCTTCCAGTTCCCCCCACCACTCCACTGTGCCAGCCACCAAGAACATGCTTTGACAGAAAGATTGTTGGGAAAGGCAGGGTACAGGGGCTGTGACGTGTATAAATAAAGTTATTACTGTTCAAATAGGTAAGGAGAGAGCCTGTACTGTACTGTAGGTGTGTCCTACTACTTGTCAGTCCTTTCCTTTTTGAACCGCATCACCCCTACATAGATCAGAGGTCAGGTCGTAGTGTGAGAGACAGAGAGGAATGCTAAAATGGAGGGAGAGAGTGAGAGGGCAGGGGATAAGGCGAGGTGTGTGTGTGTGTGTTCTGGTGCGGTAATCGATAAGGCTGTGATTGAGGGAACGTGGGGGAGTGTGTGTGTGTCCCAGAGGAGCAGATGGAAGGCTATCAGCTGGGCCGGGGGCAGGATAGCAGAGGCAGGATAGATTTATGACACCGTGCTCTGATGAACTTCTGATTTAGTGAGCCGCTAAACTGCCCCACAGAGGTGGGTGGCAGAGCTAGCAATGGAGCGAAAGCATGCCATTAATTCGAGGCAGAGAGAGAGAGGGTAGAGAGAGTGAGAGCGAGTAAAGAGAGAGGGAGAGTGAAACTATCATTCTAATGCTCCGGTGGGAATATTCTCTTCCTCTCTGAAAGAAGCACGCGTCTTCTCTGTGGTTTTCATGGCAACACATTGACTAACTTCACTATAATGGAAGAGAAATTAAAAAGTTGTCGGAGGGGACAAATAACCATATGATAGAATGGGAAGCTTCAGTCCCTTTCAGAGTTTTCCCAAGACATTGTCTGAGGCAGAGAACAAAAAGAGCAGCAAAGCAACCCTGACACAAGTACTTTCTGTACTGGCAAGGGATACACAGCTCTTCAATGTCAACGACAGGCATTGGCTTTGAAAGTGTAGGCATTAGGAACCAACACTGCACTGTGTGACGTGGTCGAGTGGCAAGAAACGGTCAGTTTTGCTGATCTAAGGTCAGTTTTGCTCCTTTCGCCATCTAATCTGAGCTGGGCTTTGGGATGGTAAGAACTGGGTTGAGAGCGCTCACTCACCTTCCTCTTCTTGAAAGCCTGTCTGGCCAGGTATCCTCTGCAGGCAGCCTGGAACATGGTGATGTTGCGTCTGGTCTGGACGTCGCTCTGCTCCTCCAGTTTGGCCAGGGTCCCCGCTCTGAAGAACACCTGGTGAGAGACAGGGGCAGTTAGATACTGATTAATCATGACACTAGAATTGTATTGAAGCCAGACAGGGAGCAGGTGTGTGTGTGCAAGGTTGCACAATACAATGGAATAGAAGTACAATAAACATAAAACTGGAAATGTGCAACTTTTTCATTTGGGGGTATTGTGGCATACAAACGAAGAATTACATGAATTTATTTTTACATGATTCAAAGTTGCTGAGTTGGAATCCCCCTAAAAATCTGCAACCATACATCTGGGATTGGGGAATTGAATATCAACTACATCACGTCCTGCGTTTACTTTGCATTTCAATGGTGTTAACAGTGGGGGCTTTTAATTGAGTTGGATTACCCGATCTGCTCTGGGAGATTGGATGGGGCGCTGCTGGTGGACTTCTCTACAGTTTCTCAGTCCAGAGCTGAAAGCTCATCAAACTCATTGAATGCTGCCGAATTGCATTAGCATGCTAATAGTGTTAGTGGGAGAGCTATGCTTAACTTCACAAAAGCCTCATTAAAACTCCCTTGTGTTAGCAACACATGCGGCTGCCACGGCTACAGAAAGGAAAATAATAAAGACAGGAAGTTTCTGGGGAAACTCTAAAACGACAGGTAGAGTTTGTGGTGAAGCTTCTCTTGGATTTAGCCGTCATCTCCTGTTAGTCAGAGGCACTGTGTTTTCTTCAACTCTAAAACAATTGAGATGGTTAGTCCACAGTGTTTCGTTCAGATTTCACCAAGCGGCTCCTCAAGACGGGAGCGTTATGCAGCAACTGCATCATGACGCATCTGGATTGATCTAACACAGTACTCCAGGGCCCTTAACAACCTATCATCCTCCATCAGAGGCACAGGATGAGAGAAAATACTTTACCCAGCCCAGACAACGCTCAGAGCCCAGCTCTCAGGGAAGTGTGTGTACAGCCAAGCCAATAGCCCATGAAGAGAGTGGGCTGGGCGCGGTGAAAACACACAGCACCAACACACCCACACTTCTCTGCCGTAGGGCAACGCGTCCGACTGGAAAGGTTATGTCTTTACCTCCAGAGAACATCGGATTGAGTTTGCTACCTCTATTGTCAGTAGTAGAGGATTTATCATACGGGCATTCTGTTATATGGATCCAAAATAACATGTTAACAAATCAATAGCTTGCATGGTATGCTTGCATTAACAATGCACACTTCTAACTGCTCCCCGGGCGCCAATGACGTGGATGTCGATTAAGGTACACACTATCACATCACGATGAGGAGGAGCTGAGAGAATACTCTCCAGCCTGTGACTTTCCTGCCCACCATCACGACCTGCTAGTGAGGCAATCGCTAAGCAACGCCAATGGGATGTGTGATGTGTCAGAGTAAACGGCCCAGTCACACAGGCCTTCCCCCCATAGCGGGATGACCTTCTGCATAGCAATGACTGTCAGCGTGGGCGAAGGAACATACTGAATGCAACTCTAAATGTCGACTGAGGTCGTGGGCCGTTCCAGTGGGTCACTTGGGGCTTGTTGTTTTGTCAGTAACCTCAGCCTCTTGTCCATTTTCCTCAGCATGACGAGATATGGGAAGACACACACACACTCAAACATTGCCTACGTCAAACTTCCCTAAACATACAGTACCAGTCAAAAGTTTTAGAACACCTACTCATTCAAGGGTTTTGTCTTTATTTTTACTATTTTCTACATTGTAGAATAATAGTGAAGACATCAAAACTATGAAATAACACATTATGAATCATGTAGTAACCAACAAATCAAAATATATTTGAGATTTGAGATTCTACAAATAACCACACTTTGCCTTGATGACAGCTTTGCACACTCTTGGCATTCTCTCAACCAGCTTCACCTGGAATGCTTTTCAACAGTCTTGAAGGAGTTACAACATATGCTGAGCACTTGTTGGCTGCTTTTCCTTCACTCTGCCGTCCGACTCATCCCAAACCATCTCAATTTGGTTGAGGTCAGAGGATTGTGGAGGCCAGGTCATCTGATGCAGCACTACATCACTCTCCTTCTTGGTAAAATAGCCCTTACACAGCCTGGAGGTGTGTTGGGTCATTGTCCTGTTGAAAAACAAATGATAGTGGGACTAAGCCCAAACCAGTTGGGATGGCGTTCGCTGCAGAATGCTGTGGTAGCCATACTGGTTAAGTGTGCCTTGAATTCTAAATAAAACACAGACAGTGTCACCAGCAACGCACCCCCACACCATAACACCTCCTACTCCATGCTTTACGGTGGGAACTACACATGCGGAAATCATCTGTTCACCCACACCGCGTCTCACAAAGACACGGCGGTTGGAACCAAAAATCTCAAATTTGGACTCCAGACCAAAGGCAAATTTCCACCGGTCTAATGTCCATTAATCATGGCCCAAGCAAGTCTCTTCTTCTTATTGGTGTCCTTTAGTAGTGGTATCTTTGCAGCAATTCGACCATGAAGGCCTGATTTACACAGTCTCCTTTGAACAGTTGATGTTGAGATGCTTCTGTTACATTTATTTGGGCTGCAATTTCTGAGGCTGGTAACTCTAATGAACTTATCCTCTCCAGCAGAGGTAAATCTAGGTCTTCCATTCCTGCGGCGGTCCTCATGAGAGCCAGTTTCATCATAGCGCTTGATGGTTTTTGCGACGGCACTTGAAGAAACGTTCAAAGTTCTTGAAAGGTTCCATATTGACTGACCTTCATGTCTTAAAGTAATGATGGACTGTCGTTTCTCTTTGCTTATTTGAGCTGTTCTTGTCATAATATGGAATTGGTCTTTTACCAAATAGGGCTATCTTCTGTATAACCCCCTACCTTGTCACAACACAACTGATTGGCTCAAACGCATTAAGAAGGAAAGAAATTCCACAAATTAACTTTTAAGAAGGCACACCTGTTAATTGAAATGCATTCCAGGTGACTACCTCATGAAGCTGGTTGAGAGAATACCAAGAGTGGCAAAGCTGTCATCAAGGCAAAGGGTGGCTATTTGAAGAATCTCAAATATACAATATATTTTGATTTGTTTAACACTTTTTTGGTTACTACATGATTGCATATGTGTTATTTAATAGTTTTGATGTCTTCACTATTATTTTACAATGTAAAAAAGAGTAAAAATAAAGAAAAGCCATCGAATGAGTAGGTGTGTCCAAACTTTTGACTGGTAGTGTACTTTTCCTACTGTTTACTTCAGAACAATACTTCCCGCTGTCCTCTATTCCATGGATATTCTGAAAAAGCTAATTAGCAATTTATCAGCCTGTCCTTTCCTTTGGATTTTCTCTTTTGCATCTGAAAGGTTTGAATCTCACTGTGCTGATTGGTGTTTGTGGAGGGTTATCGGCAAGCCACAGCGAACCAAGAGAGCTGTCGCCTGCCAAAATCAATGGCTACAGGGGGCAACAGGAGGGAAAACAACAAAGAGAAAGCCAGACTTCTTTTCTTCTGAAGAAGCAGAAGAACTGTGGAGCAACCTTCCCCGGCCCAACTGAAAGTCAAACCTGATCAGTGTGTGTGTGTGTGTGTGTGTGTGTGTGTGTGTGTGTTTGGGGGGGGGGGGGTAATTGTCACCCAGTGTCGCCAACCGCCAACTAACAGACAAAGGCTGCTAGCCCAGGGACCCTGCAGCAGACCTATGATTCCAGTGAGAAGGGCATGCTGGGTAAATAGCTGTCCCTCCCAGGCAGAGACAGAACACCTTAGGGCCTGATTTAGACTGTACTAAGCCTTCACACCTATTGTCATAGAGTCACCTGTAGTCATAACACTTTTACGAAGCATGTAGTAATGGTTTATACATAGTTCATTATTAGTTTACATATTCTCTCTCTCTGTGTGTCTGTGTGTGTGTGTCTGTGTGTTACTTACCCTGCTCAGGCCCATGTGGTAACTGCTGTTCTCCAAGTCTAGAGACTCCAACAGCTCCTCCACAGCCTGAAACAAAACAGATAAATGGACAGACAGATCAATGAAGAGATCAACAGAAATGGACAAACAGACAGACAGACAGTGCTCTTGTAAAGTCAGCTCCCCTCTGTCGTCGCCCCAAAGTACTGCACACAGCGCCATAGCAACAGGCACACTCCTCGAACATCAGCCTATCCACCAGGAGACTGCAGACCAAAACAACTCAGCGAACAAAGCTACAGCTAAGGCACCAAGCTAGCTATCTGTAACCTCCATTTCAGGTCGTTTCTGTGACAGGAGTCTAAATATGGACTGTATACTGTATCTAAAGCAATCTCAGGAGAGGTGGAGGAGGAGGGGGGTCTTTAAAGTTCGACTAAAAAGTGAAGTTGGTAGATAGCTGGAGCCTCAAGGGGGAGGATGGGAGTTAAGTTGAACAAAATTAGCTGTTTTAAAGTAACTGTCCAGTGTTTCCAAAGTTCTATGAAATATGACCTTTAATGAATTACAATATGAATGAAATAGTTTTCCTTCCCAAAAAATTGTAATTAAATATGTTAAAAAGCAGCTTTTCTGTGTTGGAATGGTGTGGGCATACCCCAACAACAGAATGTTGTGTGCGTATAACCGGTCATTAAAAGTATTCATACGAGTAGCCCACTGATTGGTCAGCTCAACCTCATCAGGAGGATTACATCATCTTCTCCGAGGAAAGAGCAAGCATTTTTGAAAAAGTCTGTATGAGTTGGGTTTTTTAAAGTATTTTCTCTCCAATTTATGCTTTGGCCACAAATACGAGTATAGGATGACTCAACCACATTATTTGGGTATGAGCTAACAGAATATTACCTTTTAAAAGTGGACAGTGGACAGTTACTTAAAGGACTTTTGGCAGAGAGGATACCTGCAGGATTACTGGGTCTGGTAGGTAAAGAGGCTCAGTGGAGGATGAAGTCACTACAGCCACAGTAACACAGCTACAGTAACACAGCTACAGTAACACCACTACAGTAACACCGCTACAGTAACACCGCTACAGTAACACAGCTACAGTAACACCGCTACAGTAACACCGCTATAGTAACACAGCTACAGTAACACAGCTACAGTAACACCGCTACAGTAACACCGCTACAGTAACACAGCTACAGTAACACCGCTACAGTAACACCGCTACAGTAACACCGCTACAGTAACACAGCTACAGTAACACAGCTATAGTAACACCGCTACAGTAACACCGCTACAGTAACACAGCTATAGTAACACAGCTACAGCAACACAGCTACAGCAACACAGCTACAGTAACACAGCTACAGCAACACAGCTACAGCAACACAGCTACAGTAACACCGCTACAGTAACACCGCTACAGTAACACAGCTACAGTAACACAGCTATAGTAACACCGCTACAGTAACACCGCTACAGTAACACAGCTACAGTAACACAGCTATAGCAACACAGCTACAGCAACACAGCTACAGCAACACAGCTACAGCAACACAGCTACAGCAACACAGCTACAGCAACACAGCTACAGTAACACCGCTACAGTAACACCGCTACAGTAACACAGCTACAGTAACACAGCTACAGTAACACAGCTACAGCAACACAGCTACAGCAACACAGCTACAGTAACACCGCTACAGTAACACCGCTACAGTAACACAGCTACAGTAACACCGCTACAGTAACACAGCCACAGTAACACAGCTACAGTAACACAGCTACAGTAACACAGCTACAGTAACACAGCTACAGTAACACAGCTACAGTAACACAGCTATAGTAACACAGCTACAGTAACACAGCTACAGTAACACAGCTACAGCAACACCGCTACAGCAACACAGCTACAGCAACACAGCTACAGTAACACCGCTACAGTAACACAGCCACAGTAACACAGCTACAGTAACACAGCTACAGTAACACAGCTACAGTAACACAGCTACAGTAACACCGCTACAGTAACACCGCTACAGTAACACCGCTACAGTAACACAGCCACAGTAACACAGCCACAGTAACACAGCTACAGTAACACAGCTACAGTAACACAGCTACAGTAACACAGCTACAGTAACACAGCTATAGTAACACCGCTACAGTAACACCGCTACAGTAACACCGCTACAGTAACACAGCTACAGTAACACCGCTACAGTAACACAGCTACAGTAACACAGCTACAGTAACACAGCCATGCAGCCCACGCTAAGAGGAAGAGACAGACAGGCTTCTAGCTCTGAGAGAGAGGGCTTTGTTTGAGTTCTCGTTGGAAAAAAAAGAACATTTTCTAAGATGCTGACACAGGGGAAAACCTCTTACTCCCCTCTCGCTTTCTTTCTGTCTTTCCTCTCTCCTCCCTCTCCCCCGCTCCCGCTTCCCCTCCCCCTCTCCCACTCTCCCACCCCGCTCCCCCTCGGTCTGTCTAGCTCCAGAGAATGAAGTACCTTTTTGTCCATTAATTATTTCTGCCAAGGAGTCTCATTTTCTCTTTAACTCTTCCATAGCTCCCTGTATGTTTTAGCACCAGAATGGTTTAGCTGTGACAGAGAGGACCTCTAACTGCTCTACTTCAAAAACACAACCTCCTTACACAACAATGAAAATAACATATTTCAGCCAAGAGAATGTCTATTCCATTTATTCAATTCCAGCTACAACGGTTAATATTTAATATATTTAATATTTCTACATCCAAAAATACTTTTACTAGATTCCTAAGTTTTAACCACACTTCTGAGTAGGTAGGGTAGGTTAATAGCTTTTTTACTATTACACTATACAGTAGGTACTGAAGACAGAAAGAGAGGAAGAAGAGATGGAAGGGGAGGATGGAGAGGAGGCACGTAATTAATCAGCACACCAGTCATATGCTGCCAGCCAACGTAATCATAATTAATTACACACAAGAGCAGATCTAGGAGGGGGAGGGAGAGAAGAGGAGGAGGAAAGGAGGGATGCTTTTATATTCTCATTTGTTTACGAAGTGGAGGGAACGCCTCGACACTCACTCTCTTCTCGTCTGTGACGATGTAGTGGCGCCCATGCTTTTTGGTCAGGTGGGGCGCCAGCACGTCGAAGCGGCGTCGGAACTCGGAAAACACCATGTGATCAGGGTATCCTTTATGGAAAAGACAGAACAAGGTCAACATTTATTTAATAATTTGTATTATTAAACAGTTCAATAAGAAGAATTAAGGGGGAAAATGTCCCTCTCCCATGACTTAGCTTGACTTGGGTGGTGTCTAGTCTTACCTTGCCTGTAGATGCGCAGGGCGTCGATAAGCTTAGATCCACGGAGCTGAGCCCTCAGGAGGCCCACATCCAGCTGCATGAGGCCTGAATCGCAGCTCTCTCCATGGGCCACGCGCGGGTCCCCGCCCACCCCCACCGCGTCTGCCTTGGGCAGCAGGCAGTGGACAAAGTGAACCCTGGACCTGCGCACCGTGTCCAGCAGAGCATCCTGGAGAGACGGAGAACAGGGAGTTAAAGCATTTACACACACACACACAAAAAAACACACATGAACAAACACAAATACTTAATTTTGTACACATTTGCATGTATAAATTAATGTTTATATAGTTTTATTTGAATAACAAAGTTCTTCAGAGCAACTTGGGCCTAAACCCTCTCAAAGAGGAAGCAGAGGTAGGCCTTGGGTGGGGAGAAACCGCCCCACTCACCACTTGCAGTTTGATCTGGATACAGAGGCTCTTCTTCTTGACAGCGGCCATGCCTGTAGTGAAGGTCTTCCTCATGCTGGTGGCTCTGCGGAGGGCCAGCTGAGATCCCCCCTCCAGCCCTGCGATGGAGCCAGACAGCACTGTGGGCCCTCCACTACGACTAGAGAACAGACTGCTGATGTTCTTCCTGTTAGAGAGAGATAGACAGAGAGAGAGACAGAGAGACAAAGAGGTAAGTATATTTTCTTTGTAAAGTGCTACTATGGAGAACACTCAGTGAATTAAATGCGTACTTCTGTGAGTCCTGCAGCAGAGTGGCAGCGTTCTGGGAGGCGGGGTTCTGCTTGGCGTGGCTCAACCAACCCTGAGCATCGTACTCCACCCAGTCTGTCCCGTGGCTGTGGCCCAACAGGAAATGATGCGGCTTGTCGCTCTTCAGGAGCAGGGCGTGTCCCTTGTTGTCCCCCTGGTCGGGGCCGTAGTAGCTGAAGAGTCTCTCCAGAAGAGTGTCCTCAGAGCCCCCTGGCTGCACAGCCTCCTCCTCCATCAGCCACAGCAGACCTCGAGCCTCATCTGTCCTCGCCAGGGTACGCACCTGGGACCATCGCAGGAACACACACAGGTTAGAGAGGTGGGGATCTATCACTTGAGTCTAACACAAACACAAGTGAAGCAGCTGTGCAGAAAGCTTAGGTCCACAGCTCGGTCCAACATGCAGGTGCAGCTTTCACAAGCAACTCAGACACACATTAGACCACAACAGCACAGAGATGCTCACCAATCTCCACTCCACCAGTCATCCATCCATTCACGACACTGTTAACTCCATACACAACAACACCCAATAAAGCCAAAACCAATAAAGCAACCTAGTCTCCTATTTTTTTTTACTCATCGTTTAAATGTCACAACACGGCCTTCAGCCCTGGCCCAGTGTTACCATAACATTACACCTGCTTTGCTGTGACACTTGTATAAACTCGTAATTATGAACTAGCACAGTGTTCAAACGGCCTAATATGATTCAACATCTCTGTTCTACATTTCTGTAACAAAACAAGTCATTTTGTAAAGGTAATCATAATGTTTTGGAAAATAGGAAGCTATAAGAGAGATGAGTCTTTGCTTCCTCATTCTAGAGCTGCTATTAAAATGCACTCCTGGGCAGTGGAGCATTTAGAAACCTTGCTCTCTGACAGTCCACTTTGATAATAAATGGTGTTATTAGTCTATGTGAGAGTGTAGACACCTCTTTGGTGGACTCATTAAATCTCTCTATGGATGTAGGGAGGTGCAGGCAGGGCTACTTGAAGTGGTTCACAACTAGTGAAGCGAAAGCCTTTAAAATTATTTGCCAATTTAAATATTTAAACTGCTAGAAGCACTGCAGATCTGTTGTACTGTGTTGGTTTCTCTAGTAGCAGTCAACTTAATCAATTGGCAAGTCAGGTAAATCTCGATCCTTTTCAGAGAGAGATGAGAAATAAGAAGCTCTTATTCAGAATGATCCTATACCCTCACAGTATTTGACACTGCAAGCTGGAGGTGAATGACCTGTGGATATTACTTGGATTCTAATATGTCCTTTTATCATCTATAGATCTGCTGTTCTTTTTATGATGCATTTTTCTCCTTGTGTGAGTTGGTTTCCAATAAGTATGGCGCTGGTTCAATGCCGTTTGTTTGTCTGACTTATAGCCGTGTTTGGCCATGCGTGCCCTTGTGCACTAATTCGATGACAAACACACACACACACGCAAACACACACACAAAGTTATTTACTTTCGTCTCAACTTTTCAATCAATTCCTGTGTGGCCCCCTCCTCATTCACTTTTGATCTAATTCTTGTTAATGTCACTTTCGCGGGCCAATACACATCAATGCAACACATTTCTGTTAAGAACGCGTGCCATGCAGAGTCGTCTCATAAATAAACTGAATTTGATGGCTTTGCTCTGAGAAGTCAACCCTGACTGAAAAAAGCTTTCAACTCATC